>NC_138822.1:65958827-66529838 GCF_965178545.1 Coloeus monedula
TAATGAAAAAAAATTTCATAATTTTATGTTGTCCTCTTCATTACTTTTGTCTAGGCTTGGCTAGAGAAAAGTATTGTATCTGCCTTCTGAACATATATTAGGAGGGAATCACAGGGAGGTGAATGAATTTTCTAATGTTGGCATGCTGGAGCCACGTAATACCTGACTAAGTACGTTAGACATCTATCAATATATTCAAGATGGGCTAACATACAACACTGCAGAAATTACACTTTTTTTTTGCATTTGTGGGATTGTATTTTCTAGGTGTTCAGCAGGTTATTGAGCAAGCAAGTTTAAATATTTAATTTTCAATATAATTTCTTTTACTTAAAAGTAATCTAAACCATTTGGGATGAAGAAAAGATGGATCTTTTCCAGCAAAGTCCTCTTGGCTGATCTTGGCATATTTCTATTATGGTTACCTATCAGTGACTTAACTAGAAGGGCTATGGGGACTTGCTGAAGTATAAAACTTGTTTTTTTTAAAGTTTTGCATTTTTAAGGGACAGTTTTCTATTTTTTCTGCTAAGCTAAAGACCTGAATACAAAAAAATCACCTTCAGAAAATAGACATAAAAATTAAATACTAAAGAATTAAAATGTGTACATTTAAAGTCTAGGAAATTTAAAGTCTAAATATCTTTTTATATTCTCTGGGGTTTTAATTAATTTTTGTTTTACTTCTGCTTCTTGTGTGTATTTATTTCCATACTCACAACTGTGATAATTAAACCAAAGCTTTTATTCATGGCATTGCTTTCCATGAAATGTCTATCATATAGGTGGTGACTCATTCTGTAGATAAGGGGTTAAAAGCCCTATGGTAAAATAAACCATTTCTTTGCATTCTAATACCACTTGTATATTGTAAGGGTTATAACCTTCCTGAGACCTTCATGTGTGCTACTTCTGCACCTGTAGACCTGTAAGACCCCCCTGAATTTTGCAGAGCATTCACTGAAGTTGTGAAAAGAAATTATTCTTTTTATCCACCTCTGAAAACAATAGCAACTGAGGAAGAAGGTAACATGAAAGCTTCTTATTCTAATAGTAATTATACTGACATTAGAAGCACAAAATATTTTTTGTCTAGGGCAAACTAGGACTCTTTGTATGGTAGCTAAAACATCTTTATTAATTAAAAAATTCAAGCTGGACAAATAGAAATATTACAGTCCTGTGAACTACAGAGATTGTTCCAGAGGTAACAAAAATGAAGAAAAAGAATGAAATAAAAATCTGTTTTAAAAGAAAAATAATTTAAACATAGCAAACTTGAATTAGCTATTGGAACTTGAATGCAGTTGAAATTCTCTTTGCTCTTACACTCTGTGGGAAAAAAAAAAGAGAAAATAGAAAATTAATGTCATTCTGACTGCTTGTGGAGGGAGTGATAGGTAAAATATTATGATAGCTTTGCTAAAAGAAATCATGTTAAATTAATTTTGCCAAGACTGTTTTTTTGTACATAAGCTTTGTCCAAAACCTAAGACCAACAGAAATGTAAATATTATTTTTAAATGTAGATTACATTTCTTTATATCTTAAATAAAATACCCAAATGCGAGAACATTTATTGCTGCCAGTGCAGGAAGACAGGCATGCAATTGTAAAATAAACATTTAAAAAAAAATATTAAAAAGTCAAATCAGGAATGAAAGACAAGTGAAAACATAAAAGTTAAATACATAAAAGGAAAGACAGAAAGCACAAGTCATCTATTTACATCTCAAAGTGTTACTAAAGGAAATTTTCTTGTTGAATTTGTTGACGTGAGTCTTAACCTGAGAGTATTTTTATATATATTAAAGTTCCATGAGTATATTGGAAAGCTTTGTTTGTTTTAAAATCAAAGATACATCCCTTTAGAAACTGATCAAACAGTTACAAAAACAACTTAGTTCAGAAAAAAAAATCTATTATTGTTTCTGACATCCCAGCTTAGACATCCAATGTAGAAGTTCTGTTTTATTTGTGTGGGAGAATGAATGTACTGAATTAACAGAAACATGGAAAAATAATTGATTTCCTTGCAAACTGATTTTTCTCAGTCACTGAACAGAGCATAAATACTGGAGCTGTGAGACTTTATTGTTCTTTGAACTGTACTGCTTTCGGTAGTCGGAGGCTGTGGATGCCAGGGGAGGACCAGGTCTGAACACGCAGGGAAAGGGTGTGGGTGGCATGTTGTCAGAAGCAGTCTGTGGCTGTTTAATTTACTCAGGTTAGAGATCACTTTGCAGTGAAGTGTTGGTGCCCAGAGGGCTGATACCTTGTCTGTGGCTCTGAGCAAGTCTTATTCCACAGCTGAGACCAGAATTATAGCTGCTTCAGGAATAAATTGTCTCATGTAATCACTGTTATCGTATAACCCATATATTTATAATGTATGCTATATTTATATCATAGATTTATGTAGGGAGAGGAAGTAGAAGCTCTGCTTGTTTACTTTTAACAGAATTTTATACATTAATACATTCAAGTACTTATGTAGTGTATGTCACTACAGAAATACACGTTTCAGATACGTAGTGACTGAAAAACATTGCAATTGGTTAAAAGTAAATATTCTACTATTTTGAATAGCAACATAGGTAAATTTGCAGAAGAGCTGCAATAGTAGAGATTTGTTAAAGATTTAAAAAATTCTGGTTTTGCAGTGATGGAACTACAAGAGTAAACAGGAACACCCTAGAAAGTAAACAAGATTAGTTTTAACAGCTCTAATGAAATTATTGCTTTTTAACAAACTTCTTTATAAGAAATACTTAAAAATTTTTTTTATTACTTCTTTTGGAGGTAATTTTTCACCAAATAAATTACAACTACTTTAATTCAGGATGAGTATCCCTATTACTGTTCAATATGATTAAAGTAAGCACCTTTAAATTAAATCTTCTATGAAATAGCTGATGCTCAAGCTACTAAATGCCCTCTGTCAGAATCTCCTCTCCATTTTCTAATCCATCTGGGTCAAAAGAGGAGCAAGTTCCAGAACTGGCAAAGTTACATGGCTGTCATAGAATCGTGGAATATCTTGGGTTGGAAGGGACTCTAAAGATCATCTAGTTTCAATCCCCCTGCCATGGGCAGGGACACTTTCCATTGGATCATATTGCTCAAAGTCCAGTCCAACTTAGCCTTGAACACCTTCAGGAATGGGGCAGCCACAGCTTCTCTGGGCAATCTGTTCTAATGCCTCACCACCCTCACAGTCAAGAATTTCTTCCTAACACTAATCTAAACCTACTCTCTTTCAGTTTGAAGCCATTGCCCCTTGCCCTTTCACTACATGCCAATCTAAAAAGTCTCTCTCCATTTTTCGTGTAGGCTCCCTGCAGGTACTGGAAAGCTGCAATTAGGTCACCTTCTCTTTTCTGGTCTGAACACACCCAATTCTCTCAACATTTCCTCATAGGAGAGGTGCTCCATCCCTCTGACCATCCTTGTGGTCCTTCTCTGGACAACCATTTGATTATAATATCATTTCAGTAACAGGTGCTTACTGATGGACTTTCTCCAAGGAGTGGATACACTGATTATACAGACAGACACTATTTCAGAAAAGAGATATTCTCCACACATGGCCAAAAGGGAAGGAATAAAAAAAAAAAAAAAAAAAAAAAAAAAGGATTGGAATATGTGAGGTAGAAGAAGCAAATGCTAATATTAAAACTGCATGATAATTATGAGTTCTAGCACCTCTTAGAACAAAGACCAGCATGCTGCATAGCCATTACTTTCCTGTGTTGCCTGGAAACTGAAGTGAAATATCCCTGTTCATTTGCAGCTTGCCCTCGCTCTCCCCTGCTGTAGTTTTTGATACCTCAGAACAGAGTATGTACTGAGCAGAATACAACATTGGTAAACTCATTAACTATGTGGGGGTTTTTAAAGCGTGATTAGTTCTACTACATTTCAGTACAATGCTGCAGAAAAAAAAAGAGGTAAATTTTCAGGTGGCGGTAATATAGAGCTATTTCAGTTCTGTTAATCAGCAGTGTGTTTTCAATGAAAAATAGAACTAACTCCAACATTCATAGTATCAATATCCTGTCTGAAAAACTGATAGGTTTCATGCTTGGCAAACTTTGGCAAATTATGCCAGTTGCTAAAGTAAGAAGTAACAGTCTTGAACTGCTAAGCCTTCAATATCTATAATTTAAAATATTTTTGTAGAATAGTAGAATTAATAGTCTCAATGAAAGACAAGTGAATCCTATAAAGTTTAACTAAAATTAATTATTTTTTGTGCCAAGTATTCCCCTCTCCCCCACAAAAAGAAAGAGAAAAAATGAATACATTTGTGGTGCAAAGAATAAACCCAAGCTTTTTGTTATTGGGCAAGTTACTTTCAAAGACTAGATCTTTCTGCTTAAACAGCTGCAGAATAGAACCTACTGTTGTCTGATAATGTGCAGTTTCTAAGTTTTATTTTTGTAGTCAAAGACTGAAATGTTTATCTGGACAAAAAGAATAATTTTCCACAAGTGTTATTTTTCAGTCCAGCAGTCTGTGGAAAAGAATACAGGGCTGGCGTAAGGCATTCTAGTCCCTGCATACCTCTCTAGATAGCTAAAAATTAACTGCAATATGCTTTATACTTGATCAAGCCTAATTCTGAGTGTTCAAGGCCAGTATTAGTATTTCTATAGTTGTGTAAATTCTGCCATACGTTGGAATCAAGTGTATTGTGCAACACCTAAAAGCTATTAACATACCTTCAGTTCATCAGAGCTTGTTTCAGGTTTTGTGGTTTCCCACAGGTAGATAATGGGCTTTTTCTAGCCCACTGTATAATTCCTTTTGAAAAGAACTCAGTGTTTGTGCTTGTAACATTTGATACATAACCTGATAAATGATTGAGAGATAAGAAGAATGTTCAAAAAAGTTAAAGCAACAGCAGAAAAACAAACCGATTTTTTTTCTATCACAGTTAACTAAAAAATAATTTAGGCTATGTTTTGCAGTAGAACTTTTGTTTGCAAGTGATGAATTTAATGCTTGCTTCAAGCAGAGACCAATGACTGCTCAAAAGAAAAAAAAAAGGAAAATTAGTAAGTTTATGTGTCCAGATGTTTTTCATTCAATATTTTCAAAAGAATTCAAATACAAAATTGTAAAACTATTACTTCCATCTATCACTGAGATCAGTGTCATTATCTAAAGATCAGACGGTGGCAAACATGATGCTGTATTTGAATAGAATTGTTTTTGGAGAGAGAAGGAGGATTTGTTTTTGGAGAATCCAGAGAATTTCTAGCAAGCATGCATTAATTCTGTATTGAACAAATTCCAGAATAAAAAAACCCCTTTTAGTGCAATGAACTTTATAGAAGAAAATCATCCTTCAGAACTGGTTAGAGGGTGTGCTGAGTTTGGCGATTTTTGTGGGGGAGAAGGGGAGATGTTGAATTTTATGCTTTTGTTTCTTTGGGGTTTCCTTTTTGGTTGGTTGGTTGGTTTTGGTTTTGGTTTTGATTTTTTTAATGTATGGTTATTTGAGTTTCTTTTTTTTTAATGAGTTAGGAAACATGAGTAAAGGGATCCAGTTCTTTTTATAAATATGCATTTCAAAATAGCTTTTTTTATTATACCTTTTAAGAGCTCCTAGAGTCAAGGCTATCAAGCAATAGTGATTCCATGTGAAGAAACATGTTGAATAAAGTTCATTGGCAATTAATACAAAAGAATACAAGAGGGGAAAAAAACAACTTTAGCGATGCATAGCTAACAATGGATGTTCAGTAACACTTCTGGGTTCTAACAATTATTGTGGGTAATTGTCAGAAAAAATCTACTTGGTGCTAAGCGGGAGTCAAAAAGATACTTATTAGAAAAGAAATAGTGAAAAAAGCAAAGACTGATCAGATAGACCAAGGTGCTTTAGTTTGGAAATAGCTGAGGTTTATAAGAAAATATATACAGATGAGAGATGCTGAGGAAATCTGAAAAAGGAAAAGTAACTTTCTATTTATCATGTAAGAACCAGATCACTCAGTACTGATCAAGCAGCAGGTTTCAAACAAATTATTTTTTCGCAGTATGCATAATAAAGGTATTTATGTGGAGGTCAAAGTATATGTGAGATCAAATATGTTTAGGCAAAATCCAAGGATAAAAGCCTGTTGAGAGCTTTTCAACACAACGGTGTTGTGTATTCAACCACAATTTGTGCTTTCCATATTCTGACAGGAAATACTGACAGAAATGCTATTCTATTTTGAAGTTCTATCGTCACGTTTTCCATGAGCACTGGTTAGTGGCCTCTGCCAAAGTCAAAAATTCAGCTAGGTCAATTTATATTCCAACCCAGCAAGGTTCTGTCCATGCGTGTGTGTGACTAGAGAGTTTGTATGTCTGTATCCAACCAGTGCAACCTGCAGGGATCCCAAATAGAAAAGATATTTTGAGAACTGTTAATATGAATTCAGTGCTTTCATGTGTGGCTGAAAATTTTCACCAATACTTAAGTGTGGAAATTGACTGTATAAGAGGTAGGAAATCCTTAATTTCCTTTTAATGCTTTTCAGTAACTAATAGCAGTCCCTCTGAAGACTTCACTTGCTCACGTGAATTGTCTAAGCCATTTTCATATATCCTGAATATTGTTTATCTGCATGCTAGACAGCATTTTGTCAGCCTCAAATTCTGTTGAATTACGATCATTGCTCATCCCATGGGAACACTGACTAATTTGTCTTTTGAAAGGTTTTACACTTGCTTTCAATGGAAGCAACATCGTATCTTTACATCCTTTGTTACTTAAAACAACACTGACCTAACTGAGATGAGAAAAAGGAAAAAAGAGGTGCCCACAGTAACTTGGATAATCACTAGCAAACCTTTACCAAGAACCCAAACAACTTTTGCTTTATATACTTGCCTCTCCAGTAACTTGATTGATCTGATTGATTACTTTTACATGGATTGATTTATATCCTAAAAGGGTATACATATGTTTCTTTGTGTTTGAGACCAAGAACCTAGTACAGGTCTGATTTGGGGCTGGACTATACAACACTGGTAAGGCTTACTAGTAGAGACTTGGGAATATCGTAGTATAGTTTTATTGCTCAAACTAGCCTTTTTGGTACTGTAGAAAGTAAGTGAAAGTACCATGCCATCCCTCTTGCCTAGGTGGATTTATCTTGTCACTAAATAATTACAGAGCAGAATATTTTCAAGATTTTAGGATATGGGCATATTATGTTGCATTTGTTAAAAGTTTCTTGTTATTCAATAGTAAGAGTAAGAATGTTTAAAAAGGAATTGGGTCAGGTGTGGACTTTGCTGTCTTTTTTCCTTTTCTTATGGAATAATGTAAAGTCCACTGCTGTTTCCCATGGTGCTTTAACTTGGCACGTGTGTGACATGAATCAAAAATGTGTAAGACAAGTAAGTGGCTTTTTTATTCAAAAGATCAGCAAACAGGCAGTGGTCTGCTGTCAGGAAAAATAATTTCCCAGGAATTTCAGAGTATTTAAGCTGATTAAAGATGAGTAGAGATTTGATGTGATTGCTGTTTATTTGTTTATTACATTCATTTTACTGAAAAGCTATCACCTGTTTTCTCATGTTAGAGGACATTTTGGGATGGTGTTATAATACAACATTTAATCTACTGCAAAAGGCATAAAATCTGGTTAAAATTTTACTTTGTAACTGACTTCATTGACTTTCTACTTGCTTTCCTCTGGCAATATTTCAGATGGTTTTGGTTTTTGTTCATATAGTTATATCTACCCTTTATTAAATTATATAATTTTATCAATTATGTTTCTTCTTATCTGGTATTTTTGTGCATATTTGGTATTTTTTTGTAGCAAATTAACTCTCTTCACCTGACCTATATAGCTAGTTTAGAGTATGGGCTAAATATATCAAGTAGGAAAATGAAAACAGAGTTTGAAATGTATCTAGCTGAGTTATGGATTCATGGAGCTATATCTTTATATATATATAAAAAGCATATGATATGAAATCAGTTTTAAGATGAAGCAATATAAAACAGCCATAGCTGCTGCATACCCTCTTTAATCTATATTGGGTACATCAATTAGGATATTCTGGACTGAGAAATCCTGAAAAATTTATTGGCAGGCCAGAATGTCTGAATTAACAATTGATTAAAAATTAACAATTGATGAACTGTTATGACTTCAGCTCTTGTTATAGTGGAGCAAATCAGTGTGTGAATTTACAGTATTCTCCCTGTTTTCCATATGTTTGTCATTGATGCCCCATGTTTCAATACTGTAATGTCTCTTTTACACATAATTAAAGAATATAAAGCTATACATCAGTATTTAGCCACAAACTCAGCATCTCTGATACCACTGTTGAGCTTTGTGCAGCCTTTTGGAAGTTGGTCTGTGTTTGCTGTTTGGTTCTCCTCTGCTATTCCTTCCCTGGCTCCCTCTGACAGTAGCTGCTTGCACAGACACTCTACACCAGTTTTAAGGACAAGAATGTGATAGGGATTAGCCTCACTCTCTGCTTAATACTCTGCTGAGAAATGTGTTTCAACAGAGCAGATTTGCTGTCATCTTGTAAGTTTGCTGAGTCCTAAGTAAGAAAAATGTAAAAATGGGAAATTCTAGTGAGAACTGAAGGAGGGCAAGAGAGTTGCAGGGATTCTCATTGCACTTCACACAGCAGGCCTGAAGTCTTTCCAAGTTGTATTACATCACTCATTAAGAGTGTGTTTCCAGGGTAAAGCAGAAGGAAAGAAAGGAAAAAGAAGGAAGAAGAGTGGTTTGAGGGGTAGGCTGGTTTTCCTTTTTTAAAATCAAAAGTATCATAGAAGTATAATCTTTGGTAAGAGTATCTTTATTGGACAAGCCTAAGTGTTGTGTGTTTTAAAAATCATCACTCACGCTGAGTGCAGAGACTTGGTTAATGTGAGAACAGACTCTTTTTTCACCAAGAAAAAAAACGCCATATTGCATTGTTTCTTATCTGTTGGATGGTAAAAATGAGCATATGAACAAACACCACAGAGCAATAAACTTGTGCAAACTTGTTACCCCAAGAAGACTTGTCTGTGTTTCAGGAGTTTTTTAGTTACTATGCTGCCTCTACTTTCCAGGCCTGAGCCCTAGCGTTACTAGAACTTCAATTTATACATTCTGGTTTGCCAAGTACCTTGAAATATAATGTCCTAGAACTTAGCCTAGGGTTCGGTGATTGAGAATGGAAGCTTATGGCAAAGCTCAATCTGTCATTTGAACTACCAGTGCAAATAGTTCACAATATGAAGTTCTCAAATTTATCAGGAAAGAAGCTACAACAGGCAATTGAAACATGCATTTCAAAGGGTTCAAGTCACAGTTATGAATATAAGTATATTCCCTGCTAATTATTTTGGGGCGATAAAGGACAAGTTTAGTGACTTTAGAGATATTTAAAAGAGTTCATTTATAAAGGATGTTAGGTTGAGCAATGTTTGGGGTTTGCTGGTGGTAGTAATACAGTGCATTAATAATAGTAATAGAATGCAGTGTTAAAAACAGTGTAAAACAATGATTTGGTAAAACTGATGAGAGAGAGCAAAAGTAATCTGTTGCTTTTTGAAAATTAGCATGAGGTAGGTAATTAGGTAGGTGAGCATGACAAACTTCTCAGTTTTTGGATAGAGCCCACTCACCTGAGCTTGCTTGTGAATTCCTACCTTCTCAAAGCTGATTTACCTATGAAGCTGTCTCATGTGGCTTTCTATGAGTGCTGCAGCAAAAAGAAAAGGTAATTTCAGATTTTCTAAGCAACAGTATTTCACTATGTTAGGAAAAGTGAATCATGAAACAATGTAGATTATAATTGCAATCTTTAAAAGAAGTTTAATTGCAACTTGGATTTCTTTTCATAAGGTAATTAGTACCTATTATTTGCAGAACAAAGGCTTGAAACAAATCCATTATTGTATATATATTTTAGTCCATTATTGTCATTAAAGTAATCATTCTACTATAATATTGGATGAAAGATAATGTGCCTTGCTAATGTACAATATTCATTGAATGACATGTTGTCTTGAATTTACTTAAAAGCAGTCTAATACAGAAATGCTAAAACTGAAATAAGGCAATTTCCTGTTGGTCTGTTTCTGGTAATTTAGGGCAGAATCTGAGGCAGAACATTATATGTAGCAACATACCGTAAAGCATGAAACCACACAGTGAGCTTTCTTCTTCCTACCATCTCTTGTTCTTTTGATGTTATAGGAAGCAAGTTTTGAAAAACATAAAGTGAGTATAAGATTTATAAGTAAAGTACTTTTTGAAAACCTTTCAAACTTTTAAGTGCAGATGCTTTCTAATGAAAATCTTGGTGATTTTGTATTTCACAGTTGAAAAAGAAAAATAGTAAGGGAATAACACTTTCTGTATACAAGAGACAGATAGTATTTGCTTTTTTCTGAGAATGGAAATAACTATCATTAGTAAACTCAGTGATGAAAGCAACTGATTTGCCCTTGTCAAATTTGAGACTTTTTCAGCTGTTATACAAATACCAGAAGGGTCACAGTGCTACTCTAGAAATGCCAAAAGGGCCACAGAGAAATTTTGTTCTGGGTAAAAAAAAAAATTGAAGATGACTAAGGTACACAATTAGTACTTAAAGTAGTCTACAGGACATAAATGAGTTGAAAAAATAATCAGGGTGGTTTTTTAAAAACGGGTTTTAAAGAAAACATACAGGATTTATAGTAATTTCATGTGGTATCTTTCAAAAATTTAAATTTTTTTTAAGAAATAATGTTTTTTGAGTCACTTATTTTAAATTAATATTAAAAAGACATGTCAAAAAAGAGAAGCTCTTTGACAAGCATATGAAGTTTAGTAAAAAACACATTTGAAATGATATAATAATTTATCAATATATTTGCACAAGAAAGATGAATTAATCTCTATTAAATGTAAATTAGACTTATTTGTTCAGTCTATATTTTTATATAGACTCACAGAGTTGTTGAGGCTACAAGGGACCACTGAAGGTCATCTAGTCCAATCTTTCTCTCAAGCAGGGCCACCTAGAGCAGGTTGAATGCCCAGAACAACCCTCAGAGGGCTCCTGAGTATGTCCAAGGATGGTACCTCCAAAACCTCCCCAGGCAACCTGTGCCTGTGCTCACCCTTACAAAAAAAAGAAAATGTTTCCTGATATTTAGAGGGAACCACTTGTGTTTCAATACCCCTTGCCTCTGATTTTGTCACTCAGCACCGCTGGGAGGAGCCTGACTCCATCTTCCTTATAACCTGCCTACAGATATTTGTATAGATTGAGACAACATCCCACACTCTTCTCATGTCTTCTCTAGGCTTAACAGCCCCAGATTTACAAGTGTGTCTTCATGTGAGAGATGGTCCAAACCCTTGATCATGTTAGTGGTCCTTTGTTGAACTGTTTTTGTGAGCCACATATTTCTCTTGTACTGGACACTGTACTCCACACGTGGCCTCATCAGTTCTGAGCAGAGGAGAAGGAACTCATCTCTCAATCTGATGGCAACTCTTTCCCTGTAGTTACCCAAGGCCATGAACCCTCTTTCCTATAAGGGCACAGTGCTGGCTTACATTCAACTTTGTGTTCTCCAGAAGCGCCTGGGCCTTTGAAGGAAAGCTGCTTTCCAACAGGGTGGCTCCCTGCAGGTACTGCTCTACTGCTCTATTCTTTGTGTTCCTCTCAGCATGTTTCTTCAGCCGTTTGAGATTCCTTTAGATGGAAGCACGAACCTCTGGGCATATAAGCCACACCTTCCAGTTTTGAGTCACTGGCAAACTTCCTGAGGCTATGCTCCACCCCGTCATCCAGAATATTAATGACAATACTGAGCAAAGTTGGATCCAGTGCTGATGCCTAGGGTACACAGCTTGATACTGGCCTCAGCTAGGCTTCATGCCACTGATCACCACCTATAGATCCAGCTATTCCACCAGTTTTCAGTCTAGTTCACTGTCTGCTCATCCAGCCCATGCCTCATTAGACTCTTTCTGAAGAACTTATGGGAGACATTGTCAAAAGCCTTCCTGAAGTGCAGTGAGACAATATCTTGCTATTAGACTTCTTAGAGGAGCTAAGCTTAGAGGAGCTTTTGCACAGTGCAAAGTTGGATGATTAGTTTTCATTTTGTGTGAATATCATATATAAATAATAAAAAAGTTTTAGTTCAGTTGTATTGGGTTTCTTTTTCCCTGTTTATGACACAAGAATTATTTTGCTCATGAAAAGTTCATCAGTAGGACTCCCTGTGGGCTCTCAGAAATGTCTGTCTACTCTGCTTCTCTGTTCCAATGGATGTACATCAGTGATAGCATACGAGGTGGTTAATTTCTGTTGCTTTTAAGAATACAAAATGATGGATGCTATTGCCTGTATTCCAGCAGAAGAAAAAAGTAGGTTTGTTTTAGAGTGCTAACACTTTGAATGCATATTATCAGACTGAATGTATAAGACTTATGCTTACATAGAAAAGAAAAATACAACCCTCTTTTGTATTAAAAATATTCAGCAATTATTCCTTCATAATTTGCTTTGGGTAGATGCATCCTTAATTGCATACACTGAGAACCAAAGGGACAGTGAGAGACAACATCATGCAAATGAAATCCTAATGTTTGAAAGAGGACATGTAATGCAGGTGTGACAGGAGGATCATGTATGTGGATAGGTCATGGTTTCTCAGCTCCTATTTATGTTGCTGCAAATTTAGTAGGTAGGCAGCCAGACTCAGGCTAGTTGGAAGTCCTTCTTTTATAAATAAGGAAGAAAATAAATGGATACTCTATAAAGCCCTTGATAAATTAAACTGAGGAGAAGTAAGTCCTGGAATATATAATTTTCCATCTGAATATTTGCATTATTTTATAGCATTTTTTCCAGTTTTTATAATTCATAAGAAAGTAAGCAATGTAAGTTTAATGATATAGGATTAGTTCTTTATATATACTAAACTCATAATTCTTTTTTTGTTGTGTAATATCTCATACATTGCACAGTTAGGTTGTCAGTTTGTTGGCAGACTTTCACAATTATCTCTCTTGCTGTTGTAAAGCTCAGTATGCTTCGTGAAACTCTGTTTTACATATATTTAACCGTTAATTATAATGTTTCAAAGCAAAAAACCCAATACCTAACCTTGCAAAAGTTAATACAGAAAACACGTGCCTGTGCTTTTTGGTTAATTTTGCTATGATTTCTGTCATCCTAATACAATTACATTAAGCAAAAGATGTAGTTTGCAAAGAATTTTGAAATCCTTCTAATGCCATGAAATTAATATGAGTCATTTGGCTAAAACAGTTTAATTCCTGGTAATCCTTGTAGAGTCCTAACGTTCCAATTCAATTTTTGGATAATTCTTAATGTTGCTTCCTAACAGGAAGAATGCAAATATTCTCAAGTTTTTTTTGGAAATTAGAAAATTTAAAGTTTATGTTTAAGAGAAGTAAAAAGAGAACCCACTAAGACCTCAGTTGATCAGGTAACAGCCAAGAACACAGGTGTTGTACTTGGGCTGGTACAAAAGGAGGGTAATACTCTCATGTTTTCCATTGTATCAGCCACAAGGAAAGTTTACTTACAGCTTTCAGTTATTAATAATTTTAAATGCTTAGCCAACTCGACACTATAAGATAGAGTGGAACAAGTAATCTACCTCAAAAATTTATTTAAGGATATTTGATAATATTAACACTGTCTTGTACATCCACACCACATGTTAGGGGTATTTGCTGCTCTGTTCTGTAGGATCATACACAAGTGAAATGAGAGGTAACCTGTGGCTTGAAAGTGAATTTTCTTGGCATATGTGTACAGGTAGAATGGCCACTCCCTGCTAACAAACACTATTGAACTATGTCAGTGAACTCACAAGTCAACAGAAAATCATGAAACTTCACAGTATTAAAAATTATCATTAAACAGTGATAAGGTTTCAGTGGTACTAAGCATATGAATACTGTCAGCATCTCAATAGTGATTTCAGGCTCATGTAGACTTCTGTGCAGGCCTTGAGCCTCCAATTTTGTTTTGAGATTCTTGAGAGCTAGCATGAGGAAGAAATTATTCTTCGTGTTCCTCTTCTTTCTTTCCCCCCCGCCTTTGGTATTTAAAAAAATATCAGAACATTACTTTTGTTTTCTGTGGATATATTCAGTAATCCGTACTAAGCACTTCATGCAATTTGCCTGTGAACTAGCTTTTAGACTTCCGTGATACAGGTGGAAGTTTCCACAGCAATAGGCAGTAGGCACACTATCAGTCTGCCAAGACTTTTACAGGATATGTTGGAAAATATTGAAGAAGATAATATTAATCTTATGAGGAATCCTTAAGTGCTCTTGAATTTTTTTTTTAATTTTATTGGTTTTTTCTATTATTAGAGCAAATCATGATCTGCATAACCTTTTTTGTTTTGTTTTGTTTTGCTTGATGTTAAGTACTTTTCAAAAGCTAGTGTAATGATTACAATAAAAAGACTGTGTGAATCAGGACTGTCTACTGTTTTGACTGAACTTAACATATATATGTCTGCTGTTTGGAGTTTTAGTTAGGGCTAACATCTTTGCTGTCACCTTTTCCTGATGGTGTTCTGGCTGTTCTAGCTGTATATCATGACTGGGATGAGGAAAGTCAAAAAGACAAAGAGTATACACACATCTTTCCAGTTTTGTTATCCACATCATGCACAGATGGGCATGTTTGCTGGAACCACAAAATTCCTAGGTTGGCAAAAGTGGACCATTTGTGTTATAGATAAGAAAAATAAGAAAAAGAAAAAAGAAAATCCAATTACTGTTGTAACCAGGTAACTGGGCAGAGCATTACAGAGCATTACACCCAGTGCAGCATCTTCACTGCTATTTCATAAATATATAATATAGCTCAGTCTGATCTAGATCCTGACACCATGTTTTGCTGTGCACAAGTAGCTCCCAACAAGCAAAACATGGTGTGAAAAAAATTAATTTCTTACATTTCCTAGTGTCATAACAGACCTTTTTTATCAAATTGCATTCTTATCTCTAGTTTGAACAGAAACTGAAATCTTTCTGTACCTAACAAATGCTCAGGCATCTTTGTTGCTGTGGAGTACTGATTTTATTACGCCTGCAGGCAGAAAGGAATTGAAACATTTATATACAGCAATACAAAATAATTAAGAACAGTTCTACTAGAGTATAGATCAACCCTATGCAGAAATATAAGTACTTGGTCATAAGATTAACTGGGGATTTTTTTTCTGGGACTTTTGGTTTTGTTTTTGTAGTTTCTGGTTTTGGTCTTTTGGTTTGGGTTGGTTTTTTTCATTCATGATTGTGCATACACCAGTTTAGAGACTTTTTACACAACTGGATCTGTTCTGGTAGCCTATGTCTAAGCTCAAGCAGGAAATTCACATCTTAGAAATTTGTACATGTCAAGAAATTTCGCCTGTGTTTTTTTGTTCTTCTTGGGTTTTTTCCCCTCCTCTCTGCAAGAACTGAAAACAAAAGAATGCCTCATGATTTAATGGTTTGAAATGAATTGAAAGAGTTAGATTTATCATGTTTGTCCTCTCTCCATTATATGTCACATGATTGTGTGTTTGAGGACTAAAGTATTGTTTCAATTTGATTATTGACTGATCTTCTGGAAAGTTGATCAAGTAAATTTTGTGCCATGTTGGTTTCTTTTTTACTCTATCAAAGGTAGACAACACGTGGAATTGAAAAATTGGATATATGAATAAATAAGGTTTAGTGCTAAATATTTATAACATTGGAACAATATTTTGAGCTGAGATACTATAAAGAGTTACGATTTCAGAGTAGCATTATGTGAAACTAGAACATAAAACTGCATAAAAAATATAAATGCTTAACCTTTTTAATAACCTGCTTAGAAATATGCTCTTTCTTACAGCTCTTTCTATTGAATTGATTAATTCTGTGCTTAAACCTTTTTCAACATTTTTTTCTGTTGCAACTGATTCTGAAAATTTGAATGTAGGGTAGATAGCAGAACTTTTCAAGTCTTTTTAGATCTTAAAAGTGGTGGTATTCCAAAATTAAGAGGGAAAAATGGAAAACAAAGCTGATATGAGTGTATTTTTAAAGTATCTGTGACTATTCATGATGAATGGAGTATAAGTTGCAAATCTAGGAATATGTTTTGTCTGGAACCTTTTGCCAATACAAAATTTCTACAATATTGTGATCCACTGGCATTTTTAGGATGCTAATATGTAAAATGTGTCTCTGCATAGATATTTAATGTCTCTTTCTGTTTATTTGCTTTTTAGGTAAGTACCATTTATGAAGAACTACATAGTTCGGTGAGTGTTTGCATTGTGCCCTTCTGTGAATTTATATGTCCAGTGAGTACATAGAAAATCTTTTAATGTCTTGAGATTTTTAACTCATCAGAAATTACTGTCACGTGTAATTAAATCTTTCTGCTATATTCTCTGGATTTTGCATGAGATCTGTAGGAACACATCAACAAGTATGGTCTTGTCCTCTTCTCTGACACATGCTGCTTCAGATGACTGCAAACTTAGGCAATATTCCTTGCAAACTTAGACAATATTCCTTGGTGCTTCTTTGGAACTTTTCTGTGTTTAGAACTCAAGTACAAAAACCTGTAAGAGATTTAACTGCAGTGTTTTCAACTCTACAATGATATTGGCCCATTACTCTCATTCTACGGCAAATCTGAAGTCAGATGAGTTACCTTGAATGCTGCCATTAAAAAAAAAAAAAAAAAAAGCAGACCCGCATCAAGATTTATAGCAAGAAATCAGTAAATATATGAGAACTTGCTCCAAAGTTCTTGAAGCTTATATGCAAAGAGTTTTAAGGAACAAAACTAGGAAAGACTACAAACTATTTACTCAATGGTCATGTGATGCTCAGTGAAAAGGAATGGTATTCAGGATTTGCACAAATTGATATTCTGAGCTCTAGTGATGTGATTCAGCAAACTAGCAAGGTCTATTTATAAAGAAAATTGTAAACATTTAAAGAATAATATAACATTTAAGGCTACTAGTGTCTAATTTGCTGGTTAAGTTACACATTTGAATTCAAAGATGCTATAAACCACTTTATCCCTGGGCAGTTGGAAATTGATAAATATATGTAGTTTTATAATTTTTATTTGTGATTTAAAGCATAGATACAATGGTATTATGAAATATCTTGTGACCCAAATGATACACAAAGATCTTGTATAATGATGACATTTATGTTGTCTTTATGAACTACAGTACAGGCAGACATGAGTGAAAGCTGAAACACACAAGGCAGAAGCATTTTTATATTCCAGTAATTCTGAGGAACCATTTTCTGGACTATATGTAGGTACATGAGCTACTTAAAAATTCATGCAAAACAATACTGTATTGTCAGAGGTTGTATTTTCACTTCATACTAGGAAACAGAGATAATAAATTGAGAAAATTTGGGAGGTGCAAGACTGAAGATGACTTTTTTCATCTCTATTTGCAGCTGATACATACCTGACTATGCATCTTAGGAAGCAGCAACACATTTGGGAACCAACAGACTTGCATTAACTGTGCAGATATTTTATATATGTTGAAGATGTGAATTGCTGAGCTGGGCTCTACTGCTCTTCTGTGGGGCAAGCTCACTTTTCTTTTTTTGTACCCTCCCCAGTTTACTCTGGACAAGATTCCTGGACTTTTACTGTTCCATGTTAGAAATTCATCTATCAGTAACTCTTTCCTATTCCTGTGTCCTCAAAGCATGACCTGCTCTCCCTGGGAGACTGGGAGAAGGAGGCTGTATCCAGATCCCTTTGGATGTTCCTAGTTCAGTGTAGATGAAGATTGGAAACTTCATTTCGTGCAGCACAGGTATTAGGGACTCTTCTACTGAGAAGTTAGTCTCAGTGATGGTGTATGGTAAAACAGCCATTAATTTGTGATTTCCAGTGCAACTTTAGACACCCTCAGTGTTTGTCAGGATTTTGCTCAGAGGGATTATAATCTCGTAAAGGCCTTTTAGGCTGTAACTTCACTGGCCAGTAGGGTACAACAGGGAGGTTACTGCACCTTCAAGCAGTCAGTACTGATAAACCAGTGCCTATATTGCCTGTACTTGAGATAATTTCTACTTGTGTCCCAATGACCACAGAGCACTGTGTACACAGACCTAGTACCTGCCTTCTGGTTTCACTTTGTTTAGATTCTATTCATGCACTACAGGACTTCTCTGCTATGAAAAACAAAGTGATAAAGGTGGACTAGTTTCACAATGCACTCCCAAGCCGAACTAAAACACAAATATAGATGCAACCCTGAACTGTGGGTATTTTTATCTAATTATTGATTTTGCTAACACATTTTACAGAAAGAGAACATGTTTATGTTCCTTAAACAATGAGACCATAACATGGGTCATATAGAAGAACTCTGAAGTGAGAGAAAAATTGTGCTTTTTTCCAAAATGTAAAATTTGGTCAAGTATATAAAAATGGGTTATATATAATTGTTGTCACCCTGAACAACCATATGGACCAGTTAACCATTTCATCTTTTGCAGCTACAGTTACAGATTTCATACTTGATTTCTAATGTGGGAAAACAGATGGAGTTTATAATACAATTTCTTGTAAATACCCCTACTTTAATATAATTTATTTCTTATTAGGCAAACTACAGTTGCTTTTACTGCTAAATTATTTTGTCATAATCATAAACTTCAGCTAAGTTGGTGGTTCAGATTTTCCATTGTCATTAGAAAAATAATTTTTGTATCTTTATTATGCAATCTATTTTGTTAATAATTTATTAATTTATTAATAATTAAATGTTGGTTTTTCAGGCAGGAAAAAGCAGAGTAGCTGGAGAAGTCTTTAAACTAGAACCTTTATTTTGACAACTATAATTTATAGTAAGAATTTACTGATGCAGTTGTTTTGATTGCTTTTTCCGAAGTTCTCTGGTGCCTCTCTTAGAGTCAGCATGGGATTAAAATGAAATGTATTTACCGATTCCTTTAATCCCTGCAGAGATGCTCTGTTCAAAACTTGGTGCAGACTCAAAAGGCAAAACATCTTTGCCCACTTCTTTTAATGGGAACAAGCATGCATATAAATAAATCTTTTATTTCACAATGCCTGTTTTTAGGAATTTCCAACAGTGGTCTTTACATATGTAACAGGAAAGAGATGGTCTAAGATCAGCACAAAATTTGAGTACATTTTCACTTGTGTTGTTCTTCAAAACACACTTGCAAATATGTCTAAATTACATAATTATCCAGTGGAATTATATATGAGCTTTTGAGATAAAAAGACACCTTGCAGAAATATGCTCCAGTAGTTTCCTGAACTAAAATGGCCTGGTATATTATGTGCAGTATTTCTCTAACAAGGTAATTGACTAATTACTGTATCATTACTGAAACCACCTTCTAAGTTAATTTTAAAGTTTTTCAGAAAAAAATGAAGAACCATAAAATGATATATGGAACACTTTAGATAATGTAGGTACCGTGAAAATAAGAACTATAGGTTTCTATAACAAATTTCCTATCGAGGACAGCTAGAAAGGAGTTCAGAATTGTACAGCAGAGCCACCTACATTACAATGATGTGATGTTCAACACCTTTTTTCTAACACATTACTAATAGAACATCAAATTAACTGCTAAATAGTACAAATGTTGTTTTACACAATGTTATGTTGTCAAGTTAGTAAAGCAGAAGCTGAAAATTAACACAGTATACAAAAAACATTATGAAGAACTGACGTGCAGAAATGCGAGTACAAATTTAATTTCCCAGAAATTAATTCACTGCCTTGGACACTATGAGGGAAGTTATGCCTTCTGGAGAAAGAAAACCCCAACTGTTTAGAAAAAAATCACAGAAACTTATGTTGCTGAACTCATGTATTTCAATCTGTAGCTGCAGTGCTATCATGAAGTTTGTATCTTATGCTTTATGTTGTGGGCAGAATAATATAAATTCTTACTTTTTTAGAGTAGCATCCATATTGGGGGCAAGAGGGAAGAATATAAACAATACACTAATTTTTGCTATTTTTAAAAAAGGGTCTGTCAAGTGCAAGTTATAATTTACTGTTTTCTGAACATGCCAGTGTGAAAGAACTTAGAATCTGGGGGCATTCACTTTGCAAAATTAAAATGTTGTGCATTTAAATATAACCAAATACAGATTCAAGCAAATAAGAAAATTTAAGTCTTGTTTGGTTTTTCTTTTGTGCTGATTTTTAACACAAGAAGCAGTTAATCTTGAAGATGCAGGGAATATATTGCAGCCAGAAGTGTAGAGGTGAATGTGTATTCCTCTAGTCCTGCATAGGGAAGGCAGAGTTGTGATTTTCTGTCTTGTCACTAGATGTCATTGTTTTTCTCAACAATAGTGCTAGTAGACATTTGAAAACTTGTCCAATATTTCTGTGAGTATATATATTTCAATAACATCAGTTATAAAGAAGAGAGTTTTGTTCTTTAAAAGAGGTGAGATGTCTTGCATAATTTGTTTTGTTGGTTGTGATTTACTGCCTCTTTGTGTAAAGTTCTGTGCACAGGCTGCAGGCATGAAAGCTGCCCATACACCTTGCTCTAGCCACTTCACACTGAATAGATGAAGCTTTGGAGAACAGACTGTTTGTACCATTGCAGAGAATAGCTAAAGATGAGTGGGACAGGAGAGAGCCCGAGAGAGAAAAAGTCAGGGTGAACACAGCATCCAGAGAGCTATGCAAAAATTCTGAGTAAAGCAAAGAGCAGGATGAGTGACCAGACCAGAACAATGGGAGAAAGCAAATATTTTCCCAGGGGCACAGCTGGGAATACACTGTTGGTGGATGATTAGGAGATTTGTTTTTGGATTAAGGGTGAACTCTAAGGAAGAACCCACTCTGTGGTCTGGGTCAGCCTTGTTGATGAAAAGCCATTTTTATTGATTAAGAGTCATTCGGGTGTAGTCAATGTGTCTGTCTCAAAGATAAAGTGCAGACAGAGCTCTCCCAAAACTGCTTGAGATGATCTCATCACCATCTTATGCTATCTGACATGAGGGTATGCAGAGACCATCTACTTCAAATATCCTAAAGCATTGTCAGAGCTAAGCATTTCTATTTTCTGCTTTCCTTTTCTTTTTTGCTAATCACATTCTAAGTGAATGTGTTAGTCTTTTTGTCTTACAGTGTGTCAATAAAAGATATAAGTAGTTATGGGTTAATATTGTTTTCTTGTTTGATGTATGTTTGGTAAATTCATTAGGAAACAAGTTGATTCTGAAGGACAGATATTATTTGCCCAACATTACTATAAAAGGGGAATTTTTGCAATTTTCACAGCTATAATTCCTGTAAAAAATTATTAGATATTTATATAATATTCTTTCCTGAATAAGGGCAATTTGATCACTTATAAAAGCAAATTCTTAGATGAGATACAGTGTATTAATTCCCATTCCTTTACTAGATAAAGCTTTCATGGAAATTCTGTGAAATCAGGTGGCTAATGCATATGTGCATAACTCATGGGCTAATTTTTATCTTAAGGTCTTATTTTTAAAACAGCTACCTTAGAGATTTTATATACTATAACATTAGTTTTATCTTTTAAATTCTGGGGAAAAAACCCTGTTACTTTCAAAATTATTTTGTATCAGGCAGATGCAAAGGGTATATCAGAAAGCTATTTCAATAGTAACATCAAACAAAAATATCATAAGTAGTTTGAATGAAAAAATTGCTACTTTTAAGTTTCTATCAGGCTTCCTTTTGTGAGTGGGTTTCAAGAAGAAATGTGAGACACAGGTTGTTGTACTGGTTACATTACATTTGTTAGCATTTCAGATATTTGGCAGTCATGTTTTCAAATTATTTGGAGAGATCCATCTATGGACTTACTGCAATTTAAAACATATTTTATTTTTTTATGATTTTGTTTTATATATGTGATATAAAAATATTTTTTCACCTCTAAGATGTTTCCTGTCTTGGATATATATATGATCTCTCAATTTAAACCCATGTACGGTTATGTTATATAATGTAGAAATCCATCTTTGTTTTAGTTTCTATATGTATTATTTGTTGCAATGTAGACTATGAGTTTTAAGGAGTTTTTAACTTCAAGGTGAATGGAATATCAAGTCCACCATGGCAAAAACAAGTAGAGGTAGAATTTTCCTTCTGAAACTGAAATGAATTTTCATAATGAAACTGATTTGTATCACTGCAATTAAACGATTCAGATTTGTAATTTATCCTCAAGGTCCAGCTGAATTTCTTAGTGTGATTATTTTCAATTACAGATTGAACAGAAAAAAAAAGTGTGGGTTGGTAGTGTGACTTTTTAATGCTGGACTGCGTGGCCCAGGTCATTACTTTGACCTGACCACTGGCCAGAAGTTAATTCTCTCAGTAGTGTCAAAGAGAACTTCTAAAATCTCTATAATCAATTATTCATTGTACCAGAGATGCTGGTAAGATACTGGTAAGTTCCTCACCTCTCTTATTTGCCTTCTGTTAATTGTCCTTATTACTGAGCCCAAAATTGTTTGAAAGAATCTTTGGAATTAGCTTTTTATAGTTGTGGGTTACAGGCCACATTCAATAATCTCTGGTAGTTGCCATTAACATCTTTCAAACCTATCAGTAATAAGAAAGTGGGTTTGGAATATAGCCATGGCTTTTATTTTCTTTTCTTAAATTGCTGCCTTGGTTTTTGAGTGTCCTTCTTTTTAGTGTCCTTGATAAAACCTTCACTTGCTCATGTCTTGAACTGAATTCCTTTCCAGCATGTACCATACCTCCTTACAGTGCTTGCTATAAATAAGAAATCTGGAACTCTGCAGACACAAAAATGAAGTCAAAACTACCAGTTTGTTGTCATACTAATGAGGAACATATCAGCATAGTTGTTATTATATTCAGGCTGGCCCTGGAGGTTTGTCATGTATTTGACTGACATAGCTTAGCTAATTATGAACTATAGTGCTTTAAGCCATGAAAGCCCATGGCACTGTACAAACAAAAAGGGAGTTAAATTCTTAGGGATTAGAATCAGGAAAATGTATTATCAGTAGAAACCTTTTTAACTCAGCAATTTTCTTCTTTTTAGAACCTGAAGTTGGAAACAATATATCTTTCAAAACAATTAGATTTTTATAGATGGTGATGGAACGGCCATATTTGTTCTTAGTATCTATATTGAAATTAAAATTAGGCTGTGTGTATATATTTTTATAAGACAAGCATTTAGTTACCTTTTACAGAAAAGAATTATGAACGCATCTAGTGCTGACCTCTCCTCAAGCCTGCATTTACTTTAAAACAGAATTCCAAACCCTCATATATTTCTGTTAGCAAATCCTTTCCACAACAGTGCTATGATCTTGAGTGCCCTCTTTGCATTATGACAATCAAACAATCAAGTGTCTGGAGAGAATGAAATTTCTGTGTTTTGGAAATGAATGGGGTACAGAGATGGGATCTTGATTTGCACATCTCTGTGCATCTCTGACCTCAGTACCAGGGAAGGTCACAGAGCAACTCATCTCAAGTCCCATCATGAGGCACATGCAAGACAACAAGGGGACCAGGCTCAGCCAGAAGGGGTTTGTGAAAGGCACGTCCTGCTTGACCAACCTCCTTCTGTGACAGGGTGACCCACTCAGTCAATGAGGGAAAGGCTGTGGATGTTATATGCCTGGACTTCAGTAAAGCCTTTGACACTGTCTCCCACAGCATTCACCTGGAGAAAATGGCTGCTCATGGCTTGGATGGGTATGCTGTGCACTGGCTAAAAACCAATCTGTATGGTTGAGCCCAGAGAATGGAGGTGAATGGAGTTACATCCAGCTGGCAGTAAGTCATCAGTGCTCTTCCCAAGGGCTCAGTATCAGGGCCAGTTCTCTTTAATGTCTTTCTTGACCATCTGGACAAGAGGATCTGGACATCCTCAGTCAGTTTGCAGGCAAAACCAAGTTGGGCAGGAAGGCTCTGCAGAGGGATCTGGACAGGCTGGATTGATAGGCCCGGGCCAGTGGTGTGAGGTTCAACAAGACCAAGTGCTGGGCCCTGTCCTTGGGTCACAACAACCCCAGGCAGCACCACTGGCTGTACTGGGTTTGCATAGCAAGGTTTTAGTAGAGGGGTGGGAGGGGTGATGAGGAGTCTACAGGAGTGGCTTCTGTGAGAAACTGTGAGAAGCATCCCCCATGTCCGGCAGAGCCAATGACAGGTGGCTCCAAGATGGACCCACCACTAGCCAAGGCCAAACAAATCAGAGATGGTAGTAGCACCTCTGTGATAACATATATAAGAAGAAAAAAAGTTATTACGCAGTTTTAATTGCTCCCAGAGAAGAAAAGAGTGAGAATATGTGAGAGGAACAACTCTGCAGACACCAAGGTCAGTGCAGAAGGAGGGGCAGGAGGTGCTCCAGGTGCCAGAGCCGAGGTTCCCCTGCAGCCTGTGGTGCAGACTACAGAGGGGCAGCTGTGCCCCTGCAGCCCATGGAGGTCCCTGGGGATGCAGAGATCCACCTGCAGCCCGTGGGGGAGACCTATGCTGGAGCAGCTAGATACTCGTGAAGAACCATAGCCTGTGGGAAGGACTCATGCTGGAGAAGTCTGGGGAGAACTGTCTCCTTTGGGAGTGACTACACATTGGAACAAGGGAAGGATTCTTCTCCCTGAGCGGCAGCAGAAATAACCTGTGATGAACTGAGAGTAACCACCATTACTCGTCTCCTTGTGCTGCTGGCGTGGAGGAGGAGGTAGACCCTGGGAAGGAGGAGAGGATTGGGAAAGATATTAATTTTACTTCTCATTATCCTGCTCTCATTTTGAGTGTTAATAAATTCAATTAAAATGCCACAGTTGAGATAGTTTTGTCTGTGATGGTAGTTGGTGGGTGATATCTCCCTGTCCTTATCTCAGCTCATGAGCCTTTTGTTACATTTTCTCACCCCTGTACAGTTACGGAGGGGAGTGATAGGTGGGTACCTGGCATCCAGCAAGGATCAATCCACCATACAAACTTAGAACAGAGTGGCAGGAAAGCTGTCTGGTGGGTGCTGGCTGACAGTGGCTGGCCATGAGCCAGGGTGTGCCCAGGTGCCAAGAAGGCCAATGGCATCCTGGCCTGGATCAGCAGTAGTGTGGCCAGCAGGACCAGGGCAGGGATTGTCCCCCTGTACTGGGCACTGGTGAGGCCACACCTCGAGTGCTGTGTCCAGTTCTGGGCCCCTCACTGCAAGAAAGACATTGAGGTGCTGGAGGGAGTCCAGAGAAGGGCAATGGAGCTGGGGAAGGGTCTGGAGCACAAATCCTGTGAGGAGCAGCTGAGGGAGCTGGGGGTGTTTAGCCTGGAGAAAAGGAGGCTCAGGGGTGAGCTTATGGTTCTCTACAACTGCCTGGAAGGAGGTTGTAGCCAGGTGGATGTCGGCCTCTTCTCTCAGGTAGCAAGTGACAGGACAAGAGGAAATGGCCTTGAGTTGTACCAGGGGAGGCTTAAATTGGATATTAGGAAGAATTTCTTCATTGAAATGTGGCCAGGCATTGGAGCAGGGTGCCCAGGGAAGTGGTGGAATAAGTGTCCCTGGAAGTGTTCAAAAACTTGTGGATGTGGCACTTGGGAATGTGGTTTAGTGATGGACTTCACAGTGCTGGTTTAACCATCAGTCTTGGTCTTAGGAGTCTTTTCCAACCTAAATGAATCTGTGGTCCTGTGATTGTCAGTAATCCAATACTGGATTCATCAGTAAGCTCACTCAAGTAAGATGACAAGCATAATGTACAGTTCAGTGGTGAGATGTTCTAATATCAAAGATCTCTTCGATTTTTCAGTTTGGGGACCATAGTGAAGCAGGTGTGATACTGTGTGCTAGCCCCTACTGAAATAAGGGTAGCAGTAGACATTGTCAGGGGCATAAAATGCAGCAAAGGAGTTTCTACAGATTTCTTCCTAAAGAAACTGTCAACATTATTTTCTAAAACACTTTGTATGAAATATAATGTTGTACATTATAATGTTCAATATAATGAAATACAATGTTGTACAATATAATGTTCACTGTGTACAGTGAACTGTTGGTGGGCATATTTAATACCGTACTGCCTTGAAAACAGTAAACTACAGTGTAGCAAGTACTGTGCAGGCCTACTAATGATGCCTGATACCCTTGGCAATGAGGAGAGAAAAACAAATTGTCTAGATAAGAGGAAAAAGAAAGTGAGAAAAATATGCATATCTAAGAGAGAGGTAATAGAAAATAATTTGTGCTTTCACTGGGTGAAAGTAGGGCCCTGAATACCCAGATCTGGCTGGAAAATGAGAATTGACTTTTGGGGAGAGAATAGGTTTTAGTATTTTCTTTGTATTTCTGGAACAAACCCAAACTTTGTAAATTTATAAACATAAAATCAAGTGAGAGTGAACAGCTATTTCCCCATGCTTTCCAATACACAAATGGTTAAAAATGTGTTTAATTTTGATATAGGAAGATGAGGTACAAGTTCTTCCTCTGCATTTGCCAGCATTGAGATTCACAGCACTGCTGATTCCTTTAACAGTGGACAACTAGAGTTCCCTGGAATAGCAACCTAAGCATGCAGACTGATTTAACACTTCCTCAGTCTGTTTAGCCTTTCATCACCTGCAGGGCAACAGGTCCAATTTTCATTTTACAGATAATGAGGTCAAAGCAAAATATCCTCTTTAATGCTTAACATGCTTTGTCCTTGTCCCCTTCCTTCTGCTCTCACCTCCTTAGTCTGGATTGTAATTTCAAGGATGTAGAATTGTCAAAATCAGAACACCATCAGTATTAAAAGGAGCAAAAAGCTGCAGCTGGTGTCCTGCTGTTTCTTACACTCTCCAGCTGAAAACTCTGTGAATTTTCTATGTAGGTTTTCTATAAAACCTATTGTGCAACAGTTTTCTTTTTTGTGGTTTTTAATTTTTTTTTTCTTCTGAATTAGCCACAGTGTTAAACAGAGGTACAAACAAAGTAAGTTTCTCTTATCTCCAATATTTGCAAAAAACCTCCCATGATTTCTTAAAATTCATCACTGTGAAATCTCTCTGGACAGAGAAGTTTCTCTTTCTGATGAATTCTGCTCAATGCTAGCTTAATTGTAGTGCTTGAAATACTATTTTCCTTCTGCTGACTGTCTTCCTCAGAAACATTTGGCAGCCTACCAAAATAGCTATATATGCAAACTTTCTAAAAAGTGAGGTAAAGGCAATAGCTGCAGTTTTTGTGGGCAGATCTGGAAAGCAATGTATGAATTGTCCCAGCATGTACAGCACTGGCAACTCATGATCTCACCAAGCTATGGCAGACAGTTTAATCAGGGGTATGATTTAACACTTCTTGAGCAGTGGTCACACCTACCCCCCAGCTCCAGACAGGGGCCACAGTAGAGACAACAGCTGTCTCCAGCTGAAGGATATCACCTCTGTATGGCATAGATATTAATTAGCAAGATGGGAATATAGGAAATCAAAAGACTTCAGCTTTATGCCTGGGCATGTGACTTTTGTTCTTGCTCTCTGTATAGATCTATAATGATGCAGCATTTAATTATTTAATCTTAATTTTTATTTGGAACCCATTTGGCTGGCATGCACAGTCAAGGGTCACTGAAAAATGGCACCAGCTAAAACAGTTTTACAGCAAAAAGCAGCAGAGGGTAAAGACAGAAAAACATTACAGATACCAATGAGAGGAAGACCACTTAATGTACAACACTGAAGTGATAATGAATTTATGTAGCGTACTTGAGGCAAGTTTCTCTTGAGTGTTTTGCTTAAGCTAGTACTGTAAAATGCTGTGGTCAAAATCCTTTTTATATTTCATTTTCTTATTAGTTTTATTTTTTCAATTTTATATAGCCTCCTTATTATCGTCTTAACAATTCAAATTTAACTCCCACTTTTTCTCATTAATTTTAGTCTGTTGTACTCTCTGCTTGCCCAAAAAAGTTTAAGAATGTGTAGTATTTCTTTACACTAAAGAACAGCAAGAAATGTACTTAGTTCCTTTCAAACAGGAAAGAACACATACCCCTTTCTTTGTAAATCCAGTGTTAATTTGTTGACAGTGTCAATGATGACATTACAGAAGTTAATATATTTTGTAACTGCTACTTCTTTTGTGACAGCAAACAAAGCTGAGCAATTGCCTAAAGGCATAAGAAACATAGAATCTCTGAATCAAAAGCATTAAAACGCATTATTTCAAAAAATATTTAATATCAGTATTCCCTCTGATATACCACATCATGAAAAAAAGTACTTGCAAACTTGCAAAATTTCACATCTGGGGTATCAGTTGATGAAAAATATGAAGCAATGACAGCAAAATGAATAAAATGTAGTGAAATCTATAAGCATATCAGCCCCCAGCAACTGAAATATCTATTAAATATATTTAGCACTACACAGCTGCCCCAGGATAAGTTTGTACTATTGGAAGCTGCTTGCCTTAGGACATAAAATGAGAGTCTTTTACATAGTCCAAGAAATCAACTATTTAATGCCAGGAAATGCTATTTCAAAAAACTTCCTGTTTCCCCCTCCTCCTTTACATTGTAAAGATGTCAGATAGACAGATTTATTCACAGAATTTTTACACCACCTGTCCTAGGTGTAGTTTTGAATTAAAAAATGTTGCTTTGGGGACATTTGCTTCAGAAAACAGTATTACTATTGCAGTCAGACATTCCAAGTAAGTTTGTCTTGTCCCCAAGTTTAGAACCAAAACAGGCTTATTTATGAAACAATGTACAAAGAACCATTTTTAAAAGAATGCCACTCCATAAACCTGATGTAACACTAAGAGTCTTGTTCAAGCTTTGTCAACATGTTATTGACATCCTGGTAGACTGATACAATGCCAAAAAAACCCCTATAGTGGCAAGACACACTACTGCAGATTATAGTAGTCTTTCTGTGTCACAGGAAATAAAAGAAAAAGAACAAAAACCAATACCAAACCAAAAAGCCAACCACAATATTTAGAAAGAGTAGTTTCATTACTATTCCATTCGCTGTCAAAACTTGCAGAAAGTTAAATCGTTATCCTAATTCCTGAGCAAGCACTTAAAACCAGTATGTTGAAAAGTTAAACTGGCTGTAAGAAGCAGTAGCTTATTCTTCACAGCTTAAGGAAAAGAAAGGGTAATTAAAAAATGCTTATTTTATCAGATTGTTTTGTCAATAATGAAATAGAAAATCTGATTAGATTTCTTGCTTCCCCAGCTATGACTTTCCTTCTTCTTCTCCTTCTCCTCCTTCTCCTCCTTCTTCTCTTCCTCCTCCTCCTCCTTCTTCTCCTTCTTCTCCTTCTCCTCCTTCTTCTCCTTCTTCTCCTTCTCCTTCTCCTCCTCCTTCTCCTTCTCCTCCTTCTCCTCCTTCTTCTCCTTCTCCTCCTTCTTCTCCTTCTCCTAATAATTTTCAGAAAAAAATATTAAAAAAATAACAAACCAAATCAAACACAGAGTACTCCAAACACCCTCAAGGCTGAATCTCAGTTATGAAGTCTTGAAGGATACAAAGAGGTCTCTTGCTATACTTTCAATTATTTGCATGCCAGGTGAAATCCATATCCACCACTCATTATCTTTAAATACCTATAGCATAGTAATTATTTTCCATAGAAAACAACTCTAATAAACAACGAACACTCAAAAGTACTGAGTTCTATATTGTAATAGAATTTTAGTTTCCAGTGAAAAGCGGTTTTCCAGAAACTTTGAATAAAAGATATTGTCATAAAATTTAAAAATGATGGCATTTACTATTTTAACATAATAAAAATAGTATGAAAAATAAATTAAGTGTCTACTGAACTGTGGAATTACTTCAAATATACATAGGTATAGTGTATCTTCATTAGTAAAAATGTGTGAACTTTAAAGGAGATGAACATTTCTTTAGGTGAAAAACCAGAAAAATGCAAACAAAAAAAAATTAAATCAGTGATTGAAATATTGAAATTATTTCCACTTGCTAATTTAAATGATAATAAACTTTTGAGATTTAAATATGTATTTAAATATCTTAAAAAAAAATTAGGGAAGTCAGTCTCCTCTGTCTGTGTTTGAAGAACATTTATCCCAAGTTCTGCCTAATATTCTGAGTGTGCTTTGGATCGAGACCTAAGGCCATTTCACAGCTGTCTGGTCGGATTGTCCTCACAGAATGAACTTTACAAAGATTGAAGAAATCTTCCATCTACCCTGCAAAACGCATCAGTTACTGGGTATGATGTTGAACCCATAAATTAAATGATGCAGAGTGGCCCATGATACTCAGGACCCTACAGCAGGCTGTATTTGCATAGCATTTGGCTCTGAACTCCTTCTGGACCCTCTATGATAATGTCAAGTCAAAGACAATAATTATTTTTTTATGCATACAATTGGCAGTGTTTGAAATAATAAAAAATAACACAGGGTATATTGCAGCCCACTGAACTGTTGCTTTTACACTGTGTGGCTTGGGCTTTTGCATGAAGGTCTTTAGCGGTATTTGGGGATAAAAAATTCTAGGATTGCAGTGGAGGACTGTGTAGGTCAAAGGAAACCGAACTTAATGCATTCTGGTCTAGATCACCTGCTGGGAGTCATCTTCAGAATGAACTACTTTGGGACCCTATCCTGATTTTGTCTTAGAGAGAACTAGCTGGAGCGGTCTGGAAAAGAGCCAAGGAGAGACTGTGACTCCAGTGCCTGGCAGCTCACGGGCTGTCTTTGTTTTCGCAGTGTGAACACAGCCTGTGCTGAGGCTGGCAGTGTCACTGGTGATAATGCTGTTGGTAGCTAAGGAAGTTCAGTCTTCCTCCTATATGTGTATTGATCTGAGTAGGGGGGGAGTCTAGCTGTGGAGCTATACAAACTCACAGTTTGAATCTTTGTTTCTGAGGTTATTTGGTGACCACAACCAGAAGGTCGTTGAGTTCTTGATACTGTTACTTAAAAAAGTGCAGTCCACAGATGTTTCAAAGAATGATTTGGAAGTATGGAGAGTATTTTCGTGCCATCTACAGGACTGGTACAGGGCAGGACTTATCAAAGGACTAAATAGGAACAGTTCTACATTTAAAGCTAGTAAGATAGTCCTACTTTAATATTTTTATTTCTAAACCCTTATAACAAAGATTCATCTTGTTCTTGAGAAGTTTTTGTTGTTGTTGTTGTTGTTGATGATTGGAATTGAATTTATTGCCCAAATGGAACAGCATACACTACAATTTGCCTGCACCAAAGCTTTGAGCAGACACTTTTGGACAAAACCACACCACATCCTATAAAAGATAATTTATTTATTTTAAAATTAGATCATTTAAAAAATAATAATTGGATATTAACTGTGGAAAGACTACCTGAGAGAGCACAGCACCAAAATACTTAATATTTATATGCTTTTTAACCTGGCAGGGAAACAGTGACAATCTTCCATCACTGTACCAAGTTAGGAAGATACACAAGATATTTTAAAATTATTCACTCAAAAAGCCCCACAAAACCAAAAAAACCCCTTCAAAATGGAAAGAAAAACCAAGAAAGCAACTGAAAAGTTTAAACTACATTTTACTGGGATAACTGAAAGAGTTCATGAGCTAGACTTTATTGACATTTGTTTCTTTTTGAAAACTGCTGCCTATAGTGATCTCTCACAGTTTTAAAATTTAAGAACTGCAATACTTTATATATCCAACAGACAATTCCAGGGGACTATAATAATAAGAATAAGAAAATATTTTTTTGTGTTTCCAGCTCCTCCATTCTGTTTTGTAACAATTTTTCTTTTTATTTTTTTTTGTACCAAATACAAGATCTCTTTCCCATGAAAGATTGGACAAGGTGATCTTCTGAAGTCCATTCTAACCTGGGCTGTTTTATGCCTTCATGATTCTAAATGGCACTGCAATGATTTTGTAGCTCACCAGTACCTGAAAGGCAATTATTAATTCAGATATATGGGCTTGCAGAAATGCTGACAGTCTGACCTTCAGCTCAGTATAAATGTTGATCAGTGAAGCATTGCTTGTCTCTCTACATTGAAAACAAACTAACCAAACAAACCACAGAAATAAAACTTAGACAAAACAAACAAAAACCAGCAGTAAACCATAACTGACTGATCATCCTAAGAATTTATTTATTTTTCTTCAACAAAAAGCCAGCCAATTTATATTTTCCATTTTTACAAATATACCAAAAGATGCAGCATACCTTTACAGTGCATTCTTACATGCTTTGCTCAATTGTGCCAGAATCTTTTCTGTACCATGGATAAGGGCTTCTACTTTTGGCAGTCTGGATGTTTATAATTTCTTACGAACATTGGCTGTTTCAGATCATTGCTTTTCTGGAATAAATATGTTATTATTTAAGAGCTTTCTTTTCAGTATGCTTGTGAGCTAATCACCAGGTGGTCCAGGCATAGTTTTGAACATGATCCTGCTGTAGTATTTTCAGTTATTTCGGCCTATGTGTGTGCCTATAAATTGCCTAGAGACCTGAAAGTTACACAACTTTTATTGAATGTATACAGATGGACTATGTACTTTAGAAAATGCTTAATCTGTGTCCTCCAGATGTTGCCTTGAGATTTCTACAGAAATGTTACTCACTTGCAAAATAGTTATCATATGAACACATGTAAGACTCAAAAAAAGAGACTATTTTCTAGAACTTTGGAGAGTTTATAAGTAAAAATATAGAAATCTAGTGCTGGAGGGAGGAGGGAGTGTTGATCTTATATGAGAAGCTATTAATTTTGCCCCTCAAATCTGTAATTATATTTTCATTGCATTTGTGCCTGAATTAAATTGAATTGTGTGGAAAAAAAAAGCTTTTTATGAACAATGAAAAATTACAGAATCCAATGTAAAAAGTATCTTTCCTAGGAAAATGAATGTAAATATACAGTCTCCATTACCAGACTGAACTGTATGCTTATCTAAAATGCACATGAACAAGAACATATCCTTAAGCCTTCCTTAAGAACATGCCTCAAATTTTACAAGATTTGTTTACATCTTCAGACTTCTAAAAAATCTTATGTATTGATACTGATATATTTTATAATGAATATTTGCATGATGATGATTTCAGATGTGACTGAATTCCATCTGGTTTCAATACTGCCACCAGTTTCATAGCTAAAACATCAGTGCATAAGGCATACTGCATCTTATGGCAGCTGTCTTTTTATTGCTATAAAAAAAGAGGGCCTATCTAAATATTTCGTCTGGGTCAATGTAATGGGATTCTTTAAGCAATATTTAAAACATCACAATAAATTTAGAGCAGATGAAGAAGCTTGTTTCCATAAAAATTCCTTGTCCAAACCCAAAGATATTTTATCAAATGATTCTGAAATTCTATCAAATGATTCTGAAATTTTATAAAATAATTTGAAGTGTGTGGTATTAAGTGCATGGGTAATATAAAACACTACCAGTCATAGGATCTTCCTTGTATATGCATGGAAGATCCCAGTTCCATGACTACTTTCTGAAAATAAAGCTCTTCTGTACAGTCTTCAGCTCTGTTAATTAAGAACTCTGTTCATTAAGAACTGACGGTTTCAAAATATTTTAAACAATAATTTTTTTCACATTAAAATCTTGCTGATTGTATAAGTCTTTAACTACATAAGTACTGGTTCCTAAAATGTTCAGATTTTTGTCCATTTTGTCATATTACATGTGGAATCTTCAAAAAATTCATGAAGGGTAATGAAGTGACCTTCCAGGAGGCTTGTCACAGTTTAAAAATAGCACACTCTACTGGTTAATTGCAATTGGTCAATTGTAAGTATCACAAAGGAATTTATTATTGAACAGTATTACGTTCACTGTTGGTGTATTAACTAGACTAATTATATTTGGCAGCCACAGTTAGCCTTACATCTTTAAAACACTTTATAAAGAATAATCAATCTTTGCAAAATGATGTAAGAGATCTAAATGAGACTGAAAATGTGCTTTCTGGGAGTGATTTCTTCGTGTAGGACAGATAAGGTATTGTACAATATTAAAATAAAAAAAATTATATTGAAACTTTCTGTCATCCTTTTTGACAGGGTTTATGCATATTTTTTTTATAAAAGCCTTCATGGTTTCTTATATGGTATATTAATTCCTTATGTGTAGAAGATATCTGTGTACTGTTGAAATGTTAACATGGAGAAATGTAAAAAGACTGAATGAAAAGCACTGTAAATGAAAGATTCAGAAGATATCCATAAGCCTATGAAACATCATAGAATAGCATGTATAACAATATTTCGACCAGTGGAAGCACGGTGAATTAGTGTTTCAATGAACTTCAATTTCTGCCTTTTAGTTTCTAATAAATTTATGTGAAATTATTTGAAACATGCTTTTGTGTTAGGATAAGTTGCACTAGTGGCTACGAGTAAAAACTTTAAACATCCTGGATTAATTATAGGAAGCCTACATACCAAGATTTCATGCCACTGGATTTACCATCAAAAATTCCATTTGGGTCTATTATAGTGCACCAGCTCTCAGTTTAGAAATCTTCAATTAAACACAACTTTGCTTCTTGACATCTGGGAAAAAAGTGAATTTTATTCTATATGTTTATTCTACAATGACTACATGCCTACTTATTTTAAATAGGTATTGCTATAACAGTAACTGTAAAATAAGTTTGAAAATTTCCTGTGAACTTTATTGCTTGTGTATCTAGAGATGTTTTCAGGTTTTCAGATGTTTTCAAATTTTTGTTCCATATAAGAAATAATATAAAACGAAGTTCAGTGGTGAGCTCTCTAAAGAATAAGCAAAAAAGAGGTACCTGCTGCTCAAATAATGAAACTGGGAGTTTCATGTCCCTTTCTGATTATTGCTTTCTAAGGACTAGACTGAGAAGAGGAGCAGGTGATCCTGGGTTTAGTTAGCATTCTCTTCCATACAGATGTCACAGTTTCTGCTTAGATGAATTCTACAACACCTATCTCCTTCTTGAAGTAGCAACAAGCAATTTTATGTCGGATATGATTTCTGCAGTAATTTAATATGGCATATTCCAATGAAAAAAAAATAAAATCAAATCTGGGTTTCAGTGTTACTAACATAGTCAATCAGCCTGATTTTTCCAACTGTTGAGCTTTCCAAATTCTTATCCATTCAGTGGAGCTGCTCTCTGTCCAGCCCTTTAGAGGACAATTTCAATGTTCATTCTTAATTTAGGTAATTCTGTTATTCTCCTAGTCTTGACAAATATTAGTTTGTCCTTCACTTTTGGGCCAAACTAATCAAAACTCCTATTCAATTTTTTAGTAAGAAAGTATTGCACCATGGCCTTTTAAGTGATCAAACAACAGCCAGAAAAAAAAAAAACCTTAATTTTTCAAGTAGTCTAAGTTTTACTTTTAGAGTTTAAACATTGATTTAAATGAGTGTTTAGAACCCTTTTTACCAAGCATTTTGCAACTCAACCTCACTTGAAAAAATTGGAAATTTTCTGATGTTATAAGTAGTAAACTTGTGATCATAATAACAGAGATCTATAAAATAATATAAAAGATTTGTTTCACCCCTGTAAAGTGAAAGATATGAAATCTTTTTTCCACCGAGTATTTTGTAGAAACTGATAGTCCTCTGGATGAACTGGCAGTGAAGTGTATTAATAAATTGGAGAAAATAGTAAAGCAACAATTTTCTATTTATTTCAGTATAGGAATAAGCTTAAACTTAGAACCTGACAAAGTATTGTGAGAAGATATAAAATACTCAGATGTTTGCATCAGGCTTTAGTTGTAATGATATATTGCATTTTGGTAACAGGTTTATTTAGTTGGCAACATAAAGCAGTGTTTTTTGAAGAAGTCATTCAGTAGCTTTTCAGTTTTAGCTTAGTATTGCAGTAGGAAACTAAGTCACATATCATACTTCTGTCTTATATGTTGTGTTTTAAAGATCACTTCCACAATGAGTTATCTGCCTAATTCACACAAAAAATACCTTGGGCATGTACTACTGTTTCATTATTTTATCATGCAAATCCTGAGGGCACTAAGAAGTTATGTGCATAACTTCACTGTCATTCTGTAGAGAGTGGTGAGATGGTGCTGTCCCCAGTTACCTACATTAACTGAGAGAGAATATTTGAGAAGGTAAAGATATTCGACTTTAAGGACAATGTCATTTACTCAGAAAAATCACTGTGTGGCCTATGATTACTAATAACATCTGTTCTGTTCCTTCATACACACAAGCTTTCAAGCTATAGAGAGAAAATATCAGAGTCTTCTCAGAACACTCCAGAAAATACATGTTATGGGAATAATTTTCTCAGAAAAAAAAAATTTGGGATTTATTCAGATGGGCATTTTTATTCAATTTAATTACCAAAAATTATCTGCCCAGTTTTGAAAATAGGGAACATCAGCAAAACAGACTTTGAAAGCATGCTCTCTTTCTTCTCTATTTTAGTAAATTTATCCCATATTCAACTTTATTGGAGAATTTCATGTGAAGGCACACATAAGTAAGAGCTTTTAAAACTTGATTTAAGAAGAATGATGGTTACTTATCAGAATACCAGGAAATAATAGTATTCTGGTAACTTTAATTAAAAGTAAGCCTGCGAAATGTATATTAAGGGGAAAATAACTTTAAAATGTATCTTTTTTCTTGATGAATCTTTTCTTCTAATCTTTTAGATTTTGTCTACATTTATTACTGAGACTTTTTTTAATATCTGTATTTTTGGATAAATAGCAAAAGCAGTGCAGTCACTATGGCCCAAACATAGCATTACAGCTAAGTGTTTATACTTCAAGCAGTGCCACCTTGGCTTTCCATAATGCTAACAAGTTTCCATGTTTCTCATGGGTTATGTTGGCAAAATACCATAAAACCAATTTATGTCATGAGAGCTTTCCAAATTTCCCAAGTGTTAATTAGTGACCAGAGGCCGTGACTTTAGAGACCTAATTTTCTGAGTGGACCTCTTGATGTCTGCCTTTGTACCAGTGATATATTCCTTTTTTTCAGTCATCAGATGCAAGAAAAATAATCAAATGTCAAAGAGGTGTCTTATGTTTGCAGCAATAATTTAATTCTCAATTTCCCTGGCTAGATCTAAAATCTAGTATGTAAATACAGGATATAGTGCAATGCCTTGCCATCAGTCTTCACGGATAATGGGGAACCAGGCCTAGATTCAACTGATCCTGCAAAGACATCAAATATATGTCTGACTTAAAGTGTATGGGTCCCATCGCATTTCACCATCTCATCTGACTTAAATAATTTGCAAAATGGAGGGATTTCTCTGAAGATTATTTCAATAAACTGACGAGAGACAAGGCTGTAGTCTCTTGTACCTGAAGTTGTTGCCTGTTTCAGAGATAATCGATTTAGGAGTCTGTTCTTCAAAAACATTGGGAGCATATTGGAAAAAGGTGTGTTTTTATGTATTGTGTGCTTCCTAAAAGCTGCAGTTTCTAAGCATTATACTTCTAGCAGGCTGAGGTATATTGTGAGGGAAGAGTTCAATTGCTCACAAATATATTTGAGGAAATAATCAGTGAGGCTTCAGACCTCCTCAGTTTGCTCACAATCACACAGTTAGTGGTTAACACCATGGATGGCATGGGGTATTCAGCATTTTTAGTGATGTAAATGCAGTAGGATTTGGACTTCAAACTTTAGAAAAAGCTGCTATAATCTCATGCAAATTTGTACTTCAGTCTGCAAATCAGAGAGGTTTGCTACTTAAATTGTCACATGTTTGCTCTTTATTGTACTCCTTTAAATAATAAATTAAAAAGAAACTAAGAATGGCTTTGTATACAGGGAATATTGGCCCATACTCATCTTATAAATCTCATTAAGTACTTCATAATCAGCTTATTATTCTGCTTCTGTTAAGAACGTTTTAGTCCACTTCTGTATGCAATGAATAATAATTTTCCTCTGTTTTCTACTTATTTTAGGACTGTAAAATGTTTGAGATAAAGATCTTGTCTTTTCTATGTTTCTTAGTAACCTTAAGCATCTGTGGTTCTATGTAGTTATAAAATACTATTCCACTATTAAGTAATTGTCCATAACTACATCCCAGCTACATATGCACACACAATTTTTCATTCAGCAATATATATTAGAACAACTTCTGTATACTGTTCCTAGGACAGTGAGAAACTTTTAATACTATATAAAGTCTAGGGTTTTTTTCCTATTATTGCAGCTGGGAAACAGAACTGTTACCTGAATTAGCTTCCTTTGGGCACTCAGCAATTTAAATTATGTGTTAATTCTTAAACAGCTTTTACTTGAGAAGTTGACTCTGGCTTCAATGTTTTTTCAATTATGAGTTTTAGTTCTTGTACTCTAATTCAAGTTACAAATATATGTATCTTTGTCAGAATACAATTTGTCACTTAATGCTAGAATTTGCCAGACATAGAATACTCAATTATACATTAAGTTTTGTCCACATCTGTCAAAATGGAAAAAAAAAAGAATTTGTGTACCAAAGGTAGTTATCATCATGATTCCTGTCTAAAGCATTATTTATTAGTACATGTGTGTAAGCTAGGTGGATAGCATCATATATTTGTGCATGAAATGTGATCTGTGGACCCTTGGATGTTTTTGGACTGGTTCTAGAGACATATGAGAAAGGCAAATAGAAAAAAACAAAGTGTCGGCTTGCATAAATTAGCTCTCTGGGATCTGTACATCTGCTGGTAGATGCAGGGGAATTACAGTTTGTTGAACTGAAAATAATACTGGACATGAAAAGGAAGGTGTTCCACAGAGGCAAAAATAATGTGTTGGGTGAATATTTCCTGGAATCGGTACCAGAAATTATGATGAGAAACTTAAAACTTCTCATGTTTGTGTGCAAAAAACCCATCTGTAAAATATGGTAAGGACTGAATAGTCTGACAAGATAAATATAATCAATTTCTTGACCAATATTCAATGAATCACCAGAAAGCAGAAGGTGCGTAGTGTTAATAAGGAAAATTACTTTAAGCATCAGGACAGGCATGATAAATAATAGAAAAAAGGTATTTAAATCTAAATTGCTACAATTTATCTGGCAGCAAATCTCAGGCAATAATGCTCTTAAATTAAGGGGACAGGATGATCTTTGTTCAAGAACTTTGAAAGAACTGGTACAGGAAATCTCACTCTTATAGTAGGCATTGTTAATAAGATTATAAAATCAGGAACAGAATAATATTAAATGTGTTACTTGTATTTTAAGAGATCAGAAGTGATCTAGACAGGTACACTGCCTTTTTCATTTAAGAAAGAAAAAGAAAGAAATTCTTGAAGACCAGAGTTACTAGTCATCAAGACAAATATAAAACTGAATAAAATTTTTATGTGTTTACTAAATTAATTTACTCTCTGCAATCTTATTTTCCAGACAAAATAGTAGGTGGACTCTAGGAGGTGATCTCTGCTATGATGTTACTTGGGAAATTGCTATTTAAAATAGAAAACATGAGTATAAGTAAAGAATTCTAAGGCAGATTAGGAGGTAGTAACAGAAGAAATAAAGGACTTTCAGAAGGTAAATATTATTTCCTAAGTAAAATGCTACTAGAGTTCAAATATTTCACTTAGTACTTTTATTCATGGAGAGCACTAGTGATGTTTTCGTATGACTCAGTGTTAGGAAACTACCACTATAGAGAAGAATCAGATTACAGGATCTTGCAGTGATTCAGGAGGAGGGAGTGTAAAGCTTACAGATTTGACATCCTGAAATTTTTTGGAACTATGAAAGATAACAGAAAGTCTATTGATGACAATGAGCATAGGCTGACCACAAGTGAAAGGCAAGTTCAGTGACTCAACACTACTTACATTACTTTCATAATTGCTAACCTTTTTTATGACATACGCTCAGTGTTGAAATGATTTGATTTCGCAAGGCCTGAAGGTTTTGACATAATACATTTATTGATGACTAAGTTACAAACAGGCAGAAATTATTTGCTCATAAATAAAATTAGAAGCAACAAAACCAAGGCAAATCAGGACAAATCAAAAAGATTTTCATTCATTAGTGCACATTACCTCTCAAATATCCAACTTCATATTCCGATTTCAAAAAGAAATTATAGTAGTGTCTGTCATTTTTGCTCTTTTTCCTCAGAAAATTTATAACAAAGGTTTCAGTATGATAGAAAGCTGGAACATCTAGGTTATTTATTATGAAAATAACATATTGCAAAATTCATTAAGGTATCTGAAGAAGTTTTAAGGATCTTCACACAGGAAATACTAGTTTTCATTCCTTAAAAGGAAAAGAATTGCAGTATGTCTATTTCCCTCTCAAAAATAGCAAGCAATATTTTTGATGAATAAACAGCTCCAGAGAAAACAGAAATCTTCTCATTAATGATTCTAATGGGTCATCTACAACTTAGATCTTTAAGAACTTTTTTTGAGATTATTAAGAAGATTATTCAAATGTCTAAACCATATTATAAATCATAATTTGAAATGTAGTTGATTGAACTGTTTATTTGACATCAGAAAAGCACACTTGATAGAAAAATAAGATATATTAGGAGAAATGAAATTTCAGAAAAAAACCCTCTGAAGTCCTGCATTCTACATGTGCCCATTCTACTTCTTTTCCTTCCCCATCCAAGAAAAGAAACTACCTTGATAGGAAAGTGTCAAAAAAAGTATGTCTAAGTAACATTCCAGAAGAATTGTCAAGAAAAGTCATTTTGCTCAGTTTCTTTTTGTAAATCATAACTGTATTGTTCAATTAAGATAATTATCATGTCTTTTACAAAATATATTTGTATTTATTTCAGAATAACATATGATGCTTGGTAATATAGGAAGAAGCCATCTTCACTAAGCTAATATTCAACCAAGTAGTGAATGTAATGCAAACATTACCAGATAGAGTAAAAAAAAAATCAAACAAAAAGTATTACCAAGTAAAGTTTCATCCTACCTTATCATTTAAGATTCAAGTATTCTGAACAGTGTTCTATTTGAAATACAGTTGACCAAAAATAATGCACAATAATCTCCATATTACAGTACAGGTCATGACTATTAGCTGGAAGTGTATCTACTCTGAATTCAGTTTGCTACCACTATATAAATAAAAAAACTGTCATCATTTTCTCATTGTTTCCATTCTACAGTTGTGAAAACATACTATTTGTTTTCTTGAATAATTGCTGCCAAACTGTCCATGGCATACCTAATATTTTCACTGAGGTAAAATTTTAGAATTTTTGGTTACCGGAGGTCACTTCCTGTTTCACAGCAGATATACATCCAAACTGTGTGTTACCATATTCCACAGAAGTAACATGACTCCTTACAGAGAGCTCAAGCTCTGCTTCTGACCAAAAATAAGATAGCTAGAACACAGCTATCAAAATAACTTGATAAACATGAGTCTAAACTGTGACTCATTTTAATATGTTAAGTCTGTATTCTGTCAGCAAACTAGAATAGTTGCTTTTCTTGCTTTTCTTAAGGCAAAGAAGATTCATTAGTCAGTCAGTGGATGGGGAAAAGGGTACAATCAGAAAAGAGAGAACAATAATCTGCAGTTCTTACTTACATTTCTCTTGCATAAATGTAAAGTTTCTGTTTATATTTCTGGAATGATCTTTAAGGCATCCGAACCCTGTCTTATCCAATAGGTAAGATATGAGTCTTTGAGCAAAACCAGTGGTGCTTAATCTAGGGAGGCATGTTGCTATGAAGGACAGTTATTTTTCTTCAGTTATCACCAATCAGTAGTATTCAGGACAGTAAGATTATTTCTCTTCAAATGAGATCAAAAGGTAGTTTAATCTCCCTGAGACACCCTGGCATTGTCCACACCACTCCTTCTATGCCAGTTTAAATCTATGCAGCCTTAAGGATCTTTTTATATCAGTTATAAGACATAAATGGCACAATAAAAGTATAACAAAAACTGATGTTTACCAAGTGAAATGAGGAACAATAATTGTTTTTTGTACACCTGAGGAGATTTTACATTTTAAAATGAGATTACCTGAAAAAATCTCTTGCTCTAATTGAAAGGAAAAGAGACACAGAACAAGCTAAGAATTTAATAGAAGACATATAAAATATTCATTTTTCAAAGTTTTTGACCTGAAGATTTGTTGGACTTCAAAAAGGGCTGGGGCTTGGATGGAGGATGTTCTGCTCAAATTACATTTATAGTTCAGCACATCATTTTCAGAACAAAAATATACTTGATAACTAAGCTCTTTTTGTTCTTAAGGGATGGCTGCAAGCTCTTAACAACATTACCTAATTCATGATTGTTGTTCAAAAGTGAACTACATGTTGTTTGAAATTTTCTCTTTTAGTAGTCATTTCAATGAGATAATTATGACTTTAAGCTCTCAAGCCCTCAGGGCAAGTTATGTGGTGTGGGTTATTTCTCCACTGCATAGCACTCATTTAGACCTCTCTGGGTACAGGAAACAAATTCTCTGTCTTTTTCAGTTCGAAGTCTTTGAAATCATGTGAGACTCCGTCAGAGCCCACTGGGATGATATTTCTATAGCATGACACCAAATGAATGTGGCTTGTCTTATGATTTGTCATGAAAATATCTGAGGGTGGAAGGTCTGTAGGGATGTAACAAGACTGTACAGGAAGAATAGAGACAAACTACTGTTATCTGGACTGCTTGTACCAAGTGCTTCTAAGTTCCACAGGCTTTTCTTTCTGAAGATCTAGTTTCCTTTCTCCAGAAGGGGGTCCAATACAGAGCTAATTTCCTCACAGGGTAGATGGCAGATAAAGCACACAGGACAAAATCCTGTTTCTTGTCTTGACATACACTCATGTAACACTTGCTGGTGAGTAAAGAAGTCTAAAATGCGTTAAGGCACTTACTGGGTTTATCTGCTCACTCTGATGAGGATTCTGATGAGATAAATTTGTTCCTTTACTTTCTATGGTATTATTACTGAAGATAACTTGTGGGGACCTAAAAAATTGTGTGACTAAAGACCTATCATTTGGATGATTTCCTTCAACTCTGTGCAGTGGGACACATTTCTTACCATTTCATTAACCATGCTGATATTTTAATCTATGTGGTTTTCATTGAAAATTTATAAATAATGATGGCATCCAAACACTTGGAATATAGAAATTAATCCTAAATACGGAGAATCATCACACCCATCAGTTATATTTCCATAATATTGCAGATTAATACATATTAAGATTTAGATGACTGCTATTTTTTTTCAGTTCTTTCCTTCTGTTTTCAATAATTTGTTGCTTTTTTTTCTTAATAATGCAGGCAAAAATGCTATCCTTTTTTTTTTTTTTTTTTTTTAATGAGAATTTTTATTTCAGCCTTCTTCCCAAAGCTTGAAATTACTTTTTGCACTGGTCATATATGTTAGCAACTTATTTCTTGCATGCACTGTAGTTGATCTCCAGAAACTCTCCTTGTTAGTGGTAGCATATTTCAGGCTCCACAACCATTCATTACTTGGAGGCCATTTTGAAACTTTTTATGCAATTAAAAAGTTTGATGAGGTTTTTTTATTGATACTTGTCCAGAGTCTACTGGTTTAAGTCACCAGCTCATCCTGCATAGTCTCAAAAAATCTGGCATTGGTCATTATTACTATTTAACAATGACACTGATGAAATTTCTGTGTACTCATATAACGAGATGACTTTTCAGCATTGCTTTAAGTATTAGCTTTACCTTTCCAGATACGTGTACTGCCCTGTGTACTATTGTATTTTAAACAAAATATTTGATCCACTTTTGTTTGCCCTCCACTTGTAAAAATTAAAAGATGCAGTAAATTATCTTTGGAAAAGCTGCACTCAATCTAAGCATACAAATGTTAGCTCTATATGTGCCTGGAGCAGTTTTCTTCTCGTGACTTGTATGTCTGTATCATGTATTTTCATTGATTTTTTTGAGTTTTATATTAAAATCTAATACTGGTAGAACAACAGTTCTTATCTTTTTTAGTACTATCATCATTTAGAAAGGTCTGAAGTGATAGGACAAGGGATACAAGGTTTTAAAATAAAGGAGTGTTGATTCAGAATAGGTGTAAGAAAGAAATTTTTTACAATGAGTGTGAAATACTGGAACAGATTCCCCAGATAGCTGGTAGATGACCCATCCCTGGAAACATTCAAGGTCAGGTTGGTCAGGGCTCTAAAAAACCTGATCTAGTTGCAGATGTCCCTGTCATTGCAGGGCGTTTGGACTAAATGACCTTTAAAAGTGCCTTCCAACCCAAACCATTCTATACAGGCTAATGGCCAGAAATGTCACAAGGCAAACTCTTCCTCTGGTGTCTGCTAGTGCATTTGCATCTAAGAGGGGAGCAAAGAAAATACTCTAGAGGACTTCAGTTTAACACAGACCTTAGTCAATTTTTAAGTGAATTTTCTGGTATGGCTAGTAATTGAAAAGCTGAGTGCTGTAGGAAGAAGACTACCTGGAAATGGAGAAGCAAATAATCCTCTCTTTGGCTCTCCTTCCCCAGAAGAACAGAATGGAAAAGTGTTAGCACTTTCGCAGTGCTAACAGGCTGATTAAAAAAAAGTTTATAGGATATATTCTTTACTCCTCCATCTTTAGATGTTTCACTGGGCAATAAGAAATGAAAGATTCTCAAGACTATTAAGAGGGAGAAATAGGATAGATCCTCATTCTGTAGTCCAATGCAAATATTTATTGGAAATGAGAAGTGCTTCCAAAAATCTGGTTCCTGCTACAAACATACTTTGTCCTAATTCATTTTAGTGGAAAATACTCAAGAAGACTTTGTATAAGGACTGGAGTCTAGGGTTCCTCCACTTCAGAGAAGAGTCATAATCACTTGTAACTTCTGTTTGTGTCTCTGTCATTCTCCCTCCAATGTCTTTATGCTTAGTCTAGATTCTGCACAAATGGGGAAGATGGACTGCACTGTTGTATAGTCTAAATTCTACTGGTCAGAGCACTGTTCTGGTAACCAAGGAATCAAATGAAAATCTGCTTCAAATTGCTGGGGTTTTTTGTTTGGTTTTTTTTTTTTTTTTTAATGCAAAGTGGTTGGCAAGTTATTATGGGCTTGAACAGGAAGAATTTCACACATCAACCTATTTTACTGGTTAAAGTCTCCAGTTTAATTTATCCCTGCTCTGGAAAGCCCATATATTTTGCATTCCAGTTTGCTGGTGAGTTCTTTAACTGGTTTGTAATACTGTATAGTAACTTTGTATACGCCCACACTCCTTCTGCAACTCTGCTTCTGAATGAAATTAGCTGAGTCAATGGGTGCTAGGCTTTGTGCTGAACTTAACACTACAGACAAACAGAGAAATTGTAACACATATGCAGAATAGACTCATTCTGAGATTTAAAATGTGGTGAGTGACAGGTCAGTGCTAAGAAGCTATTCTCAAGATAGTACAAGTCATTATGTAAGTCTAGTGTTGAAAATGTCAGTGCCTGTGAGTGATCTGGCAAGTATGCAGTGAGATAACTGCAATATGAAATAGTAATGATGGTGCAGATTTGTGTAGCATTTGGTGCAGTTAATATTTCATAATAAGCTTATCTACCTTAGAGAAAGCAGTCGACAACTGGAATAGATGTGATTTTTTTTCATATTCAGATTAATCATGCGATGTTGTAGCTTTCAGAGTTTTGTTCATATTCTCTTCAAATGTCACTGGTATAAACTCCCAAACCAACTGGGACATGTGTGATAGGGGTGCTTTTTACATAAAGCATGAACATAACATAGATATAACAGCTTACCTGGTCCCTTTAAAGTCATACCGAATATTTATCTTTACTGAATGATTATCTATTTTGTTTTGTAGCATCTTAGTAAAAAATGCTAATTTTCATTCTCTTTATTTATAACTCTCAGAATCTGCTTTCTATCATGGTTGTACTTAAATGACAAAAAAACCCCAAACCCTCACCTTCTGTATAGACTAGAACATAAATGATGCTAGAGCCCCTTAAAATTTTGTAATTGGTTGTACTTTTGTGCTGTAAGGCTTCAATTAAGTAGTATACAAATATTCAGTAATAAAAAATGTGTGTGGCAGTACAGGCTCCCTTTTTATTACTGAATTGAAATAAATGCCATTTCACTGTCAATATATTGTGACATTCAAGTACTTTAATATTTTATCCTTTCTTCAGAGTGGCATCAACTCTACTAGGGCTAATTTGGGGTATTGTAAAATAGAGTTGTGACAAGCAACATAACTGATCTTAAGGAAATAGGATCTATACAAATGTGACGTGCAATAGCTTATCATGTTACTCCCAAGTTAACCCACACCCTAATCAAATACGAAGTCTTATCACACGTTTTAATGTCACTGAAGTTGCAGCTGGCTTCCATACTGCAGGATTTCCTGTCCAAAAGGGCAAGGGGTCGTTAGAAGTTTAAGAAGTCTTAGTACGGTGTAAACCACGTAAGAAGAATGGCAAGCAAACAATGTATGCGTGGTTATGCTTAAGTATAAAAGTCCAGAAATCTTTTACATCTCAGTACAGATGAACGTGGTAAACTCTGCTTCCTGAGCGTCTCTTTTCCTGCAGATTTTTGCACTTCCATGCAAAATTTTCAGTGCTTTTTTGTCACCCGGGAGGCACGGGCCGTCCTAAGGAAGCCTCTCCCGCCAGTGCCCCGTCCTTCCCTTCCCTCCCGGGCGGGTGGGAGCGGCAGGGCAGGTTGCGCGGTGCCGAGAGAACCCACCTAGAGGGCCCCCTTGACGCCAGCACAGCCTCTGCCAGGCAGAGCCCTCTCCGCAGCCGAGCCCAGTCTGCTGCAGGACCAGTGCCACGCAGCCCGATACTGTCCGGGGCTGCCGCGGCTGCTGCTGCTGCTGCTGGGCGAGGAGACCAGCAGCCCGAGGGCAGGCTGGAAATTCTGGTCCGGGAAAGGGAAGTGTGAGCCTGTTGACTCTGCATTGCTTCAAAATAGATGCCGTCTCTGTAGCCTGGGCTTAAGAATCTTCCCGAGGATATTTGCCAGAGCGTAAGGAGTGATAACTACTGTCTGGGAGCTGAATTGGGAAAAAAGGACAGCAGAGAAAGAATGCTTAGGTAACACGGGACTTATAGCTTTGCTTTCGTTTTGCAACGTACAGATTGATGCACGTGGGCTTATGTACAGTATAATATCAAAACAGAACTAGATTCTGCAGTGAGAGCCAATAGCTTAGTCATTTCACTTAAAGGGAGCAGGCAGCCTTATTACGGGGTTAGATAGCAAAAATGAATTTGATCATGACATGATCATATCCCTTGACAGTATCTAACTGTAGTCCTGTCCTATGGAGTGGAAAAAGCATACTTCCTTCCTTCTTTATTAGCTGAAGAAACAAAGTCACAGTATCAAATTCAGAAAGAAGTTTGGGGTTGCTGTGCACGGCTATTAAACCTCCTCCTGTTCCCCAGGCTCGTAAGAAAGGAAAACTGCATTAAATTGATCATTGATGAATATGTGTCTAAGAAAGAAGAAAAAGCAGTATTCATTTCTGAACATGGCAAAGCAATCTGAAGTTACACATCTCTCCCTAAACACTGATTTGGCACAGATGGCAAGAAACTATCTTTTAACTAACCTTTTCCAACTGTCCAAAATGCTGCATATGAAGATGCTTTAATTCACAGTCAAAGCACTTGGATTTTTATCAAGGCAAACTGTTGGCATTGTCAGAACAGTTTCTGTATACTGATTAATGTTTTTTTTAAAATAGCAAGTGATGCATAAATGGATGGACGTGTACCTAGAAAACCCTGTGAGAAGTCTTTCACTGGATCCTGGGAATTTTTATTTTTGTGGATTACAGTAATTCTTGCAATAATCCCTGCTGTTGACTGCTCATGCAGTTGTTCTGGCATGCATCTATGAATACCATAACAGATAAATCAGTCTGACAAGGAAAACACTAATGTTGGAAGACCTGTGAACATGATGCATGTGAATAATTTCCCCTTTAGGAGGCATTCATGGATATGGTGAGTAATCAATACACATTATAGACTGTTAAACTCAAAATGCTTGTTTGCAAAATACTGTGACAACTATCAGATACTATGGTTTTACCTAAATAAATGTCAAATGAGGACTAACAGAGCTATGAGATAAACGAAAATCTTACAGAGATAGTAGTGATGAAGTAATATGAGTTTAGCACTTCTTTATATTTACAAAATAGGCAAGTCATAGAAATTGTATTGTTATGGTCATGTTTTCTTACATAAGTGTTTTGAGCAAGGTGAAGTATTTTCTTCCCATATCAAAGACACAGTTCTTTAAATTTCTTTCTTTGCCTGACTTGAAGAAAATAACGAAGGCATATTTTTCCTATGTTTTGTTTGTCCTGGAACTTATTTATTTATGTACTTTCAAGTGACCTGAAAAAATTCTCATTCATATGGCAACTCAGTAATCATTTATTGAAGATATGCGTAACTGCTGTAACATGTTTTTGTGTGGTAGGTTCTCAAATATGGCTGTTTAAAAGACAATCATATAGTATTAAAACCCCTTTATCATCATTAAAACATCTGTTTCCTCTTTGAATCACAGGCGTCTATAGTTCTTCCTGACTGAAAAATCTTTCTACTTGCCTTGCAATACAGTGCAGTCAACTTACTTATAAATTCTACCAGTGGTTGTTGCGTCATGTATCCCTCCTGATGCTGGAATTAATGTCTCGGTTAGCGCTTAATGAAGATTATTAGCTAAGGCAGAAATACTTCCCCATAAAACTTTTGCCCTTCGGATAAACACCGAGTCTTTCAGAATACCCAGCAGCAAGCACATCACGGAAGCTCCCGAACCAGGCCGGCCCAGGCGGTGCAGGCAGGCTGAGGGGCAGGCTGAGGGGCTGGCTGAGGGGCTGGCTGAGGGGCTGGCTGAGGGGCTGGCCGCAGGGCAGGCTGAGGGGCTGGCTGAGGGGCAGGCTGAGGGGCTGGCTGAGGGGCAGGCTGAGGGGCAGGCTGAGGGGCTGGCTGAGGGGCTGGCTGAGGGGCTGGCTGAGGGGCAGGCTGAGGGGCAGGCTGAGGGGCAGGCTGAGGGGCTGGCCGCAGGGCAGGCTGAGGGGCAGGCTGAGGGGCAGGCTGAGGGGCAGGCTGAGGGGCTGGCTGAGGGGCAGGCTGAGGGGCTGGCCGCAGGGCAGGCTGAGGGGCTGGCTGAGGGGCTGGCTGAGGGGCTGGCTGAGGGGCTGGCTGAGGGGCTGGCCGCAGGGCAGGCTGAGGGGCTGGCTGAGGGGCTGGCTGAGGGGCTGGCCGCAGGGCAGGCTGAGGGGCTGGCTGAGGGGCTGGCTGAGGGGCTGGCTGAGGGGCTGGCCGCAGGGCAGGCTGAGGGGCAGGCTGAGGGGCAGGCTGAGGGGCAGGCTGAGGGGCTGGCTGAGGGGCTGGCCGCAGGGCTGGCTGAGGGGCTGGCTGAGGGGCAGGCTGAGGGGCTGGCTGAGGGGCTGGCTGAGGGGCTGGCCGCAGGGCAGGCTGAGGGGCTGGCTGAGGGGCTGGCCGCAGGGCGGGCGGCGCGCGGGCGCTGCGCGGGAAGCGCGCGGGCAGAGCCGGGCCGGCCGCGCCGCCGGGACACGCCGGGGCCGCGCGGGGCCGCGCTGCCGTCACCGCCCGCGCGCCGCCAATGGCAGCGCCCGCGCGCCGCGCGTCACGCGGGGGGCGGGGCGGCGCGCCGAACGGACAATTAGCGGGCGCGCGCTGCTGCCCGCGCCTCTGTTTGTGCTCTTAATTACGGCCGGTACCACCTTGCCGTGGGACAGTGTCAGCCTCTGTTAGGTCCTTTGAGAGCCAGCTTCAAACCACATTTCCCCACAAATTAACAGCGAGATCTCGGATGTTTTTCATCTTCCTTTTTGGCGGTTTTCTGTAGCAGAGTGTGCTGGAAAGGACACTGCAGGTGTACCCGCACCTGACAGGGAAACTGCTTCCGTTGTCTTCCAAGAATGTGGTTTACTTCTGCTTTTACTAACTTAGAGAAACGTTTCAAGCACTCCCTAACCAGCAGGGTTAAATCTCCTGACTAAGCATTTTTCAAACGTGAACACTGAAGTCTGCTGAAAGGCGTTTGGAACAACCCGGCCGTTTTTTATCCATCTTCCCTAAAAGCTGGTTACCTGTCTTTCCTGTCTGCTCCTTGCCAACCCTTGCTGTCTGTCACAGTATGTGAACCCATTGTGTGGGGAAGCCCAGCAGAAGTGTTTGCTTGGAAGACAGGAAGATAGTTGTATGTTCTATATTTGCTATTCTAACTGAATGCAAACCATACCATGGTTTCTGCCTGCATTTCTGCTTACCTCATCACAGGCCTTAATTTAGAATGAAAATGTTTTTAGCATGCTGTTGTTTGTCTCAGCTCTTGGAGATTAGGCAAATTTGCTTATTCATGCTACGGTAGGTCTGTAAGGGGCATTTTTGAGTGTCAGGGTGTTAAATTGCCAGTCATTGATTTTCTTTTAATTCTGAACCTTCAAAAATCCGTACCATGTGAGGTTTGCTATCCTTTTCTATTGTGAATAGAAATTGTCATAAAGTGTTCTGTATGTATATAATCTGTCATGCTACTTTCAGATGTCCTTTAAAGGATGACAGTGAAGATAAAAGAAAGACTATCTTTCATCGGACACAAATAGTTTTATGTTTATTCAGTACAAATACTAGTTGATCGTCTTTAATAATGTTACTTTAATGCTGATGCAACACATCAGAGGTGTCCTGTGGCCTGTGTCATATGCTTCATGATGTATGTAACCTCTATGAGCATGCAGAAGTAAATATTTTAGAAGTAGTTCATTGATATTAAAGGTATTTTCTGTACCTTAGAGACATGCAGTATGCCTTCATGTGCCAGTTCCTGCTTGTTTCATGTGGAATATGGGGAGAAAGAGTTGTGGGGAAATAAAAATATGAACCTTTCTGAAATGCAATTTGTTGTTTTGAATATCCAGGATTTAATGTTGTGTAACAAGTCAAGGGAGTGGACGTGTCGTTTGTCCCTCTGTTTGGATTTAGGATTTAGGGAAAGAATAGCCAAAAAGTGGTGGCCTATAGAGTGGGGTTTGATTTGGAACCCATAAACTTTAGTAAATGTAGTGAGAATTCCAGTATCTGAACCCTCCTGGTAATGTTAGCAATAGGTAAGAATGGACTACTGGCAAAAAGCAGCCATAAAATATATGTTTCTAGGCAGTATGACACAGTAGGCAGTATAGCACAACTATATCAGACAGATAAATGTAGCTATAATGTGAATGTAGACTAAACAGCTTATAAAACTGAGACTGGAGTAGGCAAAAAAGAGGTATTTGGTCTGAAACTGTTTCAGAGTTTGGATTATGGAGAAGCAAATATAAAATACATTAAAGGGTGCAGTGGTTGGAGCAAGTGATGTCCTGGGTGAGGACAAAGTTAGGCCTGGAAATACTGACACATTTGTGGTGATAATTGGAGGAGTAAGATTTTATAGCAACTTAGCACATTACACACTGTGCAGCATAAATTATGTACCAACAGTATGCAGCCTACTGCCATTCACAGTGCAAATTATTTTAGAAACATTTACTGCTGAGTTATGTAACCTGGATTTCCTTTCCATTGCATTCTGTCTGCATTTGTGATGACAAACCAAATAAAGATAAATATGGTATTCAATTTTAGCTTGCCTAATTGGATAAACAACTATTGCATGTGCCTTTTAGCTTTACCATAAGGAAAATATAAGTGAAAAAGAATAACTGCCTTTAAACTGACAAAGATTTAAAATTAATTCACAAGTTGATTTAATTTCAGAATCAAAAATGTAACCTGTGACTGCTCATCCTTTTCAATCAAATTTCAGCCTATAAATTTTGAAAAAAATTTATTTTGCTTATCAGGGCAGTGAATAAAAGAAAAAATATCCTCTTTTGGTTCCTTTTTACTACTACCATAGTTACTTGACTGTTATTGCTCTAAATACTTAAATGAAATACAGTGAAAATTCGTGGTTATGAATGTTACCCTTTGCCTCTAATAAATTTCATTACTAACTAGTTTTCCAAAAGCTTCTTAGTATTGTCATTTGTCATCATTAACCATGATTTGGATTAGTGGTGTCTAACAGGGGAGGCCTGAGATGACTGGAGGTTGGCCAGTTTGACAGCCGTCCACAAGAAGAGCTGGAAGGAGGATCTGGAGAAATACAGGTCTGTCAGTCAGCTTGACCTCAGTGCTGGGAAAGGTCACGGAACAGACAATCTTGAGTGCCATTATGTGGCACTTGCAGGACAAACAGAGAATCAGGCCCAGCCAGCATGGATTTGGAAAGGCAGGTTCTGCTTGATTGACCTGATTGCCTTTTATGACCAGGTGACCTGCCCACTGGAGGAGGGAAAGGCTGTGGATGTTGTCTACCTGGACTTCAGTAAAGCCTTTGACACTGTTTCCTGTAGCATTCTCCTGGAAAAACTGGCAGCCCATGGAGTGCACCCTTTGCTGGGTCAAAAACTGTCAGGATGGCTGGGCCAAGAGAGTGGCTGTGAATGGAGCTATATCCAGCTGGTGGCCAGTCATGGGTGCTGATTTCCAGAGCTCAGGATTGGTAGCAGTCCTGTTCAATTTCTTTATTGATGATCTGAATGAGGGTGTTGAGTGAGCTCTCAGTAAATTCACAGATGACATCGAGCTGGGTGGGAGTGTTGATCTGATGGAGAGCAGGAAGGCTCTGCACCGGGATCTGGACAGGCTGGATCATGGGCTGAGGCCAGTGGTGTGAGGTTCAACAAGGCCCAGTGCCAGGTCCTGCCCTTGGGTCACAACAACCCCAGCCACAGGCTGGGGCAGAGTGGCTGAAAAGCTGCACGGTGGCCAAGTGCACCATAGTTACAGTATGTAACTATTTTTCATATATTTTATTCTTAACATAAAAACACTAGAGGAACATCTCAGTTTATCCTTTGGAAATCTGGATTTGAACCTGAATTTGGGAAAAAAAATAATGGTTTCTTAAAGGAAGAAGCAATCTTTTTAAGAGCAAAGAGTTTTGGTCTCTGAACAGTAGATTTTTACTCCTAAATAGGAAAGGTCACCTAAATCCCTGTTTTCTTATGCTCCATGACAGGAGTAACTTTTCTCCAGGCATAGTTGAAGTTTTTTTCTCAAGTTAGAATGAATGTAGTAAGATACTGACTGAAACAAAGAGTTTAATTTTAAGGTATCTTAAGCCTTTTCCTTTGTATTGTTAATGCCTGATCTGCCCAGTAGCATCTAACCAGCATTCAGCATGCTGAATATCAGATAAGAGATGAGCATGCTGAATATCAGATAAGAGATGAAATAATTTCTGCTATTTGGAAACAGGGCAAGGGTTCATTTGTTTATTTTTTATATTAGTAGTTGTTTGACTCACTGTAATGTTTGCATGTGGGAAGTTGAACGTACTCCAGATACCCTACTCAGCTAAGCCTGCCAGCATCCCTGATGGGTAGGTTAGATATGTATCTGTATATGTGTATATAAATTACACCCCTTACCACAGTGGTGCTCTGTAGCCTACCATAAAATAATTATATCACTTTTGCATGCAAAATTTCTGTTCAGGCGAGATAATTTAACCATACGAGCTAATATAAACTAATTTCTCAAACTGGATGTCCTAGATACATGAGTATGCTGTTGGGATTTTAATCTATTTTTCCAGAATAAGGTCACATAACCTGCATTTTCAGATTACTGTTATATTTATATTACCACAACTGACACAAACTAAACTTTTTTATATTTGAAATGTGGATCTTGACAAGCCCTGTCTTCTGGTCTTCTGTCCTCATCATATAATCTGCAAATGAAGCTGTTATTTTCTACCTTGATCCTTTTGATGTATTACTGTTTTTGTTAATTTGGATTGAAAACACTTTGAAACATTATGTCTCATTATAAGTAGGGAACATATTTTAACCAGTCATTTTCAGTCTAAGTCAAAGTTATTTTCTGAAGCATCCTATAAACTTGCAGAAAGTCTTGCTATCACTAGATATAGTCCTGATTTATATCTTCTTGTAAAATCAAGTCACAGTAGTAGAAACTAAACTGAAGCTTCTAATCATAAAATGCATGTTAAGTGTTTATGCAGTTCTTCTACAGTCTTTTCACTCTTACCTGCTTACAAAGAGTTGCCTTTTCTTTGGGAAGAGTTAGTCCATACTGCAATTTCACGCAGCAAAAATTATCCCACACCACTACATCCTAAGTATAATTTAATAATTAAAAAAACCCTCTCAAACCCATTTACATTATTATTGCATTAAATATGATTGATTACATATTATTTATGCTGTTTAATTTATAAAGTATTTTGTAAGTAGGTTAGTGGGTGCTTATATTGTTTCTAAATATTCCAGCCTGGATTGAGTGGATATGATCTTTCATTCACAGAGCCGTTCATTTGAGGAATTTGGCTCCTACTGGAAAAATAAATTATAGTGTTAAATAAAATAGTAAATTAGCAGGTTTACTTGAAATCCATGCATTTGGCATTCATAGACAGCCAAAGAATTGTCCAGGTCTGTAAGTGAAGGTTGACTATTTTTTTGATATTTTCAATACAGTATCTATGGGCAGGGAGAAGAGTAGAGAGAGGGGAGAAAACAACAAAAAATGCTGAAAGCTGACAAAAAATGAAGACGGTTGGTCAACAGTTATAATTTACATCTTATTATAGTGTCATCTCATTAAAATACAATTAGTTAGGTTTCACTGATACACTATACTAAATGGCAGTTTTCATTCTAATATTAATTCAGTATTGCCTGCTGAAGCCTAAACTGAGTACATGATGCTAGATATTTTTTGTGACTCACTTAACCCTTTGATCATAGCAGAATGATTTAAGGTAATTGTTATTTTAACCATTACAAAATACAAGAATATTTCCAGTAAAAGCTGCTTGTCAGTAGATGTTAATAACAGAATAATTTTCCCTCTGTGACTCACTCCATGGAATTAGCAAAATGGAGGGCACAAAATAAAAGGCTTCAAAGGAGTGGATAGAATCAAGCACAGCATCTGAAAAAAGAATGAATAATTTTACTTAAGAAAATGTTTTTATGTGTCTGATCCACTTATACTATGAAGCATGTAAAAATATTAACAGAGAGAAAGGGCATTTATTTCTCTAATTTTACAACTAGCTAAATTGATATTCCTAGATTACCTTGAGAATTTATTACTGCTTTAAAAAATGTGTAGGGAAAAATGGTATGTAAATTTCTGTTTTGCCTTATTTAGTCACTAACTGTTCTGCTGTTGCGAGCTGAATAAAACAATTCCCTGAATATTAAAGATATTCAACCTCTGGAAAGCTACACTGAAATTGAGTATACCCAAGTCTCAAGTTCAGTTATGTGAAGGAATCTGTTTCTTTTAGTTCTATTTGGCTCAGTTAATCTCTCAGAAAGATGATCTCTAGTCTACTTATGTCACAAATTTTAATTTTACTGAATGACTTTCCAGTAGCATGGCAAAAAATGTGGAAGATAAAATTTTTTTGCTGAAGTGGCATGGCTTTGTATTTTAAATTGTCTGAAGCAATTAGTTTAGATTGCATTATTTCATATTGTTTCCTTTTAATTGGTTTACTTTGGTATGACAGATGATGGCTTGTTCCCTTCATGAAAACAGATAATTCTTACAGAGGTGAAAAGAGATGACTTTAACTCCTTTCATCTGCAGTGAAATCTAGCTTCTTATGTAATGATTTTTGTATAACACTGACAAAATTCTTAACTTTAGCCACTACCAAATGTTTGATGTGATACGTGGATACATTTTTAATGTTAGTAGCTGAGGTTTAAATCATACAGATTATCACATAGATGTAACTCCAGCATTTGTGTGTCCTTTTCAAGCTGTTGGGCTTGGCACAACAGTTATTTGGTGAAATTCTAAGGTCAGCTCTATGCCTAGTTGAACAATAACATGATCTTTAGAACATTTTAAGAAAAAAAGAAGGAATTCCATATTGTGTTATAACATTTTATATTCCATTCCTTTCATGTGTCTTATTCACATTATTAGTGAATTTATTTTTCTTTACAAATTTATTTGAACAGATTTTAAAGGTCAAGTTCTTAAACCATCAGTTTTTGCAAGAGCAGTTTATTTTCTGTTGATGTCAGTATACCGTCTTTTACTCACAAACAAGGAAAACTTTTCAGTTTAGCTTCCTTTAAACTGGAAAGAAAAAGGTACAACTCATTTTTTATATACCTTGGAGATTCAGAGCTGGACAAGCCCTTCATGGTGAGATAGCCTTTCTGGTAATAGTAGAAGCACCAAGCTTAGCGGTTTATAGACCCCAGTGATATATGCACCTAGATACTAGGGAAGAAATGTTTCAAAAGTTGGTTTTGTTTGCCTTTGTATCTGTGACAGCCTATTCCTCTACAGTATCCAACTATATTCTCTATAGGCAAATAATGCCTTCAGGGAACATGGAATGCCCTCAGGGAAGAGTAGAATAGATTTTAGTTATCAAATGATTGATTGCAGTGTTATTTTCATTTAGTGTACAATTAAATACTTGAGATATATTAAAAATAGCAGGTTGACTGTGTTTTGACTGCTATTTTAAGGAGAAAATTTAGTTTGGTGGATCTGGACTGCAGTTGCTGTTTTTATTTTTACCAAATATTGACCAATAAAAAATCATCTTGGTACAAAAAAATCATAGAATCATAGAATGGTTTGGGTTGGAAGGAACTTAAAAATTCTTCTAGCTCCAACATTCATGCCATGGGCAGGGAACTTTGCACTAGACCAGGTTACTGTTACTCAGAGCTCCATCGAGTTTTGTCTTGAACTCCTCTAGGGATGGGGAGTCCACAATCTCTCTGGCAACCTGGTCCTGTGCCTCACCATTCCCACAGTAAGAAATGTCTTCCTAATATCTAACCTAAACCTCTTCCTTTTCAGTTTAAAGCCGTTTCTCCTTGTTTATGTCTTTGTAAGAAGTTACTCTCTGGCTTTCCTTTAGGTCCCCTTCAGGTACTGGAAGGTGCTATAAGATCTCCCCAGAGCCTCCTTTTCTTCATAGTGGACAGCCCCAACTCTCTCAGCCTTTCATCATGGAAGAGGTGTTCTATCCATGTAATCATTTTTGTGGCCCTCCTCTACACCCACTCCAACAGGTCCATGTCCTTCTGATGCTCAGAACCTCAAAATGGGGTGCAGTGTTGTAGGTGGGGTCTCACCAGAGCAGAGTGGAGGGCAGAACCCCCTCCCTGGCCCTGCTGGCCACAGTGCTTTGGATGCAGCTCAGCGTACAGCTGGCTTTCTGGGCTGCAAGTGCACATGGCTGAGTCACACTGAACTTTTCGTTCACAAATACCCCTAAGTCTCTTTTCCCAAAGCTGCTCTTAATCATTCTCCAGGTAAATCTAAGATTTTATGCATCTTAGGCCATTTTTGAAATTTTGTTTTCAAAGTCTGTGAATTTAAGAATGTCATCTTCCACTGTTACTTCTTGGGGTAATTTGTCTTTAATTGAGTAGGTGTAATAATCAAAAAAGGAGTGAGGCATGTCATCTATACCCACTCTCAGAACTTCAGACAGAGGAACAATTATAATGTCAAGTTCAGTATCTAGATACATTCAGCAATGTATGGAAATCAGTGCTCGACTAAACTAAAATTTACATATTAAGGACAAAAAAAATGCAATTTTAATAGGTTTTATTTATTGAAATAACAATTTACACATCATACCAACCTCCAGTAGCAGTTTTATTTAATAAAATAGTACTGGTGTAAGAAGTAAATATATTGAGCTTTGCATTTGATTGCTCCATTCATACACTTATTTATATCTAGGCATCTAAATAATAACTTTGTCTTCCAACTTCAGATACTTTATTTAATTCTTAAATTCAGATAGAGGTATTTTATCCAATGCTCTTCAACTTATGGAGGATCTGAAAGTTCCCAGCAACTGTCACTTTTTTTTCCCTGCCCATTTTAAAGTATTTCATGCAATAGGTCTCATGGCATAACTGTCCTAACAAACGTGGCCTATAACTGCTGTTTGGCTTCTGTGTTTTGCCTTTCTGCAATATTTTGATTTGTAAACAGTGAGTCTGAACCTTTACAGACATTCCAAATTAGCCACACAATTTCATTTGCTATATTTGGCATCTGTATGCATTCTACTGTATGACAGTTTTTTCCTCTGCCATCCATCATGTCATCTTTGTAGTGTTTTATCTTCTTGTTTCCAAAGAGTTCATAAACGAAACAGATGAGGTGAAATAAAAATTATCATTTTCCCCGTAAGCTACTTAGAGTTTTGAGGTATGAAGAAATTTACACCTTGGAGATAAATTCCTTGAATGTTAGGGTAGTGTCATACAGAAAAGCGTATTTTCGTGTACAGGCTGAGACATACCCAGCCCTACATCCACTTATTTTTTGACATACCTTCAGCCCTTCCACATTTCTTACTGGATGTCTCAAATGCTGAGAGAGTGTAGTTTTCTTGTCTTTAACACTGAAATCTTGGCAATTTGGGGAAGTTTACAAATCAGCCTCTTCTTTCTTTGTTACTGTTTGGACTTTTCACCTTAAATGTCTTGGGAGTGCTCTTCAGGGTAGAAGTACAGCAGACACCGTGCAGTTCCCCCAGAGAATTTTCATTTTTTTTGAATAACTGGCATAGAAACTAGTCTTTTTAATGGAGTATCTGTGGCAGAGTGACCTGTCCTGTGAAGATATAATAATCCTAGAAATTGCCCAGACAAGGAAAGTACTTCCGTGTTTTTGGTTTTGCATTCCCCTTTCTAATTCAACAGTATTTTGCATATCCAGCCCACAAATACTGAAATTATCCTTTCCAATATTAGGCAGATTTTTATTGAGGGGTTTAGTTTGGGATATTAGACACTATATCGGGGTAAAAATACAGTTAAGGTGCTATGTTGGTTACATGTATAATAAGTATTTTCAAGTTTTAAATGCTGTTATGCTTAAATCATTGAAACACACATTGGTGAGCTATATGCTATACAGTATCTTTAGCAAGAGTGGAATCTCTATACGCTGTATAATCCTCACAGCCTAATCATATTTCTTTCTGTAAGATTTAATTTTGCAAGGAGATGTGGCTTGTGGTGAAGTAACTGCCACTGGGAATGCCACAGTCACAAAAAGGTATGCATGCTGAGCTGCAGCTGAGCTAATATCTGCCTATTTATGGCAACCAAGCAGGAATCAGAGATTAAGTCATAATAAGGTAGGGATTGTACCAGCTAGAGGCTCACTTGTTTGTTCCATGAAGTAGAAGGATTTTACAGAAGATGATTTAGAACATTGCTTATCCCCTGCAAAGTGACTATGAATAAAAGTTTTAAGAGGTTTTTTGCATAATGAACAATTTTGAACCACCGTTTCATGCAATCCTACTAGAAGATCAGATGCTCAGGTCATTGTTTCATTTGTTATACAATAATAACAAAATATAAAATAAAATTAATAAATTCTGAGAGGCAAAATGAAACTTCTTTCTGAAACAGAATGCAGTACAGTGTATCAGAATCTGCCTTTAGAACTTGTATATAGAAAAGATCTGATCATACAGGTAGTGGCATCTGTATTAAGAATAACAAAATAATAAAGTCACTGATGAAAACAAACATACCTGCAAATTTTCAGTCTTTTTCTTTGCAACTTTCATTGAAATGTTTCATTTTTGCCATCTCCTTGATACCAAACTAACAACAACAAAAAAAGCCTGAAAATGCTTATGTCCTTATGTAGTACTTTTAATAAAGATTTTGATACTTGGAAAATGTAAAATACACAAGCATACTTGGGACTGTGAGTTTAAGTTCACTGCTTTCCTGAAATGTTATTTACTTTCCATATATTCACAGGTATTTTACTGGATTTTAAACAAGTGAACAGATACAGAATCCTGGGCAGGAAGAAGTGCTTTGAAACTCTCATAGATACATATATAAGTTTTTATATATGGGAGGGGTTTTTTTCCCGGTTTCTTAAAGAAATGAGGCCTACATGATCCTCCCTTTTATAGCTTTGGAACCTGTCATCTGCTTTCAACCAAACTTTAGATGATAGACTTTTAAAACTGAAGATCTTTTATAAAGCAGTGTTGGTTAGAAAATGCCTTCAGTTTGTGCTATCCCTACGGAAATGACTTCTGTGTTCTGGCCATGGCCAAGCAAAGCTCTTGTAGAGCTGTATGTCAGCTCGGTGCTTCCTGCCTCCTGTGCCCTCAAACTGGGCTTGTGCTGGTGTGTCACTGGAGAGGGAAATGTCTAAGCTTCATGTACTTCATGCAACAACTTACTCTTGCAATTCAGGTTTCTGTGACGATGCCAGGGAAATCTGTTACTACACATGGGTGAGAACCAGTAGAGTCCAAGCATTACCCATGTAGACGTTCAGGACAGAAACACAGACAGAATGGAGTCTGCAGTAATGATTAGTCCATATCTCTGATAGCCACAGATGTTAATTTCTTAACATCATATTCTGAATATTTTCAAGAATCCCTCATAAAGATCTTAAGTGATTTAGCTGCCTTTGAACTTTTGAAGAAGAATGTCCTTACAGAATGGCAGGCTAGTCCAGCTCCCTTCCACACTATCAATGGTGTAGGTAAGAGACAGGATTGGGAAAGCACCAGAACCTTTCAGAACAACAATGATGTAATATTTTCATTATCGAAAATGTGCTCAGTGTTTTAACTGTCAGTTACAGAAAACACAGAATGAGATAATTAGAAGCATTCCTAAATTTAATAAAAACCTACTCTTCTTTCCTAGCTATTCACCTGTGCTTGGAGTGCTCTAAAAATGCTGAGTACTCAAGATGCCTCAGTTTTAGGTTTCAGGAATGTAAGGAATTGAGGGCACCAATACATTTGGAATGAGATTTGTCATAGCAGCAGTGAGTCTACAGGCTTTAAGATGTATCGCATTTCTGATATCAAAAGAGGGTTTGGCATCCTGGATAAGTTTTGCACTACCATTAATGTTTGTTAGGTGATACTTTGAAGAAAGCACAGATGTGCTTGCATGTCTTAAAAAAGTAAGTAAGACATTTTTTTGGTGTTCTGAGTCTCTTGGGGATCCCAGAGAATCAAAGAATGGTGTGGGTTGGAGGGGACCTTTAAAGGTCGTCTACTCCAACCCCCTCAGTAATAAGCAGGGACATCTTCAACTAGATCAGGTTACTCAGAACCCCTTTCCAGCGTGACCTTAAATGTTTCCGGGAAAAGGACATCCACCACCTCTCTAGGCAACTTCCAGTATTTCATTACCCTCATTGCAAAAAAATTTCTCCCTTAGTTCTAGACTGAGTCTACCTTCTTTCAGCTCAAAGCCATTACCCCTTGTCCTATCACTCTGTTAAAAGGTGTGTCACCATCTTTCTTATAAGCCGTCTCTCAGTACTGAAAGACCACAATAATGTCTCTCTGGAGACTTCTCCAGAGAGATGAACAGCCCCAGTTCTCTCAGCGCTTATTTGTAGTTAAGCTGTTCCATCCCTCTGATCATCTTCATGGCCCTGCTCTGAACTCAGTCCAAGAGGGTCCATGTCTTTCTGACATGTGCTGAGACACTCTGCTCCAGGTGGGGTCTCACCAGCACAGAGGAGAGGGGCAAAATCCCCTCCCTAGCCCTGCTGGCCACACTGCTTTGGATGCAGCCCAGGACACATTTCTGAGATAAAAGTGCATATGGCTGGGTCATGTCCAGCCTCTCATCCACCAGCATCCCTAAGTTCTTCTCAGCAGGGCTGCTCTCAATCCCTTTATCCCCCAGCCTGTGTTGATATTGATTGTTGCCCCAGCCTAGATTCAGGACTTTGCACATAGCCTTGAACCTCATGAAATTCGCATGAATTAACTTCTTGAGCTTGTCTAGGTCCCTCTGGCTGGCATTCCATCCTTCAGGTGTGTCAATAGTACTGCTCAGCTTGGTGTCATCTGGAAACTTGCTTGATCCTGCTATGTAATCGATGAAGATAATAAACAGTCCTGGTCCCAATATAGATCCCTGTGGGACACCACTCATCGCTGATCTCCATCCAGACATTGAGCTGGTTATCACTACTCTCTGGGTGCAACCATCCAGCCAATTTCTCGTCCGCTATATAGTCCATTCATCAAATCCATCTCCCTCCAATTTAGAGAGAAGAATGTTGTGGGGTACCATGTCAAAGACTTTACAGAAGTCCAGGACATCCATAGCCCTTCCTTTGTTTACATTTAATCATAAAAGGCCACCAGGCAGGTTGCCCTTGGTGAAGCCATGCCGGCTGTCTTGAATCACCTCCCAGTCCTCCAAAAACATTAGCACAGTTTCTAGGAGAATTGCTCCATGATCTTCCCAGGAACAGAAGGGAAGCTGTCAGTATTTCCTAGAGTCCTCTTTTCACCCTTTTTAAAAATGGATGCAATGTTTTCCTTTTTTCCAGTCACAAGGGACTTCACTTGACTGCCATGATGTCTAGGTAGCTACAGTCAAGGATTTTCATGTGAGACTTTCAGTTATGAATCGATGCAGTTTCCTTTTCAGGAGAAAACAATATATGATATTATTGAATTCTTTTTCTTTACATTAGAAGTCAGGACAGGGAAATAAAAAAATGGTGTGCAAATATGATATATATAGTTATTGCACATGGTTTTTCAACTACTGAATCTCAGAATTCTTAATTCACTGTGAAATGGGATGGCAAATATCAGATAATTTTTGTATTCTAAATACATATCTGCAATGATAGGAGAGGGCAGAGTCTAAGAGAATTCTTGTTAAAAAATCTCCCATAATTTTAGGAAAGTAACTCTTGATAAAGATGTGCTTGAGATAGTAAAAGAAATGTTTCTCCTGTGGGTCCTCTATTGTTGCAGAGTTTTAAGGGCAAGTTTAACAAACATAGCTAGGCAGATTCAGCTACAGTCCAATCCACCATTGGATTTTCTAATACTTCTCTGTTAGAGCTGTGTTGGCAAAATAGAAGAAATCAATGGGGTTTAATTGGCCACTGGAACAGACTTTCTATAGCATATTGGAGAAAGGCATGAAAGTAATTGACTGTTGCACGTTAAAAATAGTCGTGAAAAGGTTTGGATGATGCGGAGCCTGTGACAGCAGGGCAGCTAGAAAATCCATTCTGGTGAATGAATTCATTTAAATACTTTTTTTTTTTTTGATTCATTGGTTAGTTGTTTGGGTATTTTTTTCATTTTCTTTCTTTGGTTGTTTGGATTTTTTTACTTGTCATTTTTGAAGACTAAATTTTTGGAATAACAGGGATCTGGTAGAATTGCTTTAGTGATATAACTGCTAATATAAGTAAGTATAAGTAATATGTAAAATGTGTAAACTTCATATTTAAGTATATTTTAAATTATATTTGATATGCATTTGGATTCTCATTCTATTTTAACTATTAATTATTTTTAAAAAATAGCGTATGAATTATTTACATTTTCAAAAATTAATTGCTACAGGCTAGTGATCAGCTCCTTTTCTGAAAGTTATGAAAACAAGGAAAAAATAGATGAAACTGTGAAAAAAGTAGATTCTTGGTGTAATAACACATCCAGGAAGAAAGTTCAAAAAGTCATTTAAACCTTCGAAAATGAGATTTATAACAGTAGAAAACTTTTGCGCCAATGCATTCTCTGAAAACCATTCTTTGGTTTCCATCAATACCAAGAGAAGTTTTGGCTTAATTTGCATTAATAATTTCAGTGTATAAAAAGGTAGTTCATTGGATAAAAGTAGTTCTGTACTGGAGCACTCTGCCAAGCTCAAATGAGTTTATGGTTTTGATGATATCTTCGTCCACCAAAAATAACAGCAAGAATGCAGAGAGTTTGTTTTCTCACATTCCAGAGACTTGTAGAGTGCCCTGAATACTAGACTGCATAGTAATCTTACGGGTCTTTATTGCAGTTCTTTTTGCTGAGACATTACATTTTGCGTAGAATGCTCCCTTAGTGGTTCTGTATCAAGGTGAATAGGGCAATCAGCAAACAGCAGAAGCAATTAAATTTAGATCCTGTTGTCTCATGGCAGAGCTGTTTAATAAATTACGATGCCCCTAGCAGCAGCTTCTTATCTCAATAGGTTTTCCATCTCAGTGAGAAAAACAGATTAAAAATAATTTATGAATAATCCAAATTGATTTTTAAGGTTTTTTTATTAGACAACTGAATCAAAAATCTATTTACTCCAGCAGTATTATTTGCAAACCTCTTTTGCATTTTCCTTGTTAGATTATTTTATAATCCTTTAATACACAGGGCTCACGCCTCATTTGGATCAAAAAAACTAACCCAGCTGAGCAAAACTACTTTCTGTAACTGAACATAACTTTGATGATAGCTTTCAATTTCACTATGCTGTGTAATTCAAGTATTTCCAACCTGATCTGGTATGAAATATCTCTTTAAAATAGTCCCAAGATAATAATCGATTAACTATAAAGTGTACAGTGTATTTATTATCTATGCATCACAAATCTAATAATTCTATTATTTCTGCTGAAGATTTTGTATGAAGATATTGTATGCCCAGACAAAGTGCATAATTTTCTGTAATTTCTGAATTATAATGTTTTCTAATAAACTAAGTAACCAAAAGAAATTTTTTAGGGGTTTTTTTTTGTTAACATGCTATACTGTTACTAACAGCTTGGATAGCTTTTACTGACAGCCTAACTTTCTCTTGCATTATTCATGAATTATTTGGGTGGAATTTTATATCCCTTTAGTTCCTTTGTGCATATTCTATTGTAACGTAATATCTGAAATACAGTGACAGGCATACTATGTTTTTTCTATCTCATTCAATTCAATTATAGAAAAAAATTTATTTTGATTTAGCTTGAGTATTTGGCAGTATGTTAAATTGTTTTTGCTTTTCCTCACTAGAGAGAAAGGATAGATGTTTTAAAAGGTGATTTTTATAACGTGTTTGTTCAACAGCTTCCAGATAACCTTTCAAGTGTGTAATTTGAGTTGTATTTAAGAATGCTTTCTTTTTTATTTCTTCAATATTTCTTGGTACATTTGGTGCTTATTTGCATTACATTTCACGTTTCACTATTATTTGCTGTACTTGTATAATTATATTGTCAGTTACATTTAGTTTCTATTAAATACTTATATCTTTTTTTCATAAGACCACACTAGTCCCTCTGATACGTTTTTTCTATATAGTTCTTGCCGCATGTCTCACTGCAAGCATTATGGAACACTGATACCAATAACATAGAGGATGGAAAACATGCCTGCTGCTGGAACCTAATAAAGAGTTTTCTCTCCTTAATTTTTTTAAGGGTAGTAGATTATTGAGAAAACACATTCTGAAAAATGATCAACTAGAAAACATCTCACCTTCTTTTCGCAATGTGTTTTTTTTCCCCCCCACTCAATCTAGATGAAATATCTTCAGCAGAAGTTTCAGAATACTTATTGCATGATTTTTTTTCTCACATACCCTACTTGTGTATAGACTGTGACTATAAATATCAGAAAGTTTCTAGTGAATTATATTCTCGTTGGTGAGCTTTTAGTACCCAGTAGGGCTTTTTAGCTCTGTATGTGATTAATAGGTCAATTCTGAGTTCTCAGAGTACTATTTCAGTGCCTCATAATCCAGCTCTGCTGTAGCTAATTTCACTGAGACGTCAGCAGCTATTATTCTCACCAGCGTTGCTGGTATCACTCTTAAGAACCCATGTGACTGCTCTTCTCCTCTTTCTCTAGTCCTAATGATGTCTTTCACTTTGCAACACATCAGACACCTGTTTTAATGTAATTGAACTTGACTTCTACTGTGTCATCATTAAGCCCTTTTATTTTGACATTCATGTCTTACTAAAAAAAGGATCATGTGCAGATTTCTGGACTAAGTTTTTTATAAAAAAGGACCTGTGTTCTCATCAAAGTCGGGCAGGAACAAACAAAAACTCAAGCCAAAATAATGTAACATTATTGATCACATTAACTACAGAATAATCTTATGGATCTGCTAACAGGATAAGGTACATTGCTACAAGGAATGTAAGGATAATTAAAATCTTCCATAGCAAATGGTCTTTTGCTTTCCAGTGGTCATGAATCTATTCTGACTGAATACTAAATAGAATTCTAATTTGAAGTGGCTAAAAGATAGTGGGTACAGTGGAAACCTAAAAACTCAGGGTAGATTTAGGGGAAAGCATGATTAGCTTATGAAAATAATTAGGTGGGATAGTGATGCTCTATATATTCTTTGAAAGTAGAGAATGTGTGTAATTTGAAAATTGTGCCACTGTTAAATAATTTGCAGAAGCACTACAAAGTAGTTGCTGTCTCTAGATATCTGTTGATAAAAATGTTTTCAAAAGGTATATGAGAAATTGCCATGATTGTAGGAGCAAAGCACCCTGCATACCTGATTTTATTTTTATTCTGTAAAATATTTTTGACAATTTAAAATGGTCTTTCCTTTCTAATGTCAGCAATAAAAACTTGTGCCAGGGTTCTCAAATGGCCTCCTTAAGTATCTTTGAAAATTTTACTAGTAATTAGTAAACTGAGTTTTTCAAGGCTTGACTCTGCAGAACCAAGGCTTCACATTGAGATTTTGTGAATGAATTTTGTTTTATTATTATAAAATTATTAAACACCAGGTAGTATTTCTGTTCCCTTTTTCCTTCCCCCCTCTTTTTTTCTTTTTATCTATCAACTGCTTACATTGTTCAAATCAATGTTTAGATCTCTTTGACATTTAATTCTTTCTCTTTAAGGAGATGTAAGTTTGTGTTACTACTGAAGGAGCCAATAATTTCTTATCCTCAGTTTGAGATACCATGGTCATGTCTTTCCAGCCACTCACACTGCTGAACACAGAACATACTGAGACAGGTTGGGGAAAATGGGAAAGAATGGCCTTGGTTTTTAATTTAGTACCCTCTTTTTACTCAGGTGTGTGAGATAGGGTTCTCTCACTTTTTCCTTCCACTGCAATTTCTTTTGTATCTGAATCCTCATCTAATGAAATCAACATGCTTGAATGAAAAATCTTGGTTAAAAAGTGGGTATTTAAAATAATCTAGATCCCTATCCCACAAAATGCAACCATATCCTTGCTTAATTAAAAATTCAGGGATTATTAATATTGTAATTTAATTTAATTTTATTTTATTTTATTTTATTTTATTGTATTGTATTTTTTCTGGTTTTTATTAAACTGCAATTAAAAAAATCACTTGCTGGTACAAGAGTTTGATTTTTGGAACTAGTGAAATAATCAGTTTCTAATTTTAGAATATATGGACATGAATCAAAGAGAGCTGAGCTTGCTAAATATGTGTCAAAGTCAAGGCATTATTGTGTATATTCCCAGCTCCAGGTTATGAGTTTGAAAACTGTGTCTGGATAGCTTTTCATTTAATATGATAGTACAGAATTATTTTATTTTTAGCTATTCCCAAAATTAGTAAGTTCATTGTTTGTATACTTTTCAATGTCAAACTGAATTCCTGAGGATAAAGGTTTTGCCTTTTAGGAATATGAAACAAAAGAAGTTGTGTCAAACAGCATTTTATTGTCTTAAACAGGACACTGAGTCCCATTAGGGTTTCTGCCTGGAAGTGGCCCCCTCCCTGCATGTGAGAAATAGCATATTGACTGAGCTGCTGTGTTCTCAGGGATTCCCTGAAGTCTTCAGCTGTTATGCTGTGGCAAGGAAAAACCCAAATTGCCCCACAGCCCAGTACTCAACTCAATGAACCGTGTGTGGTGGAAGACCTGAGGCTCACACTCATCAAAGCCACAGTGTGCTTATTACTCATGATAATGTCCTCTGTAAAAGGATGGCAGTTCTTGGAGGCCAAACTCTTTTCTGGTTTCTAACATTCTGAATAATTTTGAAACTATGCTTTCACAAGATATTAACTAGCCTAAAATTACATATTGTTAATAATACCCATTAACAGTGTAGAGCTGGTATCTCCAGATTATCAGTCTTGATGGTGATCATTCTGAATGGTTAACTGTGCATTAGGTAACCTTTGTCTGAGAGACAAAGATCTTTTGCTTAACTTTGATGTACCACCTTTTATTCTCTCTTTGAAACAAGAAACAGTTAAAAGAAAATTGCATACAAATAAACTGAATTGAAATACCTAATTTTTCTGTGGCACTTGTAGGAAGGCTGAATTTTTTTTGGGAGTGTAGGTAGGAATTACTGGCTGGAATTTTTTTTCCTGACTAAATGGTATAGTTCTTTTTCTTAGATGGCAGGAATGCTTCTGCCTCCAGCTCAACCAATGGAGGTGATACATGTTACTGTTAAAGAAGGAAGGACTAATGATGTTTGGATTTTTATTGTGGTTTGCTTTGGTCAAATATGGATTTCTTGAAATTTTCAGAAAAGCAGAAAAGCTTTTAGAGAAAACAAGGGCTATGCCTTATTTGTCACTTAGACCTACCACTCTATATGTAATGGAAACACAATCTTTCTGAACCAAATTTTTGTAACTACTAGTAAGAGATGAGACTTGTTTATCCTCAGACTACTTCTTTCCACTGTGAAGTACCTTTCTGCATCATGGTTTTCTTCAACAGAGACAGGCTAAGTTTATCAGCAATAAAAATATATTAATGTAAAATTTGAGGGGAATGAGAGGGCCTATAAATCTCAAGGGTATCAATATATTCACAACATACTAAATGGAACAATGTCATCTGCTGGGGTTTTCTCTCACTTCTTATTTATTGTTCCACTAATTAGAACATAAGATCTATACAAAGTGTGATTGTTGAAAGGATGAAGAGAACCCCTTGATAGAACACTTGAAATTTTCATTTTTCCATGCTCCATTAAGCATTCTGTTTGTTTCTCAGTCATAAGGACACTAAAGCTGTATCTGGTTGTAAGTTTATTTTACACTTAGAATCAGAGAATCATTAAGGTCTGTCTTTATTTCAATTCTGGTCTGCCAACATTTTCAAATATATCATAAAAATAAATAAACCACCCAATATTTACAAGTACATTTTTGTGAAAAAAATCACAAACCCCTATGTTGTTTTAATAAATAAACCTACAAAAAAGCTTCTCTCATATAGAATCTTTGGAGGAAATAGTGAAGTGTCTGTAACGGCAACCTCATATCCTAATTTTCATGGGGTTTTTTATAGCAGATAGTACTACCACTATATGCAATATGACATTTGCAGACATGAAGTACTGGGCTTTATAGGAAGGAGTATGTGTCAGAGGTTAATAGAGATCTTTCAAATACTGAAAAAACACAGCTTTTTTCAATTCTGTCTTCATCTTAGCATCCTGCTTAATATGTTTGACACCAATTCTTGGATATGATGATATCCATATGGATATGATGTGCTGTTGCACAAGTCACATTACATCTAGATTTGGGAAGAATTAAAAAGGGTTCTAGGCCATCAAAATGTTTTCTGTGACAGTTCATGTGAAAAGATTGTAGATAAATGTGAATTTTGAATGTTCCCCAAATCTCCCTTGATAACACAGTGATTTTCTCTGACTGTCAGTGTTGGAGCTAGAGAGATACAAGGCAGCTTCTAACCTAAATGCCGAAGGTATAGTTTTGTTTCTATTTAAACTACAGGAATGTCACTTCCTCCCCCTACCCTCCATCTTGAAAATGATAGAATGTATACCTTTCTCTGTAGGAGATAGAAATTGCTTTTGTGTGAGTGTGGGGGTGGGATGGGGGGGTGGGGAGGAAGAGGGATCACAGGAATGGGGAAGAGGTGAAAAGTAACATGTAGCATCCTTTTCCCAGGAAGTTGGAAAATAGTTTTCTCTTGTCTTAAGAAATCTGGAATTTGGATCTGCAGTTCTAAGGTTCTTCTCTCACTTTTATGTGATAGTGGCTCAGTTGAATGATGAACACTACTGCAGAGAGAAATCAGGAACATCATATTTTAAATATATTTTAATGTTTGCATGAGTAGCTTATTATTAAAAATATTTCTTATGTGCGGTAACTGAAGGTTTGTTATTTTTATTTCCTTATTAATTTTATTTCTCTATTTTCTAGGACTTTTCATTTTAATGGTAAATTTTTGATTTAATATTGTGTTTCCTATAACGATATCAAAATTCATTTTGTAAAGGTTATTATTAACATTCCTTTCTGTTTACCAAATTTACAGGGGGGTAAATGGAAGCACAGAAAGCAGTTTCACCTGTAGTGTTTGTTTTTTAAAAATATATTACTTGTTGCTATTACAGTTGAGTGTAAAGGTTATAATCCAGATTAAGATTTTTGTTTTGATAGTTGACATTGTTAGAATTCGTAGTAAGAAGTAACCTCTGCCTTGAAGATTTTAATCCAAATTCAGGGGCAGGGGTGGTGTAGAATTCAAAGGTAGAGAGAAGTGCACAACAAGGACAAAATGCTTGTGGGGCCCTGAAGGTTAACTTCTACTTTCTAATTCTTTAGATAATACTAATCTTGTCCAGATAAAATTGTTTTAGTTCAGTCTTATTGCATATGATCTGTTATATTGTTTAACAGTACTTTAGGGATGGATGTAATGGGTGAAATCCATGGTACCTCTAGACTGGCATTCAGGCTGTAAGCAGATGTTCACAGGAGAAAGCGCAATATGATACTTCCCACAACTACTCTCCCATCCTCCAATTATTTTCAACTCAAGTATTTCCTAAGCTTTTGCCCAGTGTCTTCTGGGAAGTTTGTAAGCCTTTTCATCTTCAACATCCTTTGGCAGGAAATCCCTCAAGTAACAACAACCTGTTATATGGAGAACATCCTCCATTTTCACTTGGAATGTAGTTAGGTTACGTCAAATAATATTTTTTTCTGAATTGGTTACTCACTGAAATTTAGATTTATGAAACTTAGTCAGGAAATACTGGATACTGTTAGATATTATCAAGTTTCTCACTGTAGAAAAGCTTGTTCACAGTCTTGGTTTTTTTAAAAAAAGTTGTTTTATCATCTGTAAAAAAGAAATCATCTTTGAGGTTGATAACAATTGTTTGTCGGCCTTTAACCTTGTTTTGCCCTCTTTCAGATAAGGTCATTGCGAAAGCCTGAGAAAAACATCTCTTAAAAATTTCTGGATGTCATGCAATTCTTTGCCTTCTATTTATCTGTGTACAGATGGAAAGATAGTACCTGACAGCAAAGTTGAATGTTAGTGGTTTGGACTTTTTATCTCATGGTTGACACGTTCTTGCTGTAGAAATTTTATTTTTACAGTTAATTTTTTTTCCTGTCTTGTCATTTACACTATAGGGAAAACATTTTTGGTTGGGTTTATTTCCCTTGAGAGCCAGGGATAGGTGGGAATAGAAATATAAGGCCAGAAACCTTTTATACCCACTTTTGAAGGCAATGTCATTATAAACAGTTATCCATCCTTCATGTACCTCCATATAGTGGGATATAATGCTATTGTTCTGATTCAGAGTTAAAATGTTTACATTCACAAAAGTATTTAAAAGTGTTTAAATACTTTTCCTGACTGTACCAAACCAGTTGTGCCTTGTAAATGTCAGGCGTTCAAAAAGTTTAATGATGGGGAATGTGGAAATCACCAGTTACATTCTCGTGAGCTTGTTATACACATGCAAATTGAGTAGTTGCAAAGAGGCTTTTTAATAGACTCCCTGTTTCCTCTCATTGAAGATTACAGAATGTACTAAGGCATGATTTCACATGCAGCTGTTTGAATAAATTTAGCATCATATATAAGTCACCTTAGTAGCAAAGAGTGAAACTGTGGTTTATGAGTTTAGATGAAAACAAACCAAATCTTGTTAAAAACAAGAAGGTTTGAAGGAAAAAAAGTTAGGAAATGTTACAATTTTGGTAATTTGCACCTTATGGTGACTGGAAAGTAGGCATTCCTACGCATGTGAGTTGCTTTTTCCAAATGCATAAAAGCACAATGTAGCTTCCACAGTACACCTTATCCCTTCAGTGCCTTGGCAGCTGCCCAGTATTTCTTGTTCAGTAGACAACCCAGCACTTCTTCAAAATAAACAATTTAAAATCTACACCTGATTTGAAAGGGCCTATTTCTTCATGATCTCTTCCCACTGGAGAAGCTACATGCTTTACAAAGATTAAAAGCTGTGCTATAACAGCACTGACAAAATATCGTTACATCTCTTCTAAAGATAGGGATTTGGAATATGAAGAACTGCCTACGAATGTGGAGTAAGTAATCTGCAGTATTCAGAAACTAACTATCCAGTATTTCTAGTACTTCAATAGTACAAAACATAATACAAATCCTGTTCAAAGCAACTTTTTTGCAGTTGGGAATACTCTGTTTCTACTAACCTATCTTCAGAGTTCAGAGCTAAGCACTGCCAAAATTGAGGGAGGTACCTGTGGAGATCTTTGAAGGGTGTGGTTGTGACTGATATTAGGTGCCCCATCATCACACAGGAGCTCAGAATCTCATTTTACAAAACTACAATGTCAGTAATGAACAATCTTGGGATTTATACCCAGTATAAAAATTTCGGATTGGATGAATAATTTTAGGCAAATCTATAAATAACTGAAAAATATCATCTTAAAAGAAATGTCAAGGAATTGTAGTGATCAACAGTGCTATCATTTTGTAAAAAGAACTTTCTTTGAATAGTAAATGCAAATTAGTACTAGATTCTGTCCCTCTCATATATTAATAATTTGCACAAGAAAGAGTATTTTATGCACTTACTTTTTCTTAAATGCAATTAAATTATGACTGCCAGGTTAATCCTTAAGTACATCTTTGCCTCTTAAGAAAACTATTTTGCTTTTCCAAGGATTTATTTTCCTGGACCATTACCTGATAAATAGCAACTTTTTTCAGTAATGCTTAATGATACGGGACCCATCTGGCACTATATCAGGATGTGCAGCTGTCTATTAATTACTGAAAACTCCTCCACAGATCAAATGAAACCATCCACCAAAGATCTGATTGAACAGATTCCTTTTTCTTTCTTCTATAGCACAAAATACAAAGAAGGAGTAAATAATTCATATGTAGTTATGACATTAGTCATGGATACTAAAGTTCCCAGCAACATGAATGTTGATGGCATTAATGGTTTCTGTTCTTCAGTTGTCCTGATTTTTATTCTTGAAATAATGTAGTGGTTTCTCTTTTCAATTGTCCTTCCAACTTTATGGGATGTAACTTTTTTTTCTTTAAGGGTAACGATGCATACAGTTTTGCTTATGTTCTTGGATTTTGTATCTTCATCCGTGCCTGGTGGAGGTTAGGTGCTGCAGGTCCGTGTTGTCAGGGCCACCCTGGACACAGCATGAGTGTGCCTTCTCTGTGGGCACTCAGTGGGGTGCAGCACTGATAAGCACATGGTCATGGCCATACGTATCAGCACAGATAGAACCACTCAGCATTCAAGGCAAGCCCAAACAGCTCTGTTTGCATCTCATGTCCTCGTCCAGCTGATCAGGATGAAGGTCTGTTATTGGGACATACTTATGTTGACGGCCCCTCCAGGAGTTGGACTGAAGTCTCAGCAGTTGTGTGTCCAGCATCTGGACTCTGGTTTCCTCATTTGTGTGAGTGTGCATGTGTGCACATGGACACCCACATTCAGTTTGGATCTCTTCATGACCAGGCTTAGAGACACATCCGATCCAACCCTGGCTGGTGCAAATCGGCCATAACCTGGACCCTCTGGTAGCTGCCTTCTTCAGGTGCCTCACTCCCAGCACATGGCTCCCAGGGACTCAGACTGCTCACTGGCTAGCTTGTCTTGATGCTCATTGTCAAATATACAAAGACTTGGTCCTTGGTGCAAAAATGGGATTGGGTGTTCAATTTCAGAGAGAAGCTGGCACATCTGTAAGCTGTCTGGCCCCAGTTGCTTTGGCATAGAACAGACAGCCCCTTTCTCAGGAACAGAGTAAGATGCGCAGTTTAATAAGCAGACAGAACATACTCTGGGGTTCTGGCACAGGGCATAGTCAGACAAGGGAACCAACCACCTGCTTTCACCCTTTATCCCTCTATTTTACCATGCTTGCTTCTCTGCAAACCACCTTATCTGTCTTTTGCCCCACTTTTGCTTCCTCTCTGGTACATCCTGAACTAAGTCTCATCCCAGCCCAAAGTGCTCTTCCCTGGTACCCCATGCCCCATGGCAGTAACCCTCCAGTCTGTAAGGTGCAGTGGGGAGCCTCTCCCATCAATTCCTCAGGGAGGGGCCAGGTGGGGACTCCCTTTCTCTGACTGGGCAGTTGGGGTATCACCTCTCCCATTGTGACTCTGTGCTCCTCTGTGTCTGTGTCTGTGAATGTGTGTAGAAATTAATTACATTACCTGTATGGTTCTACTGTTACTCTGAAAAAGGCACTTTGAGCAATTTCTTCATTGTTTTACATACACTAACTGATAACTCTTCCTTAAAAGCATATATTAAGAAAAATGTATATGAAAGGAAGATATTTTAAAAAAAATGTACTGAACAAATAAAATATTTTGTAGGAAGCACAGCAGTAGTAAATGAAGTATTGTCTCATAACTGTAATGGGAGATCGCTAGTAAGAAAATGGCCCTACGAGCTATGTAATGGGAAGAGATCTAAAAAATAGTTCTTTGTGTTGAGATTTCACTATATAGTTTTAGTAAGCATTTTATGGAAATGTATTCGATGTTTTACAAGCTGTTGTGGCTGTGTTATTGCTCATCTCATTAAAAATGTGGGGTAAATGTCTTTCTGGCTTTGACAGCACCCCTGAACTGGCATTGACAGAGATCTTGTCAAGGCAAATAGCCTCTGCAGTCCCACTCCAGACTTGTACACTTTGTAATAAATTTTTGTACACTTCTAGAGGTCAGACATTCAAGGAATGCTGGAGGCCAAATGTGGTCTGACTCCACCAATTATTTAGCTGTTTAAATGAGCTGTCCTGAATAAATAACTGAGCCTGGGCATTTGAAAAATGAGTGCACGGTAGCTGGAGCTGAAGACTTGGCAGAAGTACTTGTGCAGCGGGCTAGAATCACAGGCAGGTAATTGGTTCATATAGCAGTATTTTTACTGGTCTCACAGAGGGAGCAGGTCTCAGTCTGTACATTTTACCAATTTTCCATGCCTTGATATTCTCAGTTTTGGAAGAAATTGTACACTGTGAAAAGTCTATTGCTGATTCTAGCAAATACTGATTTTAATGTATTACTTACTAAAGTAAAATTTTTATCAATCTGGTATAAGAGCAAAAATATTTGTTGCAAAAATGGGGTTGGGTGTTCAATTTCTGAGAGAAGCTGGGAAGAGTGAGTTAGTGGTAAACCATATGCTTAGTTTATACAGACTGTGTAGCTGCTTTGTTTTCTGTGTTCCCTTTTCAGGCTTTTTTGGTTTTTTTTTGCAAGTGATGAAAACTTGAGCACTGAAGGAGGTGGGGAAAGAAGAACTTCTCTAATTAATTCTGTAGTACATAACAATGCCTTCATTTAGTGTAAAGAATCTACAGGCACTCACTAATTTTAATAAACTGTATTGCCTTGAGGGATCAAAAACTAAAAAAAAGATTCCAAAGTTTGTCTATAATAATGCTAGATTTAAACCCCAAAAATCCTTGTCGTTGCTGCTGGGTTGATGCTTGAGGGTCCTCAGTAATGCAGATGAGGTTTGTCATTCCAGAACAAAAACTGTAGTATGTTCCAGCTGGTGAGTTGCACCGTGTGTCCTAGAATGATGAAACTGCTTCCCTGGCTACTGCCCGTGAGGAGCTGGTGGTAGTAAATTTGCTGTTTAAAAGGGTCACCATTCATATACAGAGCCATCCTCAGCATCCCACTGTCACTTAAGTGGATGCAGCCTTCCGAGCTCTGTGTGTGGAGGGAGAGATGCTGCTCAAGCAGACTCTGCTTCCCCAGCAGCTTGCCCTCTTTCTTGGCAGCCTGGGGAACTCCCTCGCCTCCCTGGATCCCCAGTTACATGTGGTGGCCTGCTGCAATGGGCAACTATAGACCTGAAATGGGCTCATCACTGCATTGCATCTTCAGCTTTCCCTAGAGAAGCTGGGAACAGGCTGTGGAACTAAAAGTTAAGATCTTGCAGTTATTTTCTTAGCTAATGTTTTAGAAAGAAATTCAAGGTCTTGTCAGCTTGTGTAGTGATATGATGAACAATGAAATTCCTACCAACGTTGCAGAAATACTGCAGCTTTGTAGAAAAATATGCTGATTAATGTTTCTCTCTATGTATGAAGCTTGAAGATAACAATAAATATGCATATTTGCACATCTATGTCTATTCGTTAGGAAACTGGAGCTATTGTTGATAAGGTACTTTCTGTTGAAATCCTTGTAATTGTCTAACCACCATTCTTAAATGAAAATGATTTTTTAAACTGGGAAGAGTTAATTTTAAAAATAAATTTTGTCTGAAACTCAGCACAGAAAAGCTGTTAGGTATTCAACAGTAAATGAAAGAGCTGTGAAGCAATGTGAGGTAGAAGACAAGCGTGGTGAGTAGAAATAAAAAGACTGAATATGACCGCACAAATCTTTATTAAGGTAATTACCTTAACTGTACCTGCCGAACTTCAATATATAATATAAATTTTCTGAAGAAAATGGCTTTTTTTTCCAAAAATTCAGAAACAGCATTAAAGGTCATAAATCTTGTAAATTATATAGAGTACATTGCATTAATTTTGAAATTCTGTCTCTAAGACAAGAAAGAAATGAAAGTAAAAATGCCCTCTTTGTGAAGTAACTTTAGTAACAGGAAAAATATGCTTCTGGAGAAAATCCTAAAATTCAGGTATCAAAAGAGAAACAAGAAGTCCTTCAGATTATAACAACAATTAATGATAAAATTGGTTTTAACAAAATGCTGTTTAAAATAAGTCAAGTAATAGTGTTTTTTCATTAGTTAAAGAAGAAAATCCTTGAGAGCAACAATTTCTGATTTTAAAATAATCTGAGTAGATGACTTGTTTTGCATGGAAGTCACCTTTACACTGGAACAGAGAATAGCTGATGTGGAGGCAATTACCTAATACCCCAAGAATGTGAGGTTTTGAAATGACAGCTGCACAATGTGGTAGAACGCATCTACAGTCTGTTGCCTGAAAAGGCCCCTTTAATTTCTCATAGAGTTTGTGTGGAAATTTTTGTTTCCTACTTGGGAACAGCTGACGTTTCTAGTCAATCCTGAAAAGAAATTTTAGCTACATTGGTGAAATAGAGGCTTTTTTAGTAGAGTTTGTGAACTGTACACCCTTGAAGTTCTCTGTCTTCTGCTTTGTCTCAGAAGCTTGAAAATCCTTATGCTTTCAAATATATATATGGTGGAACTGTACATGATTGGTGAAATGTCTTAGCAATTTCAAATTGTGATTTTATAGCAATAAATAATATATTTAATTTTTCTATGAAGATCTGAGGTAAAATGTCAGATCCTGCTGAGACCAATGTCAGCTTTCTCGTTGACCTACTACAGCTGAGGATTTAAAAAGGTGTTTGAGAGAAAGTCTTTAGAATTACAAAGAATTGTTAAAAATATTCTGTAATTTTAACCCATTAGTCACATGCTTAAATTGGTTGGACCAGTGATTTTCTACACACTTCCAGTACATGTAATATGAACACTGTAATGGTTCTACAGAGCAAGTGCTGTATTTAATCATATCCTATTTAACAGGACTGAATTTTCCTTCTTTTTGTCTATCTGAAGAACACTATGCAGGCTGCAGGGCAAATATCCCTTTCTCGTGCTTTTTGTGCCTTTTATAATATTAAGAATTTCATCATAATCCTGCATCCCAGTGCTCTGCGTGAACACGGGCCAGACTTTATACAGCAGGCAGGAACATTTCCTGAAGTAAATAATGGCAAGGAAAACCACATGCAGGATGTATGCTTGGGTTCTCTGCACCTTTTATAGTCCTAGACTGAGTAAATTGGTGCCCGGGGGGTTTCCTCATATTGTTCTATTATGTTTCACAGACTTCTCTATTTTTAAATGAATTTATATTTCTTTTTCAATTAGCTGGTATTTGGAATGAAACTTCTCTTTCTTTGTATTTGTATTTTACTAGCAGAATTGTGAGTTTAGACAGCCTTGTTACTGTTTTCTTCAGATTCTGCTATCTTTAAAAAAGTTTTATATAAATATAGCATATTCATCTTATTTATGCATATGTAGTCTAGGAATCTAATGCAATTATAAAGAATTATAGAAAATTTAATCTATGTTTGAAACCATCTATTTGGGAGGGGAAAAAGAAATAGAAAAGAAAAAAAATTACTTCTAACGTGATTTACAAAGTCATGTAAGCACACTTCAATTTAAAGTCAGCAATTCACCTGTTTGTTATGATACTTTACAGCTCCATTACTTTTTCAACTATGCCTTTTTCTCACAGTTTCACCAGAATTTCTTTGAGAATTTCTTTAGCAAGAATTCCAAAGGTCAAAAGAGTATTTAAAATAATTCTTCATTTCATTATTTCTACATAAAAAGAGAAAATGAAAGTATGTTTTTCTCATGTTCTGGTTTTCTTTGTGTAGTTGAGTTTGTCACATCTTTACATTCCTTCTCACTCTATACTACTTTTTGTTTTCCAGTTTTAATGTGTAATCATGAATTTTGAAGTGGTATCCATACGGTAATAGTTGAGAGACTTGTCAGCCTATTCTCCTTAGAAAATTTAGGCCAAATCTAAAATTATCACCTGGTCACTTATTAAACAGCGCTAGAACACAAGAACAATCTATGTATCACAAAAATCTGCAATAAAGGAGAAAATGAAAGTGGCAAAAGGACAACTCTTTTCATATACAGGCTGCTAACACACCTATGATCTGTGACCTTTTTCTCAGCATAATTTATTCTGGCCATAATGCTGTGCATTTAAGTGTCTAATGCCTATTGATTTTGATACAGGAAGTTATGTACCTAAACTGGAGGAGAGAATCAAAATCTCCAGTGCCTTGAATGGCAGTCAGTATTTTAATTTTCCATGAGAACAGTCTGAAGAGAGTTCAAAAAAAGGTATTAGTTTTCAGAAGCAGTCAAATGGAAATGAAAAATTAATTTGCCTATTTGCTTCTCTTTTTTTTCACCTCTATCCTATGACTGCTGAATGTAAACTAAGTCCCTATTTAAGTTCAATAAAGTAGCTTATCTGCTCTGTTGATAAATATTGCACAGGTTTTTAGGTAGGTCTTTATGCCACTCTCAGTACCACAACATACAGAAAATCTAAAATATTCTGCGGATTCTGATATGTTGTGCCTGCTCCCTTCCATGCTGACCAATACTATGCCATTATCTTAATTTGTTTTCTTGGTTGTATTAATTCACCTGGGTCTACCTATGTCAATCTCTTTTCCTTAGAGTCTAAGGACTTGGAGATAGGGATCAAGTTTGTTGTTGCTGTTTTGTTCTGCAGCTAACAGAGTAGATATATGGTTCCCAAAGTGTGTAGTAATACAGAATATAAAGATTCTTATAACAGTGGGAGGCCCTTTAAGATGTTAAATGTTGACAATTGTCATTTTAAATTTGAAAAAACCACATATATTTACTCTTCTATAACTTTTGATTATTTACTCAATTTATCACCCAATTTACAGGTGTTCCTTTAATATTTTAATATATTCATTACTATTCATAAATTAGCTTTCAAACTGATTGCCTGAAAAATAATTTTGAAAATTGAACTGAATGGGTGTTATTACTTCCATCAGAATGAAAGAGATGAAGGTAACTGAAGAGATCATTATGTAACAGTTTAATGCAGGATCACATACCACCAGGAACATTATGAACATTTTAAGTAACCTAATTGATCTGTTGTGTATGACATCCAATGAGCAGGAAATCTGTTTCAGGTTTTGGCCATCACTATCTTTAAAATGGCATCTAGGCCAAATTGCCCTGGCTCCAAATTATGCAAGCTTCTTGTCTAAGCTCAGAGAACAAGGAGAGTAATCAACCAGTGTTTTTTTCAGTGGTGTTCTCAGTGTCCAGTGACCAAGACCACTTGCATGTTAATCTGTCTAAAATGTTTTTCATCCCTTTTCTACTTATAAAATCATCTCTTAGTCATGCTTTACTTCAAGACAGTAATGGAAACGTGATACAGTCTAAAGGACTTCATTCAAGATGTGCTATTACTACTTGACAGAATTTTTTTTTTTATATTTACTTTTGTCCGTGATATCTCCTTCTGTCAAATATTACTTGAATCTAGCCCAGGTATTCCTGTTTCATTCCTGTGTATGTCACGTAAAGCACTACCTAAAGTTTTGCTAAACTCAAGATATATGAAACCTGCAGCTATTAGTGTCAACCTGTATCTGATTAGTTATTTCACCAAAGAAAGTCAAAATAATCTGGCAAGATTTTAAGCTATTTTGGCTGTTTATTATAATTTTGTCCTTTAGAGTCTTGGTTAGTGATCTGCTTTTCATACTGGAGTTAAGCTGTCTCCTTCTTCTTTTTCCGTATTGGCGTTGTCTGCCCTCTCCAGTACCCTGTGCTCTCACTAGTATTCTGCAGTTCATGAAAAAAATTGCTTAAGTATTATTCCAGATAGTGATGTGACAGACAAAAGCACATTAGGGTATATTTCACTTGCTCCTGATGATTCTCTACCAAGTATTTCCACTGTCATTATTTGGCCACTGTTTTTAAATGGTTCAATACTTAATAATATGACAATACTTCTATTATATTTATATTAAATGGGAAAAGATAATATCCTGTTATTATTTTGAAAAATGTCAAACAGTACTTTAAAGTTTTTCAGCAGGCTTTGAAATAGTTACTACAACTGGGAAAATTATTAACAAGCTTCTACAAAAACTATGAATTATATTTTTTGTCTACAAAAGCTTTTCTTTTTTGTCATAGTGACTTCAAAGTATTAGGATTGACAAGCTACAAAACTTACAGTGCCAGTGATGGAGAGATTTCACGTACATATTTTATGTGTACCTGGGGTGCTGCAAATGTTATGAACAACTTTTGGCCTATATAACATGGTTCATAAAATATTCCCCAAACTAGGATTTTCAGTCCTTGATACTGTTTACTAGGAAAATAAGGAGATACGTTTCACTATGTGCTGGTTTTGTATGTGTGTGTGGATGTGGTCTTTGGTTTGGAGACAACCATGTGAACAGTGTATTGTGTAGTTAACGCAAGAGGTATTTATGTACTCCTTTTGTAAGAAGGAGTATCCATAAAAAACGTCTTCATTTGGCTAGAGAATGTGTTTAGAGTTTTAAAGCTTTGATGGCCTTTAAATTGCTCAGATAGGAGTTCATACTTTTCACTGTATTGAAGCAGAATTTTAAAATATTGCTAATAATCTGTTAAATTTCTCATGATGCTGATATCTGCAAGAGCCATCTATTTAAACATTATTCAACATCACCAACAAATATTCTCCAAACCAAATCTGGTTTATACCCTGTGATGCATATTTACTCTGAACTGTGATGAACTTAAACCATTTCTCAACACTGGTTGGTGAAGATTTAGCAGGTTGAAGATATTTTAGGTTTTACTCTGAAAACTTATTCTATTTTAGCTTCAGTTCTGCAGAAAAAAATAATAACATTGTATTGTTAAAACAAAGTAGATAAGTAATGAAACAATGTGGACCAGGTTTGGCCTTTATCTGAAAGTTGTGCTGCTCTGAAAGAAGGTAGCAATAGTGTATCTCAGGCATTTATTTACTACACTGCCAAGTGTCAGTTTCCCACTGGAAACCTGTCCCTCCTGCAGCATCCTGCAGCATGTGAGTCCTTACACTTCCCACCAAACCCGTGTGCCTGAGGCAGCAGGCTCCAGCTTACAGTAGCATCTGGCAGGCTCAGGTACGCAGTAGCAGGGATCTGAAAGGGCAGCTAGCTTCAGAGTATGTGCAGTTACCTTTCCGTCACATTCAGTCCCCTTTATTAGAAGTACTCTGGGCTAAGTTCTTCAAGTTTCTTCGTTGGAACTGAACAAAATGGAGAAATATTTGCATGGCCAAACATGGAAAAGTGTTGTTACTTTTGAACACAATAAATCTTAGACGATTAAGACAAACTGTGAGAAGAAAATCCAGGGAAACCTGGAACCACCCGATATTGATCAGACTTATAATATTCTAAAAGTGATGTTTGAAGTTAGATCACGAATAATATGACTGCGCATTCTCTTACTGCTGTGTATTGTACCATTTACAAAGCCACTGCATTCATTACAAATTTAGTGCCAAGGTGTATCAAAGTGCTGGAGTGTGAAAAAATTTTTAAAAACGGGTTTGTATAAGCCTAACTATAGCAACTCTGCAGAATCCGTAATGACAGACCTGAAAGATTATACAATTATTCACTGCCTTACTCTCAACTTAGACTTGTAGCAATTTATCTGCCCATTTTATTTCCTTTTGATGGATTGCCTAATGAATTAAAATGTTTTTCATCTTAGCGTCCACTTACTTTTATTTAAGACCCCAAACACTGGCGCAATTCAAGTAACTGGGGTATTGCTTATTAAAAAACAGCCCAAAACTTGAAAGCAAAACCAATTAGGTCAAGAAGTTATCTCAAGTGCACTCTGAAACCTATTAAAACCATTTCTTGAGCGACTGATGATATACTTTGTGTTACTTGTTTATTTTCCTTTTTATGTTTACCTTTGATGTTCTAAAAAGGTGTAAGTGCAATCTTTAAAGTGGCAATTTCTCTCTCTTGCATGTGTACTGTCTCTCACACATCTATATATCATAGCAGTTTTTTTACGTTGTTTTATTCATCTTGGTTTTCCAGGATTTTTTCACCCATATTTGAGGGAGGGAATAGAATTCACCCAATCATCTGATATCTTTAACCCCCTGGATCTGCAAGTCCTAACAGCCTTCATTACCAGATTTTAATTTCACACTATTCTGATCTCCAGTACAGAAATAAAGCATTTGAGTTTTAGTAGCTCTTTGTTACTGTGATCTTATTCTTATATGAAAAACTTGAAATGAGAAGTTGTTTCATTAGTTTTAACTATCTTTTATTATTTAAATAGCTAAAATATGAAATAATTGAGCTTATCAAATTTCTATTAGTCATTCCTTTGTCCAACTGACCAGTTAATTTCTGTGGTTTTCCCCTTTAAATTGTTGTGCTTTTGATAGAACAGCAGTCTCACATGTTTGTAGACAGTATTAAGTACAGTAACTCACAGGGTCTGTAGAAATTACTGGAATATAAATTATAATTTAAAAAAATGATGCCATTGATTCATAATGTTGTTTTATTCAGTCTTTCTGCTATATGTGATAGATCCGTTATTTTTGTTTTGTTTTGTTTCCTTTTTACTGTTTGAAGCCAAATTTACTTGTCTATTCCTAATAATAAATTTACAGTCTTGAAAATGTGATAGGGTGGTGGGAAGGAAGATGTAAGGAAATTTAGTCTCTAATCACAATTCTGTGCCAGAGTTAAGGAGGGAACTGTGTCCTTCACTGTCACTTTAAGTGCTTTGCAGTGCAGCAAAGGCAGCATCTACTTTTTATTCATTTTACCAACAGCTTTTTAGTATGCTTTCTCAGGGAGGAAATAAATGTGTTTTGCAAATTAGGCCCATAGTTTGTGTCATGTCTCTTTCAGGCTCTGTAAACTCTATTTAAATAGTGGTAGCTTATCTCTCAGCGGCAGAACTGCTCTTAGCAGTTCAATACAGCTGTAGTTTCCCAAAGTGAGTAAGACATATATAAGTAAGACCTAGCATGATACCTGACATCCTGGCTTAGTCACTGGAGGTTTAGGCAGGAGAAATCTTCAGTGATGAAACTAAAGCTGTTAAGCCTCAAGTGAAAAGTCATAATTTTTGTGTACCGAAGTCCTGCACATCCTCAAGTTGGAAAAAACATCAGCACTAGAATTATGGGACCACTCACTGCCTCTGGTTACAAGTTAAATGAAATTTTTTGAGTTATTAAAAAAGTACAGTGGCTGTAATCTGAGTCTTACCTTGTCCTAGAGAAACAACAGCAATGGCCATTGTATACATTCTAATGCAATAAAATGTAAAAAGATATTCAGGAAACAATGTTTTAATTGGTCTGTGTGTTTCCCTGCTGAGAGATTAATATAGCGTCAAGTGCAGTAGTGGATTTCAAATGATGTCAAATATTTTTAGAATTAACATTTTAGTATTAGCATTTTACTGCCAGGAGAGGTATAACTAGATAAGCTTCCAAAAGCCAGCTGATTTACTGCAGAGTCCATGTGAGGAGTTCCCTCACCCGCATACACAAAAGAGTTCACAGAGTACTCTTTACAGCCTGTCCTGTAAGAAAAGAGTTAGTGGGCATTTCATGTTTCCACAGCTATTGAGGCTAGGAAATGACACTTCCAGGATGAAAGAGTTTAATAAATAGGTTCTCTGTGTCATTGCCCTCTTACACGTGTTCACATTGTCTCCTGTTCATAATTGTTGTTGCTGTTCATAGAATTATCTTGAAACATTCATCAATTTTGTACATTTTACTTATTTCCTTGAAATGTGTAAATGATTACCTAGTTAACGCGGGAAACAACTGGTAATTGAATTTCATTGTGTCATATTTTCTTTTGCTTTGACTCGTAAATCAAAAAGCCTTTCATTACTATAGTTTTTTGAATTTCTGTAGTTTTCATGTCCCTGTTTGGGATATTTTTCTCTCTGTAATAGAATTGTGTGCAGTAGACATTATTTAAAAAATAAAACAAACCCAATACTGATGCAGACAAATTTTCACCAGTGACTACTTGCTAATTTCAAAAGGTACAATGATAATATTTTGGGCATAATACTTTTAATTCTTTTCCTTTTCTTATCTTTGCCTTTTTTTTATCTGTATCTATATAGAATTAATAACTTTTTTCTTAGGACATCATGATGCATACAGTTTCTTAATAGCCCTGTATTGCTTTTAGCTCTGCAACCAGGGATGCTGATATTGCAGTGAAACAGAGATATGTGTCCATGATCTTCTGGAAAAGAATTTTCTACTCTCACTGAGGAATTGCATAAAATATTTGGTTTCAGCAGACAAATTCTGAGAACGTCATCACATTTCAAATTTATCTATACAATCGTTTAAACAGCTGGACATGCAGATTTATTTATTTATTTATTTATTTGTTTATTTATTATCAGGCCCCAAGGCTAGGGTTAATCAGTAGGACAATAATCATGATAAAAAAAAAAAAAACAACCCAAAACCAAATAAAAACCAAACACTTTAAAAACAAACTGTTTTTTAAGAAGCTAGAAGAGTAATGAAAAGAAATGTTCAAATTATTAATTAAAAGAGGGCAAAATCAACATGAAGACACCAATGAAATCTAGTGTAGCTTACTGAGATATGATTTGTTAAGCATGTGGGGAAAGTGAAGATACTTGTTCTTCACATGCTTTTTGTTGTTGTTAGAAGAATTAGCTGATAAATTCAGAGCTTGCTTTTCTGAAACTCTTCTTTTAGAGGATCTGTCAAAATGCTTTTCATGATCATCTCTGACTTTCCTTTCACCTCCTCCCCATGTCACGCCGTAGTTCTAAGTAGGAACTATCTGATAGTTTCATGCTATATTCTAATAAATTCTAATCCGTAAAATAATGTCCTGTATTTGGCATTATATTTTGAGATACCCTCGGTGAATTCTTTTCTGTGTCTCTCTCACATATGTTTAGAAAATACTTTCTGACCTTTGTTTCACCACCAAATTCCTCTCCCTCCTGAATTCCTTTCCCCTGTCACACATCTGACTGTCGAGCAAGGCTAGATCGCACAACCTGTCTTGGAGCTCCCCCTGCTGTAGGATGCCCCTAAGATTTGTTCTGCCTGGTTATCTACAACAAATAATACAGCCTCGTCAAAAACTTTTTTCTTTGAAATTTACCTCTCTTTTACAGGCGTTCAGGCTGAGTCAGATCAAAGAATTTGTTCCACTTAACGAATAGGAATGATTATCTAAAGGATATAGGTGGAACTGTTGCAGTCAATGCAAGATTTCAATAAAGATTTCAGTGAAGATTTCAAGAAGGTGTTTTACTAGGCTGAATTCATTAGGATCCTGAACTCTTTACTTTTTACGATATGTAAATGTTGTATGCTTATAATTTAAAACGAAGTGTGGTTGAAACATAAGGTGCACAATTTCTCCTTGGCTGACTGCAAGCCTGAGTCACTTCATAGTAACATGGGTCCCTATTAGTCTTGTCATGATCCCTAGTCCAGTCTGTACTTTAAAACAGTGAAAGGAAAACTTCTCTTTGAGAAACAAATTTTGAGTCATCTAACTACTCTTGGTACCTAACTTAAGCATCTGGTGGTAATAGACATTACCTATGAGAAAGAAAAAAAGTATTTTATTTCTGAAGATCAAGACATAAGACAATTCCAATTACTTTCTGTTTCAAAATCATGCTGATTTATATGCTAAATATTTGTCTTCTTTTCTTTCCCTGAAAATATCTTTTCTGAAAATATTGGTATTTGATTTGATGCTATGCATACTTCCATAATGTATTTGTGAGAGGCAATCAAGAAGCAAAGAAATTTAATTTCCTGCTCCTCTTTCACCAGCCTTTCCCGGAAGAATATTGATGGAAAAATCAATTCTTTATTATGCTGGTGGACATTTTCTGGAATTGTTACAATAATAGATATTTCTAAATGCCCTGATGAGCTCTTTTCCCTTCAGGGTTTGCCAGAATTGCTAGACTTCCTCTTTTGTAAAAAAGTATCTTTGCAATCTTTTTAACCCACCAGACTGAGGAATCAGGGTCTGTACCAAGGCAAAAAAAGACTAAGCTGAAAAGTTTTATCTTTGAAGGGAAGAAGTATTTGTTGGGATATATCCTTGATAATGCATGGAGTTGAAAGGCTGAAACTATGATCCTGACTGTCTTTCAGAAAGAATTATGCAGCTATAAGTCCTGCAGGTTTCTTAACTGATGCAGCAGAGCAAAGATTTGTGCTCTAGTAAAGGAGGAAGAAGGATTAAATATTGAAATAACTTTAGTTTGTGAAATAATAGTTTCTCCTTTATAAAGTGTTGTTTGAGGATTCCTTGAATTTTCCTATATTTTCAGGATTATGTAATGTCAGGAACAGGGAGATACCAGTGCTCTGAACTCAAGAAATGTATTGAGATAAGCAGAAGGTGCTGGCTACCTTTGATCCTAAAATGTATTAACAAAGGGACAGCTTATGCAAAAATATTGTACTTTTCAGATGCTGTGAGAACTTTCAGCCATCTTTATTACAAAGCTTAGATTTAAGCTGAAACATTTTGACTGAGGAAGACAAATACTTATTTGAGACAATTGTACATGAATTGTGACAAGGACAGAATTTGAGTATAAAGTATAAACTAGAAACTAATCCGTTTAGAAACCTCATAAAGTGAAAGATTGCAAAGAGGGATGGAAATCCAAGAGAATTAAGACTGTTTTTACAAGATTATTAGGTGAATCATCTTAGCAATCCACTTTATATGGTATGAGATGTAAGCTGTCAACCTATCAATAGTAAGGAAATAAAAGGATTTAATAGTTTTGTTCTTTCATAGTGTAGCAGGCAGAACAGAAATCCACTTGTGAAAAAATCCAAAAAATTAAAAAATTGAGAGGTAATATGTAGTGATTAAATGAGGGAGTTTAACCAATTTTAGTTCTCCAGCAAAGAATTGAAAGATGGCAGCACAGACATATGGACAAGAGCACAACAGTTTAATAAGGGAAGATAAATATTACAAAACAAAAATTTAACCTCGAATGGCTGGTAGATGAAGCTAGAAAATTAACTTTAGAAACAATATTTAAATTTTAAATAGAGTAGGTATTTACTAAATTAATTTACCAACATTTGCAGAGTTTCTTCAACAGCATGTTTCAGAGATATGTTGTGTTTCAAACATGATTAATTTGGTGCAATTTAAGAATCTGCCTTATTCATCAAGTTGGATTAGGTGATCACAGTAGTCCATTTTAGCTTCATGATTTCTAATGCAATTTCTTTTGCTTGAAGTACAGCATTTCAGTATAGAAGATAGAGTATTTCAGTATCTTTGCTTCCACAGGCTGTGATAACGCATGAGTGATGCCAAGGCAAGTGTGAAATGTAATAGTTTTCTGAAGTTAAAAAAAACTTTCATTCAGGCATTGCCCTGACTATGCATTCATTATGAGAAGTGAAAACTATTGTCAAGGTGTGGTAGAAAAACACAACTCATCATGACATTTATTAAATATGTATTAAATAATTTAAATGTTGCATTTTCTTGTTTATTGATAGTCCTCAATGCAGTGATAAACTTTAAAGACCCTACTTTGGAAAATAAAAACAACAAGAAAAAGCTGTACTAGTAGCACAGTGCTGTTGATAAATCTAAGAAAAAAAGTCTTGAAAGATTTGATGACCTGAACACATTCATAAAGTTGCTACTACACTAGTAAGATACACTTTCTTCAGTAACTACATGTATGCAGTTTTTGTGCTAAGGAAATGGCAACTTTTCCCACCGCTTCCCAAAAACCCCAAAAATTAACAAGACTCATCCCCAAGGCCCTTTGAGTCACACTGAGTGTTAAGACCCTATCTGCATGTCCCTCTGAGCTGCAGCAATCCATAAGCTGAAGTGTGCAGTTACGAAATGTGTCAGAGAACAATGGCTTGAGCATATTCTACAAAAGAACAACAGGGCTTCCTTGATGCAGCACATCTTGAGGCATTGAAATTTTCTGAGATACTGCATTAGAAATGAAGAATAGTTTTACATTATAAGAACAAATTCTACTGTCATAAAAGACTAAATCATCTATTGATGTGTTTTCAGTGGGAGTTTTCTTCACCTAGAAGCAGGTAATTTGGCTCAATGTCATAGTTCATAGTATTCTCAGATTTATTTTTATTCTTTTCATCTTCTCAACATCACCTCCTGGTAGGACTGGAATATGTAAGAAAGAAAAAGAAAAGATACCTTGGTTACTTGGATCTGATTGTATTATTTCCCACTGTGACAATCTACAGTTTATGATGAAAGGCTGTTAACGTTGTTAACTTTAAGGAGAAAAAATAAATCTTCCTTTAATTGAAGAGGAAAAGTAGCAAGTAAACAAAATTACTGCTTGGGCATGTTTATTTGGTGGTTAGCAGGCTATTTTCATCTTCCATGACCAAGAAAAATATTGCCAGAAAAAACAAAAATGCTTTTTACAAAATTACAAGCTAATGGATTTGGAACTATATGAAAATACTACTTCTAGTCATAGATATGTAATTGTTAGAAATATTTAATAGAAATACTCTCTGGTATTTATTTCTTAATTTTACTGACATAAGTAGATTTCGTTATGTAAGGCAAGCTAAAATATGTGCTCAAAAATGCTTTGTGATTATACTGTTATTTAAAACAGTAATGCTATTTTTCGTATGGATGTACTTATGGAAATAATAGTTTCCTTGGCCTTTTGTTAAGGATTTTAAGAATTAATTTAAGCATATAGTTTGCTTATTTTTCTCTATAAATTAATTTTGTTGCAAAGTAAGAGAGATTAAAATCCCTTTCTAATTTTATATATATTAGGACTTAAATAATGGAAGAACCTACAAAACTTTAAGTGTAAATACACTTTAAATACACTCTGGTGTATTTAACTCATCTGGGGTATTTTATAATGAAATATTATAAACCCAAAATACAATCAATATGCACAATATTCAATTTGTGTAAAAATATTTCAAAACATATGGAGGGAGTATCCAAATAATTCATTATCAGGTTTATTAGTCAAGTTAAATATATAAAATCATGTGAAAGGATACTAATTTTGTAAAGTGCTATTGCGCATCTGAGCATGCCAATGGATTTATTGCTGTTGTCGCTGAAGGAGATCACACAGTATGCCGGGAGATCTGGTGGGGAAAATATGGCAAAGAAGTTAATCTCCATTAAGTTCTGCCTGAGAAATTAATTTCATTCCAGATTTCTGTAAGAAATCCTAAATTAACTTGCCATTACAGACTTTTTACAAATTTGCAATGATCAGAATAAATAATACTTCTGTTAAAGCATTAAGTATAAGGACCATGACTCTGTTGCAGCAGAGAAGGACTGGTCTAGGACCCTTCATAAATGCAGCATTTTCTTGTTTGGGATGCTCTCCTTTGGTAGTGAAGGTATCCTCTTCTGATACCTTCAGATACAAAATACCTGAGCACAATATGTGGCATGTCAATAAATGAGGTCTGTTTTCTACTAAATTATTTATAATAGGTGTACTCTTTTTTTTTTTCATTTTAAAACCAAGACAATGAAAATGTTTTGCAGGAGAGCTTTGGGAAAGATTTTCTCATAGTAAAAGACCACTCTCTTCCATCTCCCTGATCAGCAGCGGTGAGCAGCAGGATGCTGTCCTGGGTTGCACATTCAGCCATTGAAGCAAACTGGTTGTGAGGTTTCAAATGTAGGAAGGGCTGTGAGGGACAGGACTGGACCAGTTCCTGGAGAGGGAGTGAGCCTGGGAACAGCAAGCATAGTTGCTTGGTGCACCCACAGCCCTGGCAGAATCTCTGTCCACTATTTCCTAATGGCATTGAAAGGTTTGAAAACAGCATTTAGTTTCTGGTTGCAATTCCTGCTCTATCTGCTGGAGCCAGAAATGGATGCAGTTACTGTTGCAGTCAGGAATAGTTAACCTATAATTTCTCTAGGGCCTGAGTAATGATATCTATTTCTGGGCCCTTTTCTGCTTTTTTTTTTTTTTTTTTTTGTTCTGTGGCTTTGTGTTAATGACTAAATGGAACCTGGGCTCCTCTTCTGTTTCTGTTTTTTTAGAATATTTGGAAACTGATTTTGTTTCCTAAAAAGAAAAAAAAATGCTGTGAGATAATGGTGTTCAGGTGTATTCCTCTGGCTCTGGGAAAATGGAGTTAAACATCTGCAGGTCAGGTGGCAACCTCACCTCTTCTTTAGTTGCTCAGATGAATAGAAATGGGCTATTGGGAAACAAGGAACTTACAGGAACCCCATCATTATTAGAACGCAGAGTTTACTTTGATCCAGTTTTACTGTTTAGGTTTGGACTTAGATTTGTTGTTGTTGCAAGTAATTGGCTACTAAATCTTGGCTGTACAGGTAAGAAAATTCTTCCTACCTGTGGTTGCATCCAAATGTAATCAATCTATTTGAGTTGTTCCACTGCGCCACAGGCAGTTATGATAAAGAACTTTTTTCTTCAGAGCATCCTCTTCAGCTCATCTTCAGAGTATCTTTAGTTCTGTGTCCATGGCTGAGCAGAATCTACAGTCTGCATTCTACAGCTCATAGTAGGAGTGTAATGCTTATAAATATCCTATTATCTATAGGACATACCTATAGGATATATTTATATTTATGGCAAAGTAAAAATTTAATGAAAAGTCACAGTTTGTAGTTTGCAGTTTTGCTAACAGGACTTCAAAATTTTTGATATTATTGGAATGCTAGTATTTGAAGGTATTATTCTTTCATTTGTTAGCAATCATGGAAGCCTTCTTCTGTTTGTCCTTAATGCTGAGGCATTTGAATAAGGAGAGGGGGAGGGAAGAGAAGGGTGTTATTTCCTTGGCAACAGGCACTCTGCTGCTCAGGGCACAGGTGACATCTGTCTTAAAGACTGTTTAACAAAAAATGAAAGAAAATATGAAACAAAGCCTAGAATTTCTGTGGCAAGAGCAGGATTTTGTCAATCACCCCCAAATAACTCCAAACACTTCCAAAAAAGTCTCAGCTTTTTTGGTTGTGAATTTGAATAACAATTAATAGGAAATTAATAGGAGACATGTATGTTTATTATTAAAAAAAATAAGGTCAGGGAAAATATGCTAGAAATGAGTGAATTCACTGGTCCTGGTATTGCAAAGTTATAATGGTCAGCTTTGAGCTGGAAATAATTTTGGAGAGATGGGACCCTCAGAGACGTCAGAAGCTGGCTAAGCAAGCTACAGCTTTTGAGGCAACCTGGCATCACTGGCTCGGGGAATGCTGAAAGCAATTTGGAAGTTATCTTCTGTGGGTTTTCTTCTGGTAAGGAGAATGTTATGCTTTTAATCTTCTGCAATATAAAGATAACCTGAGAGTCAGTGTGAAAAGAAGAATGCATAATATACTCATGTAATTTTGGATCTATATTCTATTCTGAATTTTCACAATTAGTGATTCACAAAAGTTTGTTAAGACTCTGTTGTGACTTTGCTATTCTTCCATTAGACATAAATTCAGAGGAATGAAATTCATATTCAACTTCTTGCAAATGAAGTTGAACAATGTCCTTTTCTCTGAAACTTTACTTTTAGATGAAGTTGTCTTCAATTAGTTGTTTAGATACAACACTTTTGAAATGAAACTTGAATTGTTCATATGTATATTCAATATTATGTCTGGAATTGCAGCAGTTATGTCAGAAAAGTACATGGCAAATGTGGTAGATGTAGGTAGCGTGTATGTACTGCAAAAATCAGTAACACCAGTGAAAATAAAACAAATTTCCATTCCATAGAAAATTACATTGTCTTATCAAGTGTTTTCAAAGACGGCCTGCTTGATTTTGCAGTTTTTCCCATGTGTTTGGAAAAGCAGAGGATTGGAGCAAATCATGTTTGGTTTATTGGTGAGAACTTGGAAAGAAAAGACAGCACTGAAAGAGGGATGATTCATCCAAGATATAAAAAAGAAATTTTTTGGGATGGGGGTAGTGAAACAACATAACAGGTTGCCCGGAGAGGTGGTGGATGTCATTTTCCTGGAAACAAATTAAGACAAAGGTGGACAGGCCTCTGAATAATCTGATCTAGTTGAAGATGTCACTGCTCATTGCTGAGGGAGTTGCACTAGATGACCTTTAAGGGTCCCTTCCAACCCAAGCCATTCTACTCACTATTCTGTGATTCTGTCATGCAGGCGTATATCCAGGCACACGTGGTCCAGTCTAAAAACATAGGTCCAGTTGCAGGATTGTGGCTCTTCCCAACAAACCCTAAAATTTTCAAGATTAAACTTCTTGGGGTTTTGCTTCTTTCCACTTGCTCTACTGGATGCAGGCAAGAGCTAAATGAAATTCATAGGTGTACAGAACAGGAAAGCAGCAGCAGCATCACAGCAGCTTTGTGTTTCATTGGACTTTTGGAAGTATCTTTTTAAGCACTGAAGGAGAATTAGACTGATTTGCTATTTGTGGCAAGTAATCCATAGAAACTCTATGGAAACTCCAATGAGAGTGAAGAAATACTAAAAATTTGACTGCCTTTCAAAAACTTGCCACATTTCTTTCTTAAAAACATCACAGTGTTTGCCCTGTTTTTAGCAGGGATCTCCAGAGCTCCCTTCTATCCAGCTATTCTGAATTCTATGTACATGTACTAAAAGAAGCAACACAGTATATAAAGGGTTAAAGGGTTAAATAAAACTTCTTTTGCATACAGCTGATTACTAGCTCCTGAATATTTCTTGAGAAATTTAGGATGGAGAAAATGTGTGATCTGTTTAATTTTTTACACATTTTAGATTTTAATTAACATATATGGGTATTGAGGGTAGATCTGCAGAAAGGTTAAAACATTTATCAAAATGTGGTGAAGGATATTTTAGATCATAAATCCTAAATGTAATTATCTTCTGGGTGCTTTAATATCAAGAGACATGAGACATTGCAGATGGATTGGTTTTGGCACCCTGATTATCGACACTTGATAGATATAAGCTCTGTGTAACTTTCAGTAAAGGATTTTATTTTAAAGGCCAGAATTCCCATTCTTACATAACTCAGTGCCAGCTGTTAGAAACATACTTTCCTTGGGCTCCTACAAACAAATTAAAGGACAAGAAAGTGAAGCAATTTGCCCCAAATTATGCATGCTCACTGGGTACAAACAAGAAGCAAACAGATTTCCTGGCTTATAGTCACAGACTTAACATTTCAGAAAAGCAAATAGGTATCTAATTACTTTCAAAAAAAGATTTCAAGTGAAGTATTGGGGAATCAGAAAATGTCAGTATAAAAGTAGTTTCTTCAATTCACCCTTAGTGTGAGCACTGTTTTGAAATCTTTAATTACAAGGACACTCTGCTTTACATGAGTCCCTCCCTGATGAAATAGGAAAGAAATATTACTTATTTTTATTTAAAAACTATGGAGTCCAGTTCTGACTTAGGGCAATTTTTATCTCTCATGATGATGTAATGCAAGGAAATATTCTGTTACCACCAGGGAAGATGCACTATTACATTCAGTAATTAAATTACAAGATTTCTGCATGACATAAGATCTATCTAAATATACCTATAAAGAGGCACAATAATAGCTATTGATAACTTTACACTAATTATGCTAATAGACTTTTTTTTTTTTTGTCCAAGGACATTTTTTGCTTTTTATCCCATTTTACTCAAATTACTTACTCCTACATATTAGTTTAAAGTGTTTGCATGTTGCAACTAAGGACTAAGAAGAAAGCATAATGAAAATTAGTTTAGTGTAGACCAGATGATCTCTAGGGAGTGTAATTTTGGTATCTTTTGCTACCCAGAAGCCAGTTTACAGGGGTTTTTTTACAGCAATAACTGATCACCTTGGATGCCAAGCAGTGCATGGTGAATTCAGTATTTCTAGATATAAATTTGCATCTCTTTATATTTAATGTGTGTTGTATGCACATGTAACATTAACCAATTATTATCTCACTACAGATCAGAAATTGACTATTATCTTATATATCTAAGCAACATGTTTACAAGATATTTATTGTGGAAAAATTTAATATTCTTAGTAAATAAAAAGTTAAATTAACTCCCTATTGCTAGTAAATGACACTATTCTGAAATATCCAAAGTGACAGGGATGAATGTCACTTTGAGTTAATTTAACACAGGTACAATGGGGTTTTTTTGCCAATTAGTATTGCTATATTACTGACTTCTGCTTTACAACATGTAAGGCTATATGAATTTTGTATTCTATGCATCCGTAATTAAGATATTTAATAATTCAAAGCAAATGAAAACAAAAAATGGATGATTTGGTAAACTTTAGACTTAAGTCACTTTTCTGCTTATGTTTTTTTATAGATGACCAGGAAAAAAATTTATAGTGATGCTGTAAGATAATAAGAAGAATTTATTATGCTTCATTTATATTCATAATTATCCTAAAGAATGCTCATCAGCTCTTAAATGAATGACTCTTCATAATTCAGTACTCTACAAAGTGCAAATGTTTCTGGAGTCTCCAACTGTTTGAAATCCATGTGGATATGAATGAGAATTAGAATCTTAGAATCATAGAATGGTTTGGGTTGGAAGGGACCTTAAAAGTCATCCAGTTCCAAACCCAATGCCATGGGTGGAGATATCACCCACTAGATCAGGTTGTTCAGGGCCCCGTCTAACCTGACCTTGAACACGTCCAGGGATAGGGCATCCGCAGTGTCTCTGGGCAACCTGCTCCAGTGCTTCAGCAATTTCTGAGTAGAGAATTTCTTGCTAACATCTAATCTAAACCTGCCTTCTTTCAGTTTAAAACCATTGCCCCTTGTCCTGTTTCTATCTGACTATAGACTCTCACTGATTTTTATAAGACTCCTCCAGGTAGTGGAGGAGTTGACTGGCCACAGATAGGAATATTTACTGCAGAACCAGTGTGTTAGCCATGTGTTATGGCCTAAACTTTTGAACTGTTTGTCTGTGTAACTTTTGCTAAACAGAGAGCTGGTTTCCCCCATATTGTAAGGAAACTTCAGGTTACTAGTTCTTAGATTTGGTCTGGCATGCTAGGCAGCATGGATCACAGACTTGTTGGTTCAGCTAGAACTTGTGGGAAGCAGTTGTTCTCTAAGTGTCTATTATTTCTTAAGTGTTTCCAGGATTGAATTCACCTGCTTGTCCCTTCCTAATGTATTTCTGGGAAGTGCTGTCTCACTGGTTAAGGGCAATACAACAGCAGTTTCTCATGTAAAACTTTCTTATCCTGCCTCTGTAAATACTATTGAGAAAAGGATACAGGCATTATGAAAATAACTAATAACTGGAAAATATGGTGTCTGTGGATGAGTATGGTACTAACATAATCTTATAATCCATACCTACCCATGTATAGAACCCTTTTGTGTTCTTTCCCTTTAACAAATATAAGGCTGTTTCTGTTATCTTGATCATATTTCAGTGATATCATTGGCCATTTTTCCTAACTTCTTTGAATAACACAGGATTTTCATTGTCATAGGAACTTTTGAAATCCTTAAAATATAGTGTATCGCATGTTCTTTTCTTTGGAATGAAGTCCTGCAAAGAAAATAAGAAATTTCATATTTCATGCTGCTAAAATAGTCATATAGTTATGCACAAAGTAATACATAATCTTAAGAAAAAGAGCTATGAGATTTGCTATCAGCAACATGTATTTATTTTCCAGAGGTATGTTTTTCATTGAGATATTTTGGAATTATAACTGCTGCACCCACTCTTTAAATATAAGGAAAGCTTTGAAGAGGGGAATTGCAGTGATGAAGAGGCAGAGCAGCAGTGGACAGAAGGCAATTCAGTGCTACAACTGCTCTAATATCCCTTAATTAATCTCTTTAAAACATGTTTTCTGTTCTAGCCATCCTGATTTTCAATTATGTGATTTAGAAGTCTACATAATGCTCAAGTGGGATTTACACATTAAGGTATGCCCATAATTAAGACTCAAAAAATTAGATATGGAAATTCTGCATTCATACGTGAAACCTCATCACTGCTTTCTTTATCTTGCCTGGTAGGCATGGGAAACAGGCTTTCCTAAAAGGCCTAAGGTCCCTGGCATCAGAGCTGATGCAGCAAGCAGGGTTATCAGATGCAGCCAGAACGGCAACTCTCAGTCACTTCACAGTCACACAGGATCCCTGTGGGACCTGATGGGACATGAAGAAAGTGATTCTATGCTAGAATAAGGACAGAGGAGTGTATGAAAGACAGAAAGTGTTCAGGAGGAGGGAAGAAAACTGTATTGGGTGATAGAAATACTGCTGTAGACAGTAAATAACATTTTCTTTTCATGATGAAAACTCAAACATTAGCCCATACATGCCTCTTCAGTTGTCAGTTCCTCTATCTGTTAGTTTTTCAGTCATAAACTGAAAGCAGAAGCATGCAAAGATGACTTTCTCTACCTGATGTCTGCCACCAGCATTTGAGAATCATTATTTTCAGAGTGGACATCTTTGATCTCTTTTACTAAGAAGAATAAGTGAAAGAGTAGAAGGAGAGCTAATGCTCTCTGTGTTCTGGCACTGCTATATAGCAGTCAGTTTTCAAATATTCATTATCCAAGCATTTTTATTCCGCAGTCTAGTGAGAAGCAAATTATACTTCTTCATCTGCTTTCTACAAAAAAGGCTGAGAGGATTTGAATGTGTTTGGGGGGAGGAACTAAAATTGCTCCAGATTTCTTCTTGTCTTTGTAATTCTTCCTCCAGCTGTGGCTTTAATTAGTTCTGCAACAGCACCACTGAGAATCTATCCTTCAATGCCAACATTTGAACATTATAGATGTACATGCTCTTGCATGTAAAGAAAATATGTTTACAAAGATGGGACATCTTTCTAAAGTTGTATGTAATTTTGGGCTTCATGATTATTTCGGCTGCAGTATTTAAACTATCAGAGAACTTCATCTAAATGATAACAGAAGCTCATCCTTTCCATCCTCCATCTGCAGATATATACAAATATCGACGTACAAATACTGACTGCCAAGTACTTCCTGGATGCGTCCTTCTCATATGGCATTAGGGGCATGTCTAACTGACAAAATAAATAATAGTAGACAAACATTACTAAATAACACTTTTAATACTTTTTAATACTAATTCAATGTGTCATTGTTTATAATAATATTATACTTTGGGTTTGTTCCTATGTGTCATTTCCATAACATTCTTTCAACAGACCCCATTATGAAAGAATCTAGGAATCTAGCCCAGAATCCACAAGTACAAGCTACAATGAGAAAAGTTTACATACATTTGAAAATTGTCCTAGGCATTTAAAAAGCAAATCTCAAATGGATTAGATTAAAAAAGATAAAAAACTAAGTATCAACTTACACATCTAAGAGGTACAGCTAGGACACTGATAACACTGTCTGCTTCCTAGGGAGTCTCTAATTCCTTTGCCTGAGTTACAAAACTGTTTTATAACATGTTACTTAATGAAACAGGAAATGTTTAACAAAACTTTTGTGTTCTGAGCAGGAATTTGTAGCCTAATTGTAGAGAATTGTTTACATAGCATCTGGGCTGCAAAAAAATGACGGCAATAAGAAGGGTCTTTTAAATATAGAAAATAAAATTCTGACCTGCTGTGTGGAGGGCATGGAGTGATGTTTACAGCATGGTGTCACATGAACGAAAGAGAAAGGTATGAAAAATGTCTTGGCCTTCTCATTTCTGTTCTCTTTTTATAAAACTGTGTTATTATTAGTTGTAACTACAGAGTTAGAATTATAAAATCAATTAGCTTGGCAAGCTTCCCTGTAAGCTACTTCATCCAATCTTCTACTGACCACAGGGCTAACATTGAAGATTGATCAGATTTCTCAGGGGCTTCACCAGTGAAGCTTTGAGCATGTAAGCTAGCGGAGATTCCATGAAAGTTTAGGACATCAGGTTTCTGTTCTTAGTCATCATAGTTGTGAAGGTTATTCTTTTTTTGTGTTTCCTTGTAGTATTTGAAATACTGCTTTGTGTAAACTGCGACTGGTTTTTCTTTATTCTCAATGAAAGGCTGAGAAGAGTTCAGCTTTGCCTCTCTATATCCTTCCCATAGGTAGCTGAGTACAGTAATTATATGTCTCTCTCCTAATCCCTGCTATTCAGACCCTGTTCACTCGCCATTCCTCACCACATGTCTCAGGAAGACATTCCTCCATTCAACTCTCACCAGTTTCCTACTGTCAGTGGAAAAGTTCTGTGATTGCTCCATTAATAATCTGAAGTGCCTGGGGTAAAAGCCAGTCTGGCAGACAATCTAATAAGCCCCACTGAGGAAGTTAACACATTAACTTGGGCTAATAAGCCCCACTGAGAAAGGGAATACATTAAGTTGGTCTTGACTCTGTCCAGTACAATTACACAGCACAGCTTTCCTGTTTTTCCTGCACCTAAGTCTGCTAGCAGAAGCTTTGACACTGCCTGGCAGGGTATGAATTAGTGCTGCTATAGTTCAACCAGCAAACCTACAACTCTTTGTCAGAAGCTGGTATCTTTTGAAGGTCTGGCCATTTGAAAATCATGAATGTTCTAGCTTTATACGTAACAGTTATAGCCTCTTTAGCTAAATTAAAGCTAACCCAGTTACCCTAAGCGCTTTGCTGGTTGTACGACATATAAAATCTTCCCTTTCTAAGAACTGTTCTGCAGCTCTTTTATTACTGAAGCAAGCATGAGGAAAGAAGATGATAGATTGTGCTATTTTAGGATAGCATACAGGGATGTGCATGATATTTTGATCCTCTGGGTCTGAAGAAGTATCTAAAGCTATTTGCACTGCTTGGCAAAGTTAGCTATACTCTACACCAGTACAACGTACTGCCTTCATGTGTTAAAACAGGAAAAAAACAACGCTTTAAAATGAAGATTCTTTTGCTACATGCTGATCTTTCTTTTGGCCTTGATATGAAAATATTCTTTGTGGCATTTGTCACAGGTATTTTCTTATAATCTTCTTATTTCTGCTATCCCCTAAGAGCAAAAGAATAGCTGTAATGAGAGCAAAAGAGGTGTCTTAAAAACCGGTTTTGACAAACAGTGAAAATGTAAGTCAACCTACGATGTAAAATATGAAAGTGTCAGTTTTCAGCTTCTCCTGACTATAAATATTTTTAGCCTTCATGTACTGAGAAGTTTAGTTAGTGATATTCATTCCTTCAGCCACTTAAGGTCTTCAGCCTGTTTCTGCTGAATGCTGTACCTATTCCAGAAAATATTTCTACTCTTTTTTTCCCCCCTAAGAGTTATGTCCAATATAAACTTCAGTTTTGTAAGGGCTCTAATAGAAGGCTCTTTTTCATACTTTTCTGCTAGGATTTTGTTATTAATTTCCATTTCTACATCATTAAGCAAAACTATTAAATACAGAAAAAACCTGTGTTTTTAATAAAATATAATGTCAGCATTTGTAGGAGTGTATCATACGCACAAAATCATGACGATTTATGGGACCTCTAATGAATAACTTTTCCCTTCTGCTATGCTCCCCATTTTGCTCCGGTCATTGACTGACGTCTGGATTGGTGGGCACTTGGAGTCTGTCTCATTAATTGTGTCCAGCTTACAATACCAAGAGGAGGTAGATTATGAAGTCTGGAGACGCCAGGTGCTAGGCTTGTCAACAACAGCAGGGTGTGATTGTGGTATTTGCTGAGGGAGAGAGAATCAAAAACAGGACAAAGAAATGACTAATAGAAAAGCATAGAGAGAAGTGTTTTACAGTGGCAATGGCTTCAAATGTGCATCAAATCCACTTGTATAGCCTTGTGTTCCTCATGAGACTCTTCAGTGTCACTTCTGGACTGAGCTTTCAGACATTCGTTAATCATATTTTCACTTCTGCTGAAAGTATAATAGGTTGTAAATTCAGTAGCACTGAATAATAGGAATTTTTTTCTTTGGTTTTAAGTTTTTTACTTGTGGAAAGTTTTTTTTTTGGCATGCAGTTTCTGTGCATATTTGACTGAGATGACAGCATCTATGTTTTTAGAATACTGAAGATGATGGTTTTTAAAACACTAGTTCTTTACTGTTTATTGTTAGCACAACTTGGATTAATTATTAGAGGGAAACACTGTACTGAGCACTGGTAAAATTCCTGGTGGTCTAGTCATATTTTAAGTGCAGAGCACTTTTGTATCCTCTTCCATAACTCTTCCCATTACTCAAGTAATTTTTATAATCTTTTATCAATTTGTGGAATGGATTTTTTTGATGGAAATAAATAGCAAAGAAACTGTAGTGATCTTAAAATACCTTCAATATTTCACTTTTAGTCCATCTAAAATTTGATCAATCTATATGTACAATGACTGAAAACCTTTTTCTATGAAGGTATGAGAACTCAAAGTTTACTTGCATGTTTTGATATTAGTAAATACAGTTATGTTCAATAATGCTAAAGTAAAACTAATTTTAAACTCAACTGCACAAAGATACATACTGGAAGCTAGTGATTGCAGCTGGTAATTGAAATAAAAATTTTTATTATATTGTCCACAGAAAGAGACAGATGTTTTGTATATAAGCTATCAAAAATAAGTGTTGTATTAAATTTTAAGTATTATAAGAAAGAAAATTCAGATAGACTTTTGAATATATAAGAAACAGTGTCCTGTATGTATATTTATGTGCTAACGTCACATTAATTGTGCAATAACATAAAAAAATAGCATTAGTACCTAAGGAGAAACAATATTTTTTTCTAGTGCTTCTGTAAGCATTTTTACATGCTATTGATATAAGTAAAAACTGTAAGCTTCTGTGTTCTTACGATTTCTTTCTTAATGTTCTATTTTCTAGGTAAGTACTCTCTGTCTTTTTCTTCCTAACATTCCTCTCTGCCTTCTCGAAGTTAAGTGAAAGAGGTAAAAATCAAGACGACAAAAATGAAGGTCCATTTGTAACAATTTACTTTGGTTTACAAGCTCATCTACTTTTTTATTTTTTGATTGAAGGAATGCACCTGTTACAGAGGATTAGCTTCTGTAGAATTGGTGAGAGGACCCATTTAGAGCAACTGTTCATGAAATGCTCGTGGTACTGTCAGACCGCCCAGGTGAACTGCAGACAGCACTGCCTCCTGTCCGGGGTCTAGGGTCACACTATTAGTGTAAAGGCTTTTCTATTTCTTATAAGGCTGAAGTACTTATCCAGAGAGTTTCCACAGCAAAGATCTCTGTGTCTGAACGTTGTTTGTCTCATATCAAAGATGGAAGAAACTGCCCTTTTGGAAAAGGTGTTACTCAAGGTATGTGGAGCAGTAATGGGGTGCTTACTAAAGTAAAATTTGATCTTGCTTCCTTCAAGGGAAACAAGGCAATTACAGGCAATAGCAAAAGGTGAAAAATAGGGGAAAATGCCTTTAACTGTTGTTCTTTTTAGTTTGTCTTAGAACCGTTTGATGAAGCAGTAGAACAGATGGTCTTCTGAACTTCTCCAAAATCTGATTGACTGTGCTGAATTGAAGCTATTTATGACATTACTGATAGCTTCCATTGTAGTTACAGTTGCAGGAATGCAGGATGCACCCTTAGCCAGCTAGGACTGATATCTTTTAGTTGGATGGCCAAAGAGAGGAAACAGAGAAAGAGCAGAGGAGGAGACTGAGGATAATTACAAGGTAAATGACACAAGTGGATGTTTTAGAGCAGAAACAGAAATCTCACACTCCAGTGGTTTTCAGGACCTAACCGAAGATATTTGAAGTGATGATGTCCTCTGGACATCACTCTCCAAATCAGAGTTTTGAAAGGTTAGTGGTGCTAAGGGGATTCCAGGGGTCCTGGACATGACCATGGAAGGCTGGCATGTTAGCAGAGATGAATCTCATCCATGTACCTGTTCTTTGTAGTACCAGTGTCAAACTGGTAAATGCCCCAGGGCTCATATTGGCTTAGGAATCTATACATGTTCCATTGCAAAACTCAAGATCTTGTGCTTGCTATACACTAAAGCTTTTCTGACACATTTGAAAAATAATTATTAATTTTAATCTTGTATGAATTTAGTTTGCCTAGTTATACACTGCCTACATTAAGCTTCACTATAATTGTGTTCACAGACATGCAGACATATGTATATCTGAAACCATAGTAAAAAGCCAAATAAATTATTTTTGAGCTAGATTGGAAAATGAAAATTAAAATAGCTCAATAAAAATATTTTACTTGAAGAAAGATTCAAAGGCTAAAAAGGACAAGATGAGACAGTACTTATTGCAATTTTAGGAATGATGGGTAAAGATCTAATCTTGATTAAAAGTAAAAAGAATAGAAGCAATATTTTAGTTATAGCAATATTTCCCTCATTTTAAAGAATAGCTAATTGAGCTTTTTAACACCTAAAAAAGTTCAGACATGGAGGCATATTGCCTTGAAAGGTTACACATTATTGAAAATAAGAGATTGTAATGCCTATTGTAAATGTGAACTTCTTTCTGTCTACTGTACATATTTAAATCATATAATCTAGCTATAAAAATCAAATATTCCTCTAATTAAAAGAAAATTAAGTAAGTTTAGAGAAGCAACAAGAACAACAAATCAAAAGCCACATATCTGTTTGTTTTCACATTTTACATGTTCATTTAATGTCTTCTAGGTGAATCTACATCGTGACTGTACTGAGGCCTTTAAAACTTCTGTATTTGTTTTGAGAAGATTAGGGAGAAAAATAATGGCTAGTATTATGATACAGAAATATTTTAAAGCTTTTCATAATAGATGTTATTGTTCAGATGTATAGGAGATAAAGTACTTCAGGCAAAAAACAGTTTGATAAGGAGTATGTTACCAAATCAGCCTGTAGAGTGCAACGTGAGGGTTTTAGCATAGCAAGTGATTGGCTGAATAGGGAAATAAGAAAATTCAGTAAGGCTTCATTATAAGTAGTTTAAAAATTCTTGCAAATTATTACTACATTTTGCTGCTCAAGATACTAAAACAGTATATCTTGTTCTGAGTTGTCATGGAATAGAAACTATCTTTCAAGGTGACTTTTATTTTGGTAAAATATCTTTTGCTCTGTAGTCCTAGAAAGAAAAAAAAGCAAAACCATTTTAATAGCCAGTAAAATCCTGTAAAGCTTTCAACACCATGTTCCACTGGATTTTCATTCAGAGTAATCCATCGTATGTAAAGGGAGAGGTTAAATATGTATTCTTTTAATATGTAAAAATATATATAAAACACACCTGTGATTATGTGTCCATTCCATACAGCTTTAAAATCCTTGTAATTTAAAACACCCTTTGAGGGAGAGGAGTGAGTTCTGTGGTATGGCAAAAATCAGCCATGACGCACAGGCCTGCAACCTCTTATTTTCTTGTGCTAGCAGATTGCATAGTGCTGTATGCTTCCTGACAGAAAATTAGGTTGAACTGGACTTTTGTAAATTCTTTGATAAGAAGCCTGTTGAGAACTGCCTACTGTGATCCCTGTATGGCCATCTCAAGGCCTAAATAATATAACCATTTAGAAACAGTGCCCTAAGAGGAAAGGAATTGGGACTTGGAAGGTAGAACAAGTTTCTTTTGTACCATGCAAAATAAAGAAACAGTCATATTTCAAGCAAGATCTTTTATTTATTTCTGCAGGGACCTTTCAACTGTGAAAATTGTCCTATTTAGGTAATATCTTGTGTGTACACATAATATCTTGCAGTACCTCATGCATGCACAAGTGACAGTGTTGAGAAATGGCTCAAACGTAATTGCATTCTCATAAACACAGAGCAAGCTGAAATAAAATGCAGCCTTGCTTTGGAGTTGTTTCTAATTTTTACTTTTTTTTTTAACCCAATCTTTATTGTGTTTAAATATCGGCATTTTACATTCTAGGCACTTCTGCTGATGTTTTTCTAACATCTTTTGTCAAACCAATTTAATATGCAGCTGTTCTTTCTGCTAAAGGAAAGCTGTATGCAAATCATGTATTTAGTAGCAGAATCTTATTGACTTAAAAGCTTGATGGTTTACTTTTTATGAAACCTTTGTTATCTATCACAGAGTGGGCTTTTACTGGGTTTTGAATGCATTTTCCTTGTCATCCCTATACTTGTTGCATTATAGTGCAAACACAGAATTAAGCGCTGTGAATGTGTTCTTCAAAAGACCAAATAATGTGTCTTCTAACAGGCTGTTACAAGAATTAAAGCTGTGAACTCATAAGAACAGGAGTAGTAAATTGTAGTTTTGGAACAAATGTGTGAATAAAAGAGGAGCAATCATGGGTAATGTGTGCTACAGATGATGACAGCAGAAATGGATATGTACCTGGTTTGTGTTGTTGCAGCTAAGGTAAGCTTAAAATCTTTGCTCTTATCTGAGTTTGAGGCAAGTACTCTCACATGTTTAAGATAACATCAGATAACATTTAAGATAACATAAGGCTGCTGCATACTTTCCATATTTGGAATGGATGTAAAATGACTAACATAATATAGTTTGCTCAGACTCCTGCATAATCCTAATACAAGTAAGTCTGCACTGTAGAGCTAGATGGCTTTGGTGCCCTCTCGCATGTAGAAGATGCAAGGTAGCTAGAAGGAAATTACAGGACCTGTGTTTTTCCACTTAGTTTTAGGTTTGTGACTGATCTGAGGGTAGTAATCCTTTGGTAAATTTTTCTAAATCGCTCCACTGAATAAGTAATAAAAAGATAGAGGTCTTTTTCCCTATGAAAATGAGATTGTGGCAGTTGGACAGAATGTGTTCTGTGCTCTCTGTAACAAATTTCTATGGCTTTTGGATTTTTGTTTCTTTTTTAATTTATAAAAATTTTTAGTATCACCTTTTTGAGGCCAGAAGAGTAACCTGTTTCCTGACCCTTCTATAAATTGTGTGCTTTTACTTTCTTTCATTTTGGACAAATACAGTCCAACATGCCAGTCTGCACCCTATCATCAGAGATGCACAGGAAACTTTTAGCATTGTTGGGTGGATATGGACTTTATTTTCTTTCTCTCTGTCCTGTCTCTCAGCACAACCTGTCCTGCTTTATCAGCATAACTCTATTCCCCACCTTCTCCCCTAATCCATATATCCTTTGGGCATATGCTATGTTTGTTGTCCCCAACCTTGTCTTTCATTGGCAGCTTCCAGAAAACAAACCAAAAAATTGTCCTGTGTTTACAAATATTTTAGTCTTCTAAAAAGGAAAAAACTGTATTTTGAGATCTTTTTTAAGTATTCTACACATAAGTTGTCCACAACTATGCTATATCATGATGCTATCCCGCAAAATTTTACTCTTGTTTCTTCTACATCTTAGCATTTTTCGCTTCAAGTTTGTCACGGAAATAACTTGTCAGACATAAGCCAGCATGAATCTGATTGTTTTTATTTGCTGGGGTTCTCAACAGAAAATTCCACCATATTCTGAAACTGTATTTGGATGAGGCTCTGTCTTGGTCTGAAATGGAACTATGATGCATAGTGACTACATCCAGAGAACAAATTCATTCTGTGCTTATGTAACTCCGAGATCTGATTTCACATTATTACAGCGTCCAAATGCCTTCACTACAACTGACTCTGTTACATGCTTTGTACCAAAGAAGGTTTCTCTTTGTACTGTGTTCCTTCCTCAGACTTACAATCAGTTTGCTGTGGCTCATGAGCAGTGTCATTTTGGCCTTTTTCAAACTGCTCTGCTTACACCACTTCTTTCTGCAGATTTCTTTTTCAGTTGGCTACTTCCTTAACTGGAAGTGCACAAAGGCTTTGAGCACAATAATGCCTAAATTTCCCTAAAGACTCTTCACAGCAACATCAACTGAAATCAGCTACTAAAGTAGCTTCAAAACTCCACTGAAATCAAGATACTAATTAATTGGTAACATCTACAAAATTTTACTTTCATACATGCTTTATTGTATCAAAAGAACAACACTATACAGTCTTCTCTGTGATTTCTGGGGAAAAAAAAGGTGACCGAGTTTGTCTGAATCGATAAAAAGACTGTAAGATCACACAGAGTTGTGTCCTGCTATGATCACAGAGTGTATATTTGAGTATCTCTTCCATCAAAATGAAGGCTTGCTCTATCCACATATCCACGTTCAAGTAAGACTCTCAGAGTCTATCTTGGAGACAGAGCAGTTCTCAAAACGTTCTAACAAGCAACATGATGTTCAGCTGTGTCAAACATATAAAGTTAACAGGATCATACGACAAATTTAAGTGGCATTACAGTCTGACTGATTATGCTGGCACTCCTCATTTCCACTATCCTGAGGGGGTAAAATCTGTCAGTTGTCCACAACTGAATCTATGCTGACACTTACATAAACCAAAAGGGATTGTGATCTTTATAACTTGCCCAAATCCAGCTCTGAAAATAACTTGCCTACTTTTCTCTCAGGGCTTGATAGGCAATGTTCCTGAAATTTTTCCCTGGCGTTTTACCTGCTGCAGTTGTAACAAAGTTGGCATCATGTGTCATCTGATGCTGTTCTCAGGTTTAACCTCAAGCCATAGAAAATATTAAAGTGTTGACAAGGGTCACCTTAGCATTTGTATTTATTACGTACTAATTAACAACACTACAGAGTAGATTTATTTAATTTTCTCCACTAGTTTAAGGCTCTGATAACACAGGAGTAGGTAGCCTTTAATTGGTAATCTTTAGCAGTTTGAGTGAGAAGTTTGAATGGACTTCAAATTTAAGGTCAGGGAAGGAAAACCAACCTTTGGTATAAAGCCTCAAGAGCTTTGTGACTATGGTTATTTACACTTTACTGTAAGTTATTATGCACAAACAATTATTTACAATACAACATTGAGATAAGGCCTTGTTTTTAATTCTTCTCCTCACATTTATATTGATCTTCAACACATGTTCAACAAATTTGGAAGGAGTGTGATATTAGTAATATTTGCAAATACTTAGTGACAATGTTGTTCTCCCTAACTCTTGCTCTGCATCTTACCCCAGGAAGCAGTATGAATCATTTCATACAATGAAGCCATTTTGTGAAGAAATATTTTCTATGAGATGGTGGTGGCTTGAGTTTTATTGTGATAGAAATCAGAACTTATCCATAATAGACCTAGAATACAAACAGGTATATCCATTACATTGGAAGACAGGATGACTAAATACTAATTATTTTAAACACTTGAAAAGGAGAAAGGAAACCCTACCCAGCATTTCCTACAAGAGAAATTAACCCATTATTTTATTATAAAAAGAGAATTATAATAGCACACCTGTCACACCACATGCAGCAATGCAGAATCTGTGTCCTTATGTGTGAAAGCAGATCCTCTATTTATTTCACTTGCAAATCGGCATGTAATTTTCTCTGCAGTGCCTGTAGTTTATTTGTAGCAGAGATTAGTAATTGGGATGATAGTATCGAGGAAGAGTCCAATACTCAACATGGTTGGTGCAGCACAAGTGTTACAACTATCATGGTGAATATGCTAAAGTACAGTATTTATAAGCTCTCTGTGGAAAGAAGGGGATTTGGGTTTTGTATACAAACTGTGGTTTATGCAGTAGTTTCATAACTGTGAATATTCTCACCTTTTCAATTTGCTTCATCTGCTACAACATACTTAAAATTCCATACCAAAAGAAATGCATTAAGAAACATATATGTTGCAAACTTTGACATTCTAATTATATAAGGGATTAAATTATCCTTATTTAATAAAGTTAATTTTGACTGTGCATACAGGGACTGATAATCCTGAGATGTTTAATTGTGAGCTTTTACAAAGGACCTTAACTTTATGTATTGAATGAGATGACAGGACAGTTTCTTATTTTATCTTCATTGTTTTTTGTGGAGAGTCCCCTTACCTTTTTTTTGGCCTCTAAAAAAGCAACTCAGTCCCACAGGCAATAGAATTGTGAGTCCTGACTGGGAAAAAAATTTGTCAGTTCTCTTGTTCATTTTTCTGAAGTGATTAATAGTATAATATTTGGATCTGTATATTTATCTTTACAGTAACCTCAACATCTAAAATGGTAGGAACTCTTCTATTGTCTGGCATAGGAAGATTAATGGCAAAGGTATACATTCTATATATACATATTTTGGGTATTTAATTTACAAACCAACAGTCTGATTTTTTGATTCTGTGTTTGTTTTTTATGGCATCTTTTTGGTCACATCTCTTACCAAAAACACTTAAAAATGAAGATTCAACATTTCCACAAAAGGTGCAGTAAGGATCCCATGAGAGACCTGGTTAAAGGCAGACATCACTACTGTAGACATTATATTTAGGGATGGTGCACTAGACTTTTTTAATGGAAAAGATATCAGTATTCTTTGGGAATAATTTCTTTCATTCTACAAGTTTGAATGCTCGTCTTAGCAAATCATTACTTCTTTCTTTGCTCTTTCAGTTAATAACTTGAATCAATTCACTGGGGGCTCAAATGAGCACTCTAAGCCACACAACAAGAGCAGAAGGGAAGCTGGATGCAGCTCAGTTATGTCTATGTACGCACATGTACTCTGCTCTGACTGGTTGCGGCAGAGTCAAAACTGCTGTGAGACACTCAGGATCTTAAGAGTTATTCTATTTTCAAACATAAGGAAAATATATTGCAGTCTTGATTCCTAAGCCCTTAAATCTTTAGATTGATAGATCATATAAAACAGTGCTGTAAACAAGGTACTGTGAAAATTTCTTGGAGCAAGATGAACTCACCTTGTTAGGACGTACATGAAGCTGTATCCTGTAATTATATTGCATCGCCCTGTTTTTAGAGCAAAAGTTCCTCCCTTTTCCTAGACAATGTAGAACTAAGACTCCTTTGCCTTCTGGAAAGGGTGTCATTCTACCTTTTTTTCCAGCAGTTAGATTAAGTTGAAGGCATATCCTCCTGTTCTTTCTCTCATGTGTGATTTGTGTGGGGTGTGACAGCCATGTGGACAATATCACTGTGAGAGTGTTTTTATTTTGTTTTGTTCTGTAGGAAAGTTTTAAAACAGTTATATCATTCTGGGAAGAAATAAAGAACACTATTAGATCTATACTATAAATTCTAAAATGTCACGGAATGTGGAGGTGAATTTATACCAAGTAGAGATATCTACTCCTTACAGGTTTCTATGGGAATCAGAAAGCATTCATAATGTCAGTGTTAAAGAGGACAGCACAATTCTTCACTTTATTCATGGAGTTGTTAATAAAAAAACAATGAAAGTTGAAAACTAACCAGAAGTTATAACCCTTACAAACTTCCAGTTTCTGATAGAAAATACCTTTCTTGAAAATTTATTGTCCGTGGAAACCTGTAATGGAACACATAGCCTTTCACCTGTATATTTGCCATGGTTTTAAACCCAGCAACAGATGAAGTATCATGCAGCCACTTGCTCAACCCCTTTTCTCCTTCCCCCACCCCCACTTCTCAAAGGAATGGGAAGGAGAGTGAAAGTAAAACTTGTATATTGAGATTAGAACAGTGTAATAATTGAAAAGAAATTAAAATAAAATAATAATTTCAAATAATAACAATGATAATAAAAAGCAGAAAAATGCCAGTTGATGCACAATACAATTTCTCACCACCCGCTGACTGAAGCCAGACCCCCCCTTCCCGAACCCAGATCAGCCACACTTCCAGGCAACTCCCTCCAGTTCATATCCTGGGCATGATTCCTATGGTGTGGAATATCCCTTTGGTCAGTTAGGGTCACTTGTCCTGTCTGTGCTCCCTCCCAGTTTTGTTAGGATTTTTTTTGTTTGTTTGATTGGGGTTTTTTTGCATACTTCCTCACTGGCAGAGCATGAAACAAGGAAAAAATAAAAGTCCTTGACTTGGGATGAGCACCACTTAGCAAACCCAAAACCCAAAACATCAGTGTGTTATTAACACCTGATAACATCTGTTTTCACCTGAATCCAAAGCACAGCACTGTAACAGCTATTTAGAAGAACTTAAGTCTACTCCAGCTGACACCAGGACAACATAGTAAATTTTAATTTAGCCCTGATGAAGAGTGTGCAAATGCACAATACATGTTTGGTTTTGGAAATATAAGAAATGCATACAAGGTGATATCACATAAAAAGAATAGAGGTATATACCTAAAAAAATGGACTCAGAAATAATTTCATTATTAACCTATACAAAATATTCAGAATATAAAATTTAATCCTAAATAGACAAATTTGTAGTTAGTATGCCGCAGAAGTAATGCACATTTACCAGCACCTAACATTTCTAAAATGTCTTTATTTTGCCTATTCAATAAACAGCATTGGCAATACTAACTTGGTATTCTAAATATAGTAGCTGCAGCTGATGTTCAAGGAAGATGTTCATTTGGAGAGATGAATAAACAGAATTGTTCTGCTGTGTAACTACTGCAGTATGTCATTAATGTCTTTTAATGAGTGACATTACATACAGTGACACTATCTATGCTTGCAGACTGACTTTAATGAGAACTCCTGATTTTTTAATTGCTTCTATTCATCAGCTATTTTATGCCCTTAAATAATTTTTCTGTCAGAAGAATATGACTTCCTTGCAATGAGATAGCTGAAATTCAATTTTTTGAACCTTTCTGGTTTTGTTGTTAAGATGCATGACAAAGAAAGGGAAGGCTTCTTGGCCAGTGTTGCAAATGGGGTGCTGAGCTGAATGGACCCACTGCGGCTATTCTAATGGCTTAATGATATGTGAGGAAGAGAATAGAAGGCCTTCATGAAAGATTCTCTGGGTTATTTAATGAGATAAAGGGAAGCAAAAGTGTGTAGGAGTCAGTTGAAAGAAAAGGGCCTTCAAGGGCAGCAGCATGTAGTCCTACATTTCAATAGCAAAATTGTATTGGCAGAGTTAAAAGAACATATGTTAAAACCAGATTCATCTTTGTAAGACAAATTTAAACATTAAAAATTGAAGCCAAGTATATGCCATTATTTAATATTTGTCTCACTCCTTTGAACTGGGGATCTTTTCCAGTATATATTTGGTATATACTATGTAAAACCATTTTTGTTATCTGCATATGTAACAGGCAGACTCACAATATGTCTATGCAATCTGTGCAGTGGTGTAAGCAAGAGCTGGTTCTTATTCATAACTTTATTATATGACACATATGTTATGAATTTTTGTTTGTGTGTTTGTTTTGGCTGGCACTTTGTAGGACATATAGCATACTTATATTACTACCAATCAGAGTACACTTAGCACTTTATAAAAAGTAGTTTTGGACAATTCAAGCAATAATCTTCTTTATAAGTAAATTAGCAGTACTTTTTATAGGAAATTCATCCTCTAAGAAATGGGAAGGACGGTCAAATATTCATCAATCTAGAAGAAATGTGTTGAAATAGCATTTGTATTCCCATATTTCTTTTGCCTTTCAATTAGGAGTTAAATAATTGCCCATATTCAGCAGTTAGGGAATGTTCAACAGCAATATTTAAAATAGTTATTTAGATAAATAAATATGTATAAAGGGGAAATCTTCAAAATAATTAAGGGGAGGGGAGCTTTGTCCAATCTATTAATCTGTGTATTAGGGTCTTAGTTATTACTGTATTCTGGAAAGACCACATCTTCATCAGAAAAATTTGTCACATGTTGTCAAATAATTTTCATGTCATCTGTCAATTATTTGAGTCAGAATATTTCTTGGAAGAAATTCTTGTCACAAGGAAAAATGTCTAGTTAGTAGAGAGGAACTGACACTATATAGATGAAGAAAAATCTTTTCATATATTTGGGCTGTGAAGTGCGGAACACCTGCCTTTTCCTTAAAATGTTCTGTAATCTAGTGAAGCCCATGACATTGGCTGAGGCAGTCTAGTCAAAACTAGGCAATCTAATAGTAATAGGAGTAATAGAAGTTAAAATCTTATGTAATTTCTCCCATACAGCAAGAGAAGATTTTGCTAATTATTATTTAATATCTTGTTATTTCCTGGTGTCAAACACAAATCAAACTAAGTTTCAAAAGTTTCACAGACATTGTTGAAATTTGATACATAGAATAGTCTAACCCTAACCCATATACCATATGCCAAAATGAATGTAATTCCTTAAAAGACACAAGGTTAGTATTCTACATTTCACTGTGACTTGGGCTTATGAATAAAGGATAATAAAAATGTAGCTTTTGTTAATTTAAACATTCAAAAAAAGTGTTGAAGAACTTTTCATAAGACAAGTAAGTAGCTAGATGAGTTTGAGTAATACTTGAATCTTCAATTGCATTATGGGCAAAAGCTATGGTTAAGTTTAATTTAATTTTTGTCAAGTGTTTTAAGACACTTAAATTAAGTTGTATGTCAATCCAAAATATCAATATCCATCCACACAGTAAAATCTCGGATGGCTTAGTTCTACAACAACTTTCATACATCAGATTGAAAAATTGAAGATTTTTTTTTCACATAAATGTTGATTTTAGAGAATTTTTGAATATCGTAACATAGTGTAGACCACATCTTCTTGGAAAAATTTAGGTTGTTCTTAGGATATCAAAATTAAGTAGTTTTAGTTTTTGTGCAAGAATTCCATAAAAGTCAATCCCATCTCAAAATACCTTGATATATCCCAAAGCTAAACTGTCCCATCGAAATTTTCCTTGAGACTAATTTGAATATGGTGCAATACCTGCACACACGTTATTTTGGAAACATTATGTCCAAGTAAATTCACTTTTTCTGGCTGCATACTTTACAAAGCTGTTAAAGCTGAAGATGTGTTTAGCGTGTAGTTTTCAAAAATTCATCCTTCACTGAGGAACAAAAGAGCGCTCAGGTAAAAGACAAGTTCCATGGAGCATATCTGGTGTTGGCGAGACTTCCAATTTATAATAGCTCCATACTTTGAATCTAGCCAAATTAGATCAAAATAGTCATGTCCAGTGGGCTGTTCAGATTTGTAGAAAGTGCTTTGCAGTTGATATGATATTCCATCCCACATGTGACAACAAACTGTGAGATGGGAAGATGTTGTTTGCCATATATTTCCCAGTAAATTTTCATGGCCTCTGAAGACAGACTGGGAGTAAAATTGGAGCCTCCCAGCTCTTCCAGTCCAGCGCTGCTGAGGGCAGCCTGGTGGCTGGGCCGCAGGCGTCAGCATAGCAATGGAGAATTTACTGACACAGCATGGCATCTGAACTGCTGTTGTGCCCACTTTAATTCCTTCTTCGGTGAAGAATCTTCAAGGCATAAATTAAATCAATTTTGTACCTAGAACAAATACTTCCAGTTGTGCGTATATACCCATTATGAAAAGGAAAGAAACTATTCCACTTTATTAACGGGGAAGAAACTGTTCCATATATAACAAGACTGGTTGTAGTGGTTTGGTCCAAAATACTCATTACTGTTTATCTGCTGTGAGATAAGAATTAGGAGAAATGCAAAGCAGGCACCAAACTTGAAAGAATATAAAGTTTATTAACAGACCTAAAAGAGGGAAGAAAAAAAATTATACCACCTTCAGAACTCTCCTCCTCCCCCCACCTTCCTCCCTTCTCCCACTGACAATGTGAAAAAAACAACCCTTAAGATGTTCAGTCTGTTTACCACTTCCATAATAACCTTGTTCAGTCCATTTAGAAAGAGAAGTCTCTTCTTGCTCATGCTATGAAAACATTATCACAACGAGACAGCCGCCCACTTCCAAATATTGTTCAGTCCATTTAGGAAGAGGAGTCTCTCTGCCTGCGTGTGAGTCCTTTCCCCCGACTTGCAGCTTTTCCCGCAACTGCTTTCGAGGGTCCACTCTTGAAGTTTCTTGGGGTACAATTTTAAGGTTGAGCCGTTCAGAAACAAAAACAGAGGCCCTTCTCCTTCCCTGGGAGCAAAGGGTCTTCATCATCTTCATCATTAAGACTATCTCTGGAAGCATCTCTAGGTACTGAGGTTTTCTCCTTTCCCGTTTGGAGCAAAAGTCCTCATCTGGTTCATCTCTCCTTGTTCAAACTTCTCATGAAATTACAGCTGTGTCAGCATCTGCCCATCTCAGCGCAGGTGCTTTTGCTTACGAGTTGAACACTCCACCCCCCATATCTTCATGAAATTACAACAGGATACTCTGATATATCATAGCTTCACAACAGAATTTCAGCTTTAAGCATCTCCTCTCTCTCTTCCCTCAGGTTTTCAGCTCTTCACAGCAGTAAAAGGGTTAATCTCACCTCGGCCTTGCAGCTTTGCAGCTGGAATGTTGAATTTTCCTTATCGCAGTGGAGAGGGGGGAGAGCCGAGCCGCTCCGGCTGCCCACGGCAAGGCAGTGGGGGGGGTTCCATGGCTGGAACAGGTCCATGGCTCCAGGATGGCCGTGGCCCGGCCCAGCCTGGCCCAAGCAGGGCCTGGCCGGGCCCGCTGGCCCCCACACGGGGCCCGCAGCCACCTGTGCCAGCGCCGGAAACGAGAGAGAGCTTGGGGGGGAGTTTGCCTATTCTTAAATGTGGATCACAGAGGTGTTCACAACTTTAAGTGGCTTAGAGAATTGTCCATATTCAAACTGGCCAGCTGATAGGTTCTATCAGTTCCCAGAGGAAACTGTAAGCACCCCTTAGCAAGGACGTCCCTTCCGGGACTATGCTTGCTAACCTATGACACTGGTTTACAACCATCTTCAGTTACACTTAAATAAACCCCAAATATAAATAAACAAACAAAAAACCAACCAAACAAGAACCCAATAAACAAGCCACAACTGAGAAAAAACCTTTTGATTTTACTCTGATCTGATTTTTCTTATTTGATTTTTAGATTTTCCTACTTTCCTTACATTTTTCTTCTTGTTCTTTCTTAAGTAAAGATCTAATAGGCAGGGTATTTGGGTTGCTTGCTTTTTAGTTTGGGTGGTTTTTTTTTTCATAACTGTATTTGCATGTTGGAGAATGGCTGCTTGAGGCTTAGGTTAGATATATTTATTTATTTTAGCTTTCCTTTGTACAAAGCTGAAGTAGTTTCTAAAGGGTTTTTTAACTGCTGGTATCTTATATCCTAAGTAGAATCAGATGTAGCCTTATACTAATGTCACATTTAAAAGACTAGTGCAGATTTTCAGCTCTCTGTCACATTTTCATCTTTCCAAGAGTATGGCCTTCTGTTTCCTTAGAGTGGCTGTTAATGCAGTAAAAAGTTTACCTGGATTGAATTCAATCTTATAATATCTGTGCATGCAAAATTATACTCCAGTTATACAGACAAAACAGTTTCAGGACACAAAGAGAATTAAGAACCACCTTTAAAAAGTCTTATGTGTTACATTTATCCGTTTTTATTAGATGCAAGGGAAGCACACACTATAGATGACTGTCCACCTTTTGCCTGTTTTTTCATCACCTAACAAAGTCCTATGGGGACTTTGACACCTGTCAAGGGCTCATGACAAATTGCTTCTGTTTCGAGCCAGGCACTGAGGGTGGCAGCACATGGAGCAGCTGTGTTGTGATTGCAGGCCAGAGCCCCTGTCTGATGCATGTGAACTTTTGAACCCCTGATTCCACTCCATTTTAGTGGTTCCGAGGCAAGGCGTCCTGCTTCCTATTCTGTTGGATACCTCTGTTACCTGTCTGCTTTCACAGAGGTACTGTGGGCACATTCTTGCCATTCACTTCTTTTTCCTTCTCTGGTGCACTGCAGTCTGGGAAAGGTATATGTTGCCACCTGCTCTGGAGCCAGGCATAGGGTATTCCCCTTTTGGGAACACTCCTGAGTTCATTGTTCTCACAAGGAGCCTTATCTTTCTTTCTGTCTTGTTTCCTGTTAGGTTTCCACCTTTGCAACCTCCTTTGATTTAAAGCCAGCAATTCAAGAGGATTAATACCAGCCAGATAGATTGAGGTGCTTGTAATACTAATATATGATACACACAAAATACCCCTGGTTTTCCAGTTCTCCATGATAGAGCTTTTTTCTGTGCTGAACATGAATCTCTTTCTATCTCTCAGATTCTCATGCAGTAGTGTAAAATGCACTTCATAATTTGATTGTGTGTGAAAGTTGCACTGGAGTACTACTTTACTGGGCTTTTTTTATAGTTGGGACCTCTGAGAGCATTGCACAGAGAGCTGAGATGGTGGAGGCCAACTAGATGCAGTTTCATAAATAAAGGCAATTCCACGGATAATTTTGAGTTGTTGAGTTGTATAAAATGTGTTACAGATATGAGAAAACAGTTTTATATATTGCCGTTTTTCAAAGACAGAGTAGGTTCTTAGGTACGGTTATTCACATTTTGTTACTTTGTGTTAGTGGAGAATGCTTTGCTATGCAATAAGAAACATACCTCAGAATATAAAACTTCATAAAATATATAATGAATTATGTGATCTTCATTTTTTCTTTATAGAGATAAAATTATGAAATAATTTGTAGAGCAAATCTAATCAGTCTGAGTTCACATTGTGAAACTTAGAAGTTACTTGACCTTTTTAAGTGTACCAGTGGGTAGATCCTCCTCCTCCCACTGTGATCTTTTGATATATGCAAAAACATCTCTTCTGGCCCACCTGCTGCTTCAAAATGAATTCAGTCTGTGGCTTTTTCAGATATTAGTCTCAACTGACTAAATTGTCTTTATGGTCTGTTCTCCACAAAAAAAAAAAAAAAAGACAGATTATTACGGAAAAGACTAGTGCCCATGGATGAGAGAAACTGTTCCTGAGTGACTTTCTGCTTTATCTGCTTAATCAGTAATTGGCTGGAGTATGACTGGGTGGAAATAGACAGCCGATTTCCTGCATCCATGAGGGTGATACACACAGCTGAGATGAGGAGCATTTGCTTTCCCGGCACAGGACTGCTTGGCTCTTTTGGAGCAGCACACTTCAATGATGTTGACTATGTAACATTTTGTTTCCAGTTTTCCCAGGAATGCATCCTTTGGGCTGTTAGTCTTGTGCTACTTCTGTTGGGATAAAATGAGTTTACCACCTAGCTGTGATCACCTGGCTCTGGGGAAAGTGGCTAGATTCCAGAATGCTTGCACTCACGGATCGCCTTATGCTATTAACAAGCCAATTGATATTAAACAGCAAAGGAGACGGTATGAGACTTTATTATTCTTCAGCAAAGGGTTTGCATTGTCTACAACTTGCTGCCTTTAAACCTTCTGAGCTTGTGTGGAGAGACGGGGAGATGGGTGTGCTATATAAAAACCATTTCATTGTTGGTGTGTTCAATATTAAATCATTGAAGAAAAATGTAATGAAAAAGAAAAAGGCAAAATACCAGGTAGCAGAAAAAAAATATAGCAGTGGAAAGTTATATTTGTTTTGTATGTATGTGCAGTTACCAATAAGGAGAAAATTTTTCAGGGCTGAAAAGTAACTTAATTTTTTAAATACAGGTAACTAAGGCTATTGTGCTTAAATTTCAAGCAAAAAATACTAGGAATTTGACTAGTGACGAATTCTTTCTTAATCCAACTTGTCAGATATTGCGAACTACGTTAAACATTTTCTGTCTTTTTCTCTGGAGTATATTTGTTACATATTTTAGCAAAATAGCTTAAATAGCCTTTTGTGTATTGTTCATTGTGACCGAATTTCCATCCAATTTTATCAAACTGAAATAAAGAGAAACTTTCTTTATTAATGGAATTGAAAGAGTTACTGAAACTTCTTGTGTGAAAAAATCACTCTCCCTTGATTTTGTGCCAGTGGAAAAAAAAAATGGATATCAGATCAGAGAACAGGTGATATCTGATTAGTGTTTTAGCAGAGGCTTTTTTGAGTAAAAAAAGTGAGATTCTAATGCAAAAATTTGCCTTAAGAAAAAAGGATCTTTTATACCAGCTGCCTTACCAAAAGTAATTTCAGGTGAAATCTATATTTATAGTCCAAAATCCTTCATGTGCCTATATAGTTCATAGTACTTTTTCTTGAAATGTCAAGATTACATTAGATTTTAAATATAAAAAACAAATTTTGACTAGGAGAATGAAAAATATATTGTGAAAACTTCAATGAAAACCTTTCTCCAGTTTCAAAAAATAATTGTACTTTTCCATAATATTTCTAATTTTAATTTTTAAAAGAATACTGTTAAAAAGGTAACCAAACTAGTAAGAAAATTTTGAATAATATTTAAATCTAATGCTTAGAGAGCACCATGATTTTGCTATAGAATCTAATTTCGTCTTAATTGTTTATGGCTTGAAAAATCATTATAATACATAACTTTTCCCAAGATTTTATTTCTCTGTCCTAAGATAGTATCAGGCTATGCTAAAGCCTGAGTTTTGATTTCGATATTAGAAGGGTATATTTCTCTGGTCTGTAGATGATTCCCCACCATGTACACTTCAGTGTTTGCTGAGTACATATTAATAGAACTTCATCAGAGCTGGTGATATACTGAGGAGAAAAACAAACCAACAGTGAAATACAAATGATCTTGTACAAATGCATAACTTGATTTTACAACCAGTGATTCATTTTTGTCTGTAAGCCAGAGAAATTTCCTCTGTTACACTGTATTAATAATGGGAAAAGTATTCCAGTCTCAGCTGTCTTGAAAGAACAGGGAGGCTGGTGCTAGCATCTGCTGAATATGATGTGACATATCTGTCAGTCTTCATCTCCAAGGCCTTTCTAAGGTGTCACAATACTAATCTAGAAGCTACTGCACTACTGCCTTTCAGAAAGGTGACTCTCTGTCATTTAATAACTCTTCTAGTTAAGATTTTAACCTTTATTATAATTGATGTAGTACTTTTGTCTCCCTTTTTTTAAGAGGTAGATGCATTGTATGACTACCCATTCTTCTCCTTCCTTTTGTGAGAGCTCAAACTCACATCAGTTCAAAACCAACAAAATAGTATCACTAACTGAAGATCTTCCACAGTTTCATTGTTTTTTACCTGTTGTTTCACCTTCTTTAGAAAACTCATATAAACAGTGCACAATTGTACTCTGCAGTTGGGACTACTTGCTGACTTTTTCAGGGAGAGGAGGTTCTATGTACAAGTTAATTTGAAATAAACACCGAAAGTATATGGGTCACATTTTTCAGTGCATTAGTTTGAGGCATGACTTGTAAAAATTGTAGGTGAAGAATTTCTAAGCAAAATATAATTATTAGTTTTGTTGTGCCAAGTATTATTTAGGAGCTTGCAAGAGAGTATAACTCAAAATATTTAAAAGGATTAAAGTGAATGGGAGTATTTATATAGTGGAAATGAAAATAAGTATTGTAACTTTGAAGCCAGAACCTGAAGTAGACTATGCAACCTTTAAGATGAGTGGGTCACTGAGAATGTTTCTACCTCCAAACACAGCAAATTAGTCTTTCTGAGTGAGGATTTGCAACAAGACTTTTCGTGGCTAAAAAAAAAAGTACGTTGTGGATAGAAGCACTTTTAGGGGAACTGTTTGCCATTAGGTAGCATTTGTTTATTCTTGCTTTCAATGGGTGTATGAGATACAAGAGTTTTTCTCAAATATCACACTCTGTGTTGCTTGACACACAAGGTGTCTCTTAGCTGACTTTGTTTTTGTCATCAATGCAAAATATCATCAAGGCTTGGGGAGGTAATTGCATCTTTTATGACCAGGTACTCACAGGAAGTGAGAGGTAGACATATCTAGGTTGTGGAGTTAGAAATATGAATTATTTTGCTAAATGCAAGTTTCTTTTTAGAGAAAAAACCCCATCACTTATGTGTGCACATATAAACTTTCTACATGCACACATAGACACACACACAAATATATACATTTTGAAATTATGTAATGCATGTTTTCATGGCTGTTACCAAAGCTGAGACAAGCACTTCTCTATTTCAATAGTGCTAGCTGGATGTTTCCCAGGATGTCTTGAAAACTAAAACTTTTTACAGAAATGTATAGCACCAAGTTCCTTGAAGATTTTCAGACTGATCATTCCATTTTGTCTTTAGGAAGAAATGTGCCAAATTTTTGTTTTGGAGGAGATTTTTGGTTTTAGATTTTTACATCATAAGGATTCCACAGGCTCATACAAAAAAAATCCCAAACAAATAAGAGAAACATTTGAGGCTTTTAATACCAGATACATTTCAATTAACCTTAAATGCAAGCCTTTTAAAATTTTGTATCACTTGAAATTTCTGCATTAGGGTTCTGTCTGGAATAGGATGAAATTTCAGAATTACAATACTACCAATTGAAGCAAGAAGATTGTTTCTGACATTGTCCTGCCTCTAAGTACAAATATGGGGTTTTGTCAAATCACCAAGCTAGTCATCATTTTGTAATGATATCCATTAAATGTTTAAATTGCAAAGACACAGTGGTTAGGACTTAGACTAATGGCAATGTTTTAGTTGCATCTTCATATCCATAGAAACAGAATGAAACTATTGATGAGTTCTAATATATGGTGAAACATGTCGCAAAGCTCATCCTGTTCCAAGAAGGAAGACCTGCTTTTTCTACTGAAAAAAAAAAAAAAAAAAATGCAGTAGGAAATTATATCCAACATGTAGGGGGAAAATGTTTTTCTTTGAAATATATCATATACACTATTAGTGCAGTGCTTTGGTGGACTGGTAGAGCTGGAAGTGACAACTTAATGAACGCTTGGCTAGTCAGATATTGATATAAAACTTGAGTATTAAACCCTATCATTAGTGCTTAATCTGTGGCATAAGCAGACACAAACCAGGGACCTGAATAGCTGTTTTAATTTATTTCTGTTCTGTTCTCATTTGGTGTGAGCAACTTTATTTCACAAGCAGGTCTTGCGTTGTAACATTTTAGTACTCTATTTTGTCTGAAATGCTCTCTTAAAAGTGTGTTGCTTCATCATATGAAAACTGTGTCACATTCTCTCAGTTTTCCCTGTTGTTACTCTCCATAGGGTAGATTATTTTTGAAATTAAACTTCCGGAGCATTTGAAAGAAATGCTGCTCTAGTAAGTGATGGTGTGGTCAAATCAGTGTAATGTCACACTGAGAAAGATCCTCAACTGGCTTATGATGAGGTTCCTCATAAAATTCCAATTCCTTTTTCTACCTCGTCCTCCATTGTCCTGGATGGTGCTCAGCTGGTTTGGGAGCAATCTGAACATAAGCAGAATTAGTACAGGAAAGAAATAATGTCACTGTTTGCCTCTGCGTCCTTTCGGAGCGGTTCCCACTCAGCCCGGTCAGCTCTGGACGCAGCAGGCTGCGGGGGCCAGCCTCCGGAATCCGGGAGACCAGAGGTCTGGCTCGTGGGTCCTTCCACAGGACCGCGGCAATAGAGGCAGGTGGTGGAAGAAGGAGGCAGGCTCAATTGTGGATGAAATCCAGAAGGTTTATTGTGTCTCCAAACAGGGGACCTCACCCCTCAGGGCATGTTCAGCAATGAGCAACCCTGAACGCGCCTGCCAGGGGTTTTATGGGGGGGTGGCGACAGGGGAGGGATGACAAAGGCATCGAATCAGGGAAGGAGAAGGACGGGTCTGCGGGATGAGGGACGCACAAGGGAACCTATCTTGGGAAAGGAAGGGAGGGATCCTCCCCCCAAGACCAATCACTCGACGCCCCTGCCAGAACTTTCTAGAAGCTTGGGAGGGGTGCCGGAGCGATTGGCAGGGGTCTGGGAGGAGACAAATAGAGAAAGCAGGATTATGAACACGAAACCAGGAGGGTATAAACTGGGTGGTACAGTAACACGAAACCCAAAGGGGTGACCCGGACTGAACCAAACAAGACACACTCCCACAGCTGTTTATTTTCAGGAATTACAATGACTCACAGAGTATCAAAGTAGTTTACAAATAAGTAGTTGTGTTTTTTTGTTGTGGCAATAAGTACTAGAGAGATATTATTGAAGTGTACATGGCCTGTTGCATTTAGAATGCAGTTCACTAATCAGTTATTAAATATTACATAGTCAGTAGCAGTGCCTGAGGGGGAGGGGAGAAGAGTAAGAACAACTGAGTAATTTTTCTTTATATTAGTTTATCTTGAAAGTATGGTCTGGTTTAAAACTTTCTGTTCACTGAGAACAGTGTTCTGAAACCAAGCACCGATATTTCCTAAATGACCTGGCTTAGGTAACACTGTATTGCAGGCAAATACACCTGTGGTTGATGGTGGGTTTATGCACATGGGGATGTTCCAAAAATAGTTCTGAGATTTGAAGTCTCTCATTCTTCCAGTGAGAGTGAACAATGCTGTTTCAGTCCTACGAGAAAAGCAGCTCTGTCACTAACGACCAGTTTTAGCTGCACTTCCTAGTAGCTTTAGCTGGACATGTCTAAGAAATGACCTAAATAGTTGGGTGATTCTTTATTTTCATACAGTGAGATAGATCAAGAGAAATAATGAGGACAAACAAGGCTCCATTCTTATAGGCTGAGGGAAAACCTGGCGGAAGTACTGCAGTCATCCTGATAGTTGAGGTGTGGGGCTGTGCTACCTCATTTCAGCTGATTTTTGGTAACAGCTCTTGCCTTTGCAGTGAGAAGAAAAAAGTACCTCAGCTTCAGTCTCCACAAGTGTGATTTGAGAGCTTGGACAGACATATAGAAAGTAAAATCAGATAACTCAAAACTTTCAGTCAGTGCTCTCAGTCAGCTGTTTTGCTCATAACTTTGAAACAGATGTTTGATCTATTTGTGAATCAATTTCTGAACCATGTCTGGATTTGGCCCTGGGTATTAATTTACTGTCCAGTGTAGTGAGGCAGAAGTACCTTCTGCTATTTCTATATTTTAGATGATATAATATATTGTCTGTCAGAATTTAAAACATTTAGCCTGTGGCTTGTGATGGCTTGAAAGGTTACACAACAGTTTGGCTTTGAAGAAGAATGAAAACTTTTTAAGCTTAGCTGCATATTTGAGCCTTAGTCTTCAAGCTGAGAAGGTTAGTTAATGATTTATCACACAATCATTTTATATACACCTAGCAGACTATTAAGTTGAAAAGAAGCCCTGACAGGCTTTTTGGAATGGGAAAAGTTGCGTCCAACCGATGTGATGGTCTTAGCAGGATAACTGGGCTAGTGTTAAGGAAAACTATAGGAAAGTTTATGCCCTGAAAGGGTTGCAAGCAAACCAGTTAATCTGGTTTGGATTAAATTAGTATAAACTGAGTATCCATCTGATTTAAATGTCTTTTCAGAAGATAGAAAACATATAACATCAAGTAGGGTGAATTAAATGAACTTGTGTGGAGATCTTGATTTAAATGGTGAAATAGGAAGAGCTTTGATGACAATCTGAGGAGGGGTCAGAAGGCTAAGTGGGACAGCTGAGATCAAATCCAGATGAAATTCAGTGTAGACAAGTACAAAGCATTTAGAAAGAAGAAACAGGCAGTGTAAATAGGTCGGCAGCTCTGCAGACAGCTATTAGGAGATGACTTGTAGATTGTGGTGAATAACAAACATGGTGGTGATAATCCATCTCAAATATACCATCAGAAACGAGCTAGGAAAGGAGCTCAGTATGCTGAATATTTAACAGAACAACAGATTTAAATAAAAACAGATAAATATGAGGTTAACATGTGATAAAAAAACCCCAAACCCCCCAAAACTTACAGCTCTGAACTACTAAGTTCCATTCAGAAGCAAAATCTTGATGTTTTAATAGTTCCCTGAAAACATTATTTCAGCATTGTTTAGCAGCCGAAAAAGAAAATTATATTTGGAGTTATGATGAAAAGTGTAAGGAACAGAAAGGGAAATGTTAGGCCATTATTTATAGCTATGTTATGGCCTTGTTTTGAATGTTAGCTGCTCTGATTTCTCTTGATTTCAAAAAAAGAGTAGTTGAAAAAGCTGCAGAAAAAGATAGCAAACATGATGAAAAGTGGGAAAATGTGAGAAAATCAAAAAAGACTAGGGATATTCAGCTTAGAAAAGAAGAACAACTGGGAAGTTTGAGAAAGATTTTGAAGAATATGGCTGGATAACAGCTGCTCAGTATCTTCTTCAGAACAATGACAAAGCACTGGTCAGGAGAAGGGATTACTTCTGTAACAGACTGAGGGAGACACCTTTCCATAAAATGTGTAGTTAAACTATGGAAATCCTCTTCAAAGCATGCTGTTTTCATTGAGTTTACATGGGTCAAAAAAGCAATTGAATATTAATTGAATAAATTCCCAAACTTTAACTCAGGATGTCTTCAGTCATTGAAAGATTTATTCAAACCTTATAGAATATATATATATGAAATTTGCAATAAGAGGATATTACTAGAAGTTATTTACGTGCCACAACAGTAAGAATTAATTTAATACTTTAACAAATGTTGTTTAGTCACTTACATTCCTTCATTACGAAGAAATATTTTAGAATGTGCAAAGGGAAGTTGAAATGTGGGATCAATGGGCAACGCTAAGCATATTGAGTGGCAACAGTTATTAGTCAATATGAAGCCTTCTGTCTGATGGGAGAGCTGTTGTGCCAGCCATGGGGATTCTGCACGTGTTCTGGAACACTTATTACATCACATGCAGTGATGAGTTGACCACGGCTGGATACCAGGTGCCTACCAAGTGGCTCTATCACTCTTCACCTCAGCAGGACAATGGGGGCAGAAAATAAGATGAAAAACCTTGTAAGTCAAAATAAAAGCAGTTTAATAAAGCAAAGCAAAGGCTGTATGGAAGCGAAGGAAAAATGTAGTTTATTCTCTATTTCCCATCAGCATGATGTTCAGCCACTTCTTGGAAAGCAGGGCTTCAGTACTCATAGAGCTTCCTTCAGAAGACAAATATGAATAGTAATGGTCCTTTCCTTTGTCCTTTCACTTAGCTTTTACTGCAGGCCAGATCCTATATGGCATTGAATAACCCTTGGGTCACCTACCTTGATATTGCCCATCCCCAGGCTACTGGTGCAGGGAGGGCATGTTGGAGTGCCAGCACTTATGCTGTGCCAGCACTGTCTAGCAGTTCCAAAACACAGGTGTGTTATCAACACCTTCCTAGGTACCACTGCAAAGCACAGCACTGTGAGGGCTGCTATGGGGAGAACTGTCTCAGGCAGACCCAACACTCATGCACCCCTGAATTGCACCTTGGTCTTTTCTAAAAGATAATTAATTGGTGTTTTTCAGCTACTAACATTCCTGTGGGCGTATGAGTCATTTAAGGGAGTAGTGCAGATGCAGTAAGCTACTTTATTGTAACTGAAAAATTTTCAAAGAAATTCCAAAAGAAGTTAATTTATAAATATTTCTACTAATGAGATCACAGTGCTTCAGAAATTGGCCCAGTATAGTATACATTTAAATTTTCTAGACTAGTAATTTGGCCAAAGCTGTTGGCTGTTGCAAGCTTTCAAAAATTGAGAGCTGGATAGTAGGTTTGAATTTGTCCCTTTTTCTCCCCTTATACAAAAACTCAGCTAAAAATTTTTTTTTATGTGTTCCAATACTAAGTTTTATAGCTGTAGCTTCCTTCACATGGAAAGTACTTTTGTATTATATAGTCTTTTTTTTTTTTTTTTCTCCTACTTTTAATACTCCTAGTCTGTTTTATAATTTATCTGGCAAATATCCATCATAACATTGATCTCAAGTCACTTATTTATAATTTATATTCACTGTTAAGAATCAAAAATATTAGAAAGCTGTCCACTGAACTTCTTAAACATCCTGATAAATTATAAGATGTATAGTTTGGGTAAACATGTAGTACAATTGAATATTTTCCTTTACCTGTCAGTACATTTCAATAAAAGCAACATCAAATAGCTATCAGATAGATATCAAATAGTTTATCAGATATATCACCTAACAAATATCTTCTAAGAAGTAAATGAGAACCATCAATGAATGTTGGCAAATAGATAAGCAGAATTTCATTTTTTTTAAATTTAGTAATGGAAATGCACCTTTAAATAGCTTTATCACTGAGAAAAATCAACAAAAGCAAGGAAATTTAAAGCAGATGCTTGCATTCTGGAGCAAGTTGATGTCTTGATAAGGGTGCTTATAAGCCATTAACATTAAAGGAGTTGCATTGATGCAAACCAAAATATTGGACACTACACATATTTGCTTTTCACTTGTCCTCCTTTGAGTTTACAAATGCCTGATTCCAGAGCCAAATATGCTTGGTAGGTAGAGTCCTAGGTAGAGATTTCAAGACAATATGAAGACTCCTTCAGTTATTTACTATTTTAGGAAGAAGATTAATTTGGATTAGGTGACTAGGTATGAGGGATTCATACTAAGGCTGACTAAGGACTGGTAGTACTGCTAAATTCTTGCTGTTTATTACTATATTTTTAAGTAAAGGTATTGATGTACCTCTCATGCTGTTTCAGTCCTACTTGCTCATTCTGTCATGGTTTTCTCAGTTATGGACAGCTACCTAAAGTTCACTCATTTGAGTTTTATGTGTCTGGTCTCTTGCTGGTGTTCTTCGCAATCTGCTTTATGTTGCTTTCACAATCCACTATAGTCCTAAAATGGAAATTAATTTATTATGAAGCAGGATGTTATTTTCAAATGGATTTCAATACTATGCTTTCCAATTTCTAAATCGTATAATTACTTGTATTTGGAATTGCTTCTGATCTGTCTGCTCTCTTCTACTGGTAGATTTTTTCTCTCTCTTTCAGCAGTAAGCTACTGCAGGTGGTTGTTCAGTGATACAATATGAGGAAAAAGCGTTCTTTGTGCTTTGCTGGTTCATTAAAGAACTCCAAGTTTTCTCCAGGGTTTGTGCACACAACAAATATAGTCCTCTGTATTACAGCAAGAGCTCACACACATCTTTCATTTCCATCTGCTTTAGTGCTGTTCTGATTAAGTCCTATAACAATCTCAAGGTAGAATATGGCATAATGACTTAAGTGTCGCTTAAAAATTCTTAATAAAATACTTTTTTGTAACTTACACATCACTCAGATGATACTACTGTTGTGATACTTGTTAACAGTGTGTAGTGGTTTGGTCCAAAATACTCATTACTGTTTATCTTCTGTGAGATAAGAATTAGGAGAAATGCAAAGCAGGCACCAAACTTGAAAGAATATAAAGAAGTTTATTAACAAACCTAAAAGAGGGGAAAAAAAAAAATTATACCACCTTCAGAACTCTCCTCCTCCCCCCACCTTCCTCCCTTCTCCCACTGACAATGTGAAAAGACAACCCTTAAGATGTTCAGTCTGTTTACCACTTCCATAATAACCTTGTTCAGTCCATGTAGAAAGAGAAGTCTCTTCTTGCTTGTGCTATGAAAACATTATCACAACGAGACAGCCGCCCACTTCCAAATATTGTTCAGTCCATTTAGGAAGAGGAGTCTCTCTGCCTGCGTGTGAGTCCCTTCCCCCGACTTGCAGCTTTTCCTTCCTGCAACTGCTTTCAAGGGTCCACTCTAGAAGTTTTTTGGGGTACAATTTTAAGGTTGAGCCGTTCAGAAACAGAAACAGAGGCCCTTCTCCTTCCCTGGGAGCAAAGGGTCTTCCTCATCTTCATCGTTAGGACTATCTCTGGGAGCATCTCTAGGAACTGAGGTTTCTCCTTTCCCGTTTGGGGCAAAAGTCCTCATCTGGTTCATCTCTCCCTGTCCAAACTTCTCATCAAATTACAGCTGCGTCAGCATCTGCCTATCTCAGTGCAGGTGCTTTTGCTTACGAGTTGAACACTCCACCCCCCATATCTTCATGAAATTACAACGGGATACTCTGATATATCATAGCTTCACAACAGAATTTCAGCTTTAAGCATCTCCTCTCTCTCTTCCCTCAGGTTTTCAGCTCTTCACAGCAGTAAAAGGGTTAATCTCACCTCAGCCTTGCAGCTTTGCAGCTGGAATGTTGAATTTTTCTTATCGCAGTGGAGAGGGGGGAGAGCCGAGCCGCTCTGGCTGCCCACAGCAAGGCAGTGGGGGGGGTTCCATGGCTGGAACAGGTCCATGGCTCCAGGATGGCCGTGGCCCGGCCCAGCCTGGCCCAAGCAGGGCCTGGCCGGGCCCGCTGGCCCCCACACGGGGCCCGCAGCCACCTGTGCCAGCGCCGGAAACGAGAGAGAGCTGGGGGGGGAGTTTGCCTATTCTTAAATGTGGATCACAGAGGTGGTCACAACTTTAAGTGGCTCAAAGAATTGTCCATATTCAAACTGGCCAGCTGATAGGTTCTATCAGGTCCCAGAGGAAACTGTAAGCACCCCTTAGCAAGGACATCCCTTCCGGGACTATGCTTGCTAACCTATGACACAGTGTTTCCTAAAGTGTTGCTGTTATTAGAGTGGATCATTAATACATCTCTTTGGGCTGGGAAAACAATCATATCAGTGTATTTTCTGCTTATGAGAGGTTGCAGAAATAGATAATTCGGAATTATGCTCATTTTAATCAGGAAAGTTTGGGAACCCAAAGATTTTCTGTTGAATTTCAAGGTGTACATAAAAGCGCTTTATACAAGGCTGTATTTTCCTGAAAAAAAAAAAAAAAAAAAAGAAAAAGAAATAGTGAAGACACAAATATCAACTTTAATGAATTTAGATAGATTTTTCCTGTGGATATTGATTTATTAATTGGCCAGCTGGAATTATTTGAATATAAGAGCATGTCTGTGGCTGGAATATTCTTGGTTCACAGCTAATAACCCTGAGCCCTAGTTCACTTTGAAGGTTCCTAGGTATTACAGTGACTCATGATAGGCAGTGATAATAAGAAATACCATTGTTGAACTTTGAGATAAGTTATTGTCCTACTGATGAGAAAGTAAATGCATGGGGTAGACATACTTAGTACTGATTATTGCTGAAACGTGTGATATAGCAGCTCTCTGAAGTAAAACGTATTCAAGAAGTGTTACTTATCAAAGGGAAGCTAGATCTGAACTGCTGAAAAGAGCATTTTCAAGGTTGTATGGAAATAGCATTCAACTTCAGAAAATATAATTATTAGAAATGTGGATTCTTTATCACAAAATAGAATCTCCCAAAGGAACTATCAGACACAAGGCAATACCAGGACTGCCACTAAATATGCTGTCCTCAAGATGACAGCTGTAATGGGACATATTCTGCTGATTTATCTCAGCAGAATATGCTGTCTCTACGAGAAAGAACAAACTTGATGATGATAATTCATCTGGGTTAGGTCTGTCGTGAGTCTCTAGTACTGTCTTAGTCTCTCCCATGATGCTGTGGCATTTTAGAGCTTGAGCAAAGCCAGACACTTCCTAGGCCAATTCCCTTCTCTTCCCATGCCAGGCAAAGAACCAAAAATAACAATGCCCTGTTCTCAATCCCTCATTTGCAAGGCATGACAGAACCAGGTGTACTGAAAATTTAAAAATGGGCGATAAACTGGCCAACAAGATGATTGTTTGGAAAATGGTAAAGATAATCCTCCAACTGCTGCATAACGAGTTGTGTGACAAAAAGTTGCTTACAGTAAGAAGTAACACTATGTGTTTGATTTTATGTGTAGCAAGATAAATGTAGAATACATATTCTGCAATCCAATATTCCACAATGAAGAAAAGAGTTTAAAAGTATTGGTTAAAAATGAAAATAAGCCTTGATAGTGATAATGCCAAATTAAATTTCTATCCTTTTTGTGTGGTTCTTAAGTCATTTCTTTGGCAAAAAAGAATGTGCTTTTAAGATTAGAAGCATGAAGAAAAGGGACTGAGAAAGCAAAAGAAATTAAATTAATACAGCTACATCCTAACAATTAATCAGCTGGGTTGTGATTCATCTCCCAACCCAGTCATTTAAAAGCCAAGCATCTTTGTTAATAACCATCCAAATTTCTTTTGTGAGTATTGAAAAGAGAAGGGCACCTCTAAAGTTTTGTCCAAAACTGACCTTTAAGGCAAGTGAAATTAATCACATTTTCAAGGTGCCTTTCTTTGTTCATTGCTATACACAGACTAGTGAAAATATTTTAAATTAAACTAACTTTTAAATAACTGAAAGTGAGGCAAATTCTTTTCGTGTTAAAACAATAGATTTTTTTCATCCTCCATAATTTGCAATAGGAACAAGTAAAGCTATCCAGAACAGTTTCTTGAGTTACCAGAAACAATGTAGAACAATGTAGATGAGAAGTCAAATTTTTTTTCAAATTTTATAAAATAATATCCCAAAATATCCATTCTATGAATTGAAGGCTTGCTGCCTTTGCTCTGTGCGTGTATAGTGACTGCTGCAAAATGAGTCCATTTTGAGATTGAAATGGTGCTGTGAGGATGTTCCAGTTCCTAAGATCCTGTTTACTAAAAGAGGAAAGTTTGGAGATCCCAGAATTATCCTTGAAGAAACAAGTTTAATTTTTAAGAATGAAAAATAATTATCCATAGTTAAGAGTTGCTGGCTTAAATGCACATGTGAAGTATGGATTGCTGCCAATGCATGTGTAAGTTTTTTAATAATTAAACAGCTTTTTATCTGACTTTACAATGCAGGAAAATTGATTCACTACTTGGTTATTAGTCTGATGTTCACTTGAACTTTTTCATTCAGTCTTTTAAATTCAAAATAATTTAGAAATAGCATAAAATACAGCACTAAATCATTAATAACTTTTAAATATTCAGTATTTTAATTCAGACTCAACTTGCTTGATAAATACCTTTTGGGATTAAAAGAATGAAATAAAAGTAAGACTATATGTATTCCAAAACAAAGTAAAGCATATCCAGGGGGCATTTTGATTTGTGGGGCAAAAGTGATTTTTTGAGACCCCTCCACCTAGTGTGTGATTTTGTGATTCATTGCTGCAATACTTGAATACTGTACAGCAGAAGTTATTTTTCTTCACGATGGGAAGATTGATGATTGATGAGGGGCAAATATTGCTTTCTTTCTGTAAATGGGTACTGAATAGAGAAAAAGTAAGATCAAAGTTTTACTCAATTTTATATACTTGGTTGCATGACTTAAAGACTTGTAGTAAACCTCTTCAGTTGTTCACAAAAAACTTTCTTTACGTTTGTCTGTTTTTATCGACTCAGCACATTAGCAAAGCTAACTCAGGTAGCCAGAATATGAGGAAATATGACTGCTATGACTTTATCTTCTTCTGCCTCCAATTTCCTTAATAATGAGGTCAACATTCAATTTATGTAATTTTCCACTGTATTTACTACATAGCTATGAGACATTTCTCTCTTGTCTTATCCATCCATACTTACTTTCCCCTCTGCAGCTCCATCGTAGTGGATGATGAAGACTTCAGTGGCTAAAAGGTGTATGAAGTCCTTTCCTTAAAGATTGTAGCACAATGCACAATGTAAAAGGAGGACAAAGGTATTCTTCATAGTCATAGACACTTTAATTTAGCCTGACTTTTCTTCAAGAACAACTATTGAAAATATTGGTAATCGTGTATCAATTGTATATACACGTTCTAATTCTCAGTGTGCTCTTTTAACACAGGAAGTCCTCTTTGCATCTTAGCTGGTTGGAATAAAGACAGGTGAATATTTTTGAAGTAATATAGGATAGCAGAAAAATTTAACAAATATTAACTGGCTTGCTAATTGGATAAGCAGTCAGGACTGGATTAATAAAAGGGCTAGTAGAAAACAAAGAGTTGTCTGTATGTCACCCCAGTAACTGATAAGAGACCTCAAAGGACAAGGAGAAGTTTGTCTAATCCAATTGTCTTGAAGATTTTTGAATCCAGGCTTGCTGAGACAGTGCCAAGACCTGTGAGTTACTGTAGACATGGAAAAAGGGATTCTCCATTTCACCCACTAAATTTCCCCACACAGTCACCAGAAGAGTACAGAATTACCACTTTCTTCATTCTGTCATGTGATAGGCAGTTTTGTAAAGAGTACAGCAACTACATAAAACTAAGTGGCCAATGCAATATGTGAGTGTTATATCATTGCTCTTATTAAGTGAAAAGTAGTCTACTACACAGCAAGCTACATAATCCCAAGGCTCTGAAACAAAGCCATGCAAAACATTTTGAATTAAAACCCCAGAAATTAAACTTTAAACATCAAGTGGCTCCAATGTTCTGTTCCCTTCACAGAAGCCAATTGCTAACATTACTGTGATACTGTATTAAACTTGACTCTTAAGTGTTTATTGAATTGGAATCCTGGAAAACAAAGTAATTTTGTTTTTGTCCTGGTTTGATGGTTTTTAATTAAATGGTTTGCATTGTGGCTCTTCATGAACATGTAATTAAATTGTTAAATGTAATTATTCATGAGTGGAGGCAATTATGTTAAAAAAATTGGGTGGGTATTATTGGATTTACATAAGAAGCTTTTGCTGACAGGGACTGTAGTATTTTTTGTTAAAATAAAAGACTTAATATCAGTCATAGTTACCACACCATAGCAGATGAATCACATAGAAAAGCATAGGTACACTTTGAATTTGAAATGCCAGGGCGCTCTTTCTACTCTCCCAACATCTGTTCTTGAAAACAGTTTCATTAAGGTACAAATTATCTTTTAAAAAGGATGATCTAATTGTGATTACAGTATTAGACACATTATCTACTTCAAAAATTATTGTTGCCCTCAAACAAAGAGGAACCTCCCTGTAAAGAATATGTTGCTTTTTTGCAGGATGCTGTAAGAGAAACTACTAAGTTTTTGCAGCATTACTACTTAATTGGCAGTGTTTCATTTCCTTTCACTTTGAGGTTAGCTGAAAAGCATTATTCTTGTCAAATAATGGCTGTATCAATATTGCTGTGCAATAATTTTGGAACAAACTGGAACTTCAGCTCTTAAAACTAGAGAGGAAAACTCAGCGGAGTTCATGGGAGTAACTTCATTCAGTAGTGTCTTTAGTTGTCAAGCGACTAGATCATGATAGTATGAGGTGAGCCAGGCAGCCTCCACCTATTCTAGTGGTGACATTGTCTATCTGATGTCGGATGGGCAGGATAATTCATGACACTGCCAAAATACTAACGTTATTGAAAATTTATTAGGTTTGGGATTTTTACCAGAATAAGACAGGGAAATCACAGTGTGGACAGACACAGCAAATCTGTCCCAGTCTTGGAAAGGCAGCTTTATAGGCAGCAAAAAACTAATATTTTATGAAAATCACAATTTGTTCACTTATATCCAACATAACAGATGCATTTCAACTGATTCTTAAAGTAAATCCATCAGAAAAGTTTATGGTTGAAAATATTTTAAATATCTGGGCTTCTAGTGAGGAGAAATATTGACAAAATATGAAAATGAGGACAAACATTAACAATCAGCAAAGTCTTTATTGTAGATGAAATTATTAAATGATACTAAATGACCTATATTGAGTCAAAACTTGATCAGAAATGGTAAAATGTCTCAAAAATTCCTTACCAGCATAATAGATAAGAAATCAATGCACTCTACAGCTGCACTTCCTTGTTTCAGCTGATTGGCTGATGACTCAGCTTCCTCTGTTACAGTCAACTGTCAATTTACAGACATATCATTGAACTAGTTTCCAAAATGTCTTTATTCATTCAACTAAATATTGTCTGTTCTCCAGAACTGTTAAGCTGATAAAAATGTTTCAGTGTACTGGCGACTAATTTTGCAAATCAGCATAGTACTCAACATTTTTTTCAAATGTAACCTTGCAATACAATATATAATCACAATTTCTACGTAATTTGATAATATTGAGCAACTGAAGTGCTGTCTTACACCTTGCAAATAGGGAAAAAACCCTATTATGAAACCAAGTTGAAAACCACTGCTAGGAACTTTCACATCTCTATTTTCCTTTTACTTGTGCTTTTAAAAGTACTAGTAATTTTGTTCCAAATTTCTATTTTTAGCATGAATAAATTTTCTGTACTAGTTAATGCAACTGTAAAGCATCACATAAATTCCCAAGGTATGCAGCCAAAGTCACATAAAATATTTCAAGTCTGGAGGGGAAAGCTTAGATTTTTGTATGGGCATTCACCAAGGCTTTGTTATAAGGGGAAAATAATTTTTGGTTGAAGATTTTGGAAGTACGTCATTCTTCTCTCACCAAAACATGTATATGGTAATGAAACGGTTTCTTCCATGAATTGTAAAGGAAAAAAAGAGACAAAAGTATTTTAGACTAGAAATAACCCCACTCCCTTTCCCAGAAATTTATTTGTGGTTAAAACTAGAGGTTTCTTCAGTCATGTTTCCTCTTTCATCTCTGTGCTTCTTATAGCATCTCTTATTCCTTCTTTGTCCTGTAACTCCTATCTGTTTTTACAGATCTTCTAGTAGATTTCCAGCCTTCCTTATTTCTCAGAGTACTACAGTATTCTTTGTGAAGCCCTTTCCTTCTTTCCTGTGGCTTTAATTAGTCTTCTGCATGCTCAAACATTCAGCTAGATGCACTTGACTCCGGGACTGGTATGTTGCTCTTTTCTTGGGCCTCAACTTCTCATGAAACAGTATTGCTATTCCACTTCTGGGCTTTGTCTGCTTACACGCACACACACACACACACCGTATACTCTGTAATTTTATATGTGAAACTAAGAAACAAATATAGTTACTAAAAAGTCACATTTTGGTGTACAAATAAGCAAAAGAGAGCATAGTGCAAGACAATCTGATCAGGGTTTATAACCCGAAATACAATGTGAAAAAGGTGCTTGGCTAAGAACTTCTTTACAAAGGTTATCCAAATGTACCATCACTGCATTTATCTGTTTGAGGAATGTCCACTGCTAATTTTTTTTCCCATGTGTTCTTATTGATGATTTTTCATATTTTCTTTCTGAAAAGAAGAAAAACTAAACCTGTTTGGATCTTTGTTCTATGTCTGTTCCAACTTTCTAGTCTAACTCTTCGGGATAGAAAACTTTATACAAATCTATTATCACATGTTCACGTGAAAGGAAATAATCGTGGATGAACAGCTGTATCTGACTTCTCAACAGGCAGTATGTGTCTTGCAACCTCATGTCATGGTAAAAGGTGATAGTTCTTTTCATTATCTAAAGAACCATTCTGAAAATTTATTGGATATAAGGAAGCCAGCATTTTCTTTCAGTTCTGTGAGGATATGAGAGGAAAAGAAGTTTTCACTGTCTCCATTTCAGAACCTCTGTCTAAAAAGGATTTTTGTTTTTTGTTTAGAATTAATCTTCAGTTCCCATTCATTTTTTAGTAACAGACGGCGTGGAGATGTATTAGTAGTGAACAGGTTTGGGGGTTAGATTGTTTTTTTCATGGTAAGTGAAATTCTTAGGGGTTGGTTGGGGGGGTTTTTTAAGTATATGTGAAGATTTAGCCCTGGCAGTTGAAATAATGGGCTGCCTTGATGGAGCTGGGAGGTAGTAGTGTGCCCCTTTGCACTGGGCCGTGGGTGCTGTATGCACAAGGACATCAAGACACCAGTGACAAAGAATGGCCCTTGTGCAAGACACCAGCACATTCTGAGCCATATCAGAATGAAATATTCTCACACACATGAAAATGAGTGGTATTTGCTTTTCATACACCCAGGACTTGATCCTTTCATAATGAGCACAAACTGTTACTGTCAGCAGCTCATGTGGGAATTGTGTTTTGGAGATGGTCCCAATATTCCTCACAATTTCAAGCACTGAAGAGGTATATATAAAGTAAAGTACATATGGTTGCCGCTTTTTCTTTTTTAAGAAAAAATGTATTTCAACCCCAGCTACTAAGAAGACAGGCATAAGTCAGGCTTGCTGTTGCAATCATCTTTACTTTAATTTGGTTTATTTGTTACTGCTCCTGCCTTACAGTCACATAGTGTTGAGCTTGAATAATATTATATTAAACACTTTGAGTTTTACACAGCTCACATTTTTAAATGCTAGGAATTATTCTTCCTTTAAAAATGTTGTCTAAGTCCCATTTTCTGAGGGTTTTAAGCCCTTAAGAATCCAGGGAAGGAATTTGCTCCAGGTTAGTACAACCCTCTGTATAAAGATGTGATCTGTGCAGTGTGAGAGGTGTCGGAGCTACTGCAGCTGACAGAGAGCTGGTCAAAACAGCCAGTGTAGCTTAAAGATCAGCTGAGCTTACCACACAGACACATGAGGTGGCAGCTAGCTGAACAAACCCCTCCAAAAGGAAGAGAATGACCTGGTTATGGATGTGTGATTAGTTTAGAAGAAATTGTTCTGAGAGCAGTATTTTTTATTTTATTGAACACCAGAGGGCATGAAAGCGTGTTTCTACAGAGGGAGAAGTACTTTGCAAGACAGTTAAAGCACTTCTGAAATTCCATCGCTTTCGTGATGTCAATACCTATCAAAAATGGGATTGATTTACAGCATCACAGAATCTCTCAGGCTGGAAGGCACCTTTGCAAATCCTTTTGTCCAACCCCCCTGCTCAAGCAGGGTCACCTGGAGCAGATGGTCCTAGGCCATGTTGCTTTCTAACTTTCTAGCTTTATATGTAGTTTTGATGTGCTCTCAACATGAAGTGACTAAAACTATTACACTATAGTTTTGCATAATTTTTTGTATTTCTGTCGAGAACGTTTCAGTAAATTCTTACTAATGAATTTTCTTCAGTCACCTGCAGCAACAAATGGTTTAATATTACTTTCACATTCGTTCAGTTTTTAGGGTAACTTACAATGCGAAGCATTACCTTTTTCATCCTTTTCCTAACAATTTTCATAATTTATGCTAGGAACTTTATGATAGTACTTTCAATATAAAATCTAAATAAAGCTGTTCTCATAATCTAATATAGTAATTCTTGTGTTAGGTCTGTGCAATTAAGTAAGTCAGTAGAGCTAAATGAATGAATTAGAAATATAATTATCTTAATTTTCATATAATTAAGCAGAAATTGGATTGGAATAAATATAATGAAAAATTATTAAAAACGAAATATAATACTTTTTCCTACCTGCAGTAAAATTCCTTGTTTCAATATGAAGTTTGTTACATTTATATTAACATAAATTATGAATTATTATACTATAAATAAATTTATATAGAAAATTAATAAAAACAAATATATAAAACTATAATTTTAATATGCATATTATTATTAGTGTCATGTGTTAAGCAAGATTCTGGTCCTAGTTCAGGTAGTGATATGCTTTTAGGTTTAGGTTAAAACAGTTAAGCTCCCTACTTCAACTTCCATTTTCACTGCATGAAAAAAAGCTTGTTTACAGATGGATAATTTTAATTTTCATAAGCTGTTGAAACACACAAAATAGATATCTAAAGTATTCTTTTGAATGCTTTATTTAATGATTCTCTTTCAATACAAAATATGTAGAATGTTGTTTCAGTCAATTTGGTCATTAAAAACCTTAACAATACCTGGGATATTTGAATTTTGAATCAATATATAGGTGTGTAGACAAGAGAGTTATCTCCACTTTTTTCTTGCAGACACCTCTTCTGAGATTTTCCAGTATTTTTGTCTGCCATGTTGACTACCAATTGACAATACTCATTTTCGGAGGGTATATTTACTTGGAAACTCAAAGTTTGCTAATTCTCTAGAAAGTGTGTCCTGGGCAGCCCTAATGCCTTTCCTCAAATTGTTCCTTTCTTCTGAATAAGACTTTGATGCATAAGACAAACATCCCTGTTTAAGAACTTATAAATGTTGTCCATCATCTTTGAAAAAGACAGATGGATGTGCCTATCTGAGCAGCAGGAGAACTGATCCATGCTTTTTCACTGTCACACAGACAAACAGGGCTGAGTTGCACAGACTTTAAGACTCAGATTTCCCAAGTCTTGCTGGCAGCTAATTCTATCTTCTTGTGCTCAGGCATTGAAGTAGGATCTTTATTTCCATATTTACAAAAGAGCACTTAATATTATAGGTGATGCAAACAGGATTTTTTATATGTGTTAACAGCAAATTCAGTAAATTGAAAAGCTACCTATAAATTAAGCTTATTTCTTTTGCATTTCAGCACTGTCCAGAGCTGTCCCATTTTTTGCCCTTGTCCTAAGGCACTTCTCAAATTAGCTCTGATCTAAGTGACTCTGATGCCACTTCTGTTGCAGTCACCTAGAAGTAGAATGTGTTCCTGCCAAATACTTCTTGAAATCCCACTAAAAGCATAGGATTTTAAGTGTTCAGGGAAAGGAATAACTCTAGTTTTCTGACAGGTGTTTGAGGAATAAAAAAAAAACCCTGAAAGCTTTCATAGGTATTTTGCTAAATATACATTTTTTTAATCTGTGAAATCCCCTTTCAATAAGCCAGCTCCAAACATGAGTCAAAGGTGCCTGGTAATCGTTTGCACAAGCTCTTCAATTTCATTTGTACTAAAATTAGGTTCCTCAGTAGTTCTAGAGACGCCATTTGTCCTTGAAGTTTATCAGCATCCTTTGAAAGAGCCGATAAATAGAAAAGCTTTGATTTCAGCAGTGATTTAAAAAATAATGACTACAACATACATTTCTTATGTAAAATGATTTTTTTTTTGGTAAATATAGGTTTAACAAATAAAATTTATTGGAAAATTATTGGGACTAAGCATTTTTATAACACATATTATTCAATCTGACTACCTTTTTAAAAATACTTTCAATTGTGTTTTTTACAGAATTCTGTAGTTTATAAGCTGATGATCAGTGTACAGTGCTTGTATAATGTCTGTAGATAAGCATACTAGTCTGTACCAAGGATAATGTGTTAACACAGGCTGCGGGAGTTGTCAGAGAAACTCAGAGAAAAACCTTGCTCAGTAAAAGTTGTTTGTGCAAATTTCGTAAAAACTCCACTAGATATATTTCAACAGTCTTAACATTGCTGCATGGCTTGCCACCTTCATTATTAAAATAACTTATTTCTGAGCTCAGATCTCCTGGTTTTCATTCTGATATTCCCTTTGTGATGATATCTGTCACCCCTAGTAGGTAGTGTCTGTCTGTATGCATATCTAATGGAAGAGCTATCTGTTTAGGATGGTACATTTTTGACATGTCTCTTCTTGCTCTCCACTATTAGTACTTAGTCTGTAGGAAAGAATTTCACACTTTTTTTATCCTTCATACACTTATCTATTCATGTGGTTTGCTTCCAGCACTGACACACTCATTTTACTTTCTGAGAGAGAGCTTCATCAAATGACTCTGGTGGCAATGACAAGAGCATCAAACTTCCTCTCACTTTAAATTAGTCATCACTATTTACAATAATTTTCACGCAATAAATATATGAGATGCCACAAATAGTTAATGACTGATGAGGCAAAACCCTTTATATATGCATCTCAAATCAGGCCATATTTTTAAAATTAGCACTAGCAAAAGTTACATCATTGTAAAAGTTACTGAAAAAGCAAAATTCAGATATTTTATGATATTTTCAGAATTATTATATATTTCCTAATTACAAAATGGGTGTGTGTAAGTACATGCTTGTGTATGCTTTTTTGTATGTCCTCCTTCTAGGTAATTTTAACCATTTAGTGTAATGGTTTTTTAGGAATCTGGGAGATCATTAAAATGATTAGAAGTTCACAATTGTGGTAGACTAGATATGTAAGAAAACCTTTTGATAGATGGGCTGCAGGGTATGCTGAGTCTTTATAAATCACAAAAAATTCTCAGCAGAGCATTCTTGTGGATGCTGCAATCACAAGAGTACTGTCACTACTACCAACTACTTCAGAAACTGTTGTTCAATAAAAAAGCCTTACAGAAATATTTTAGCCAGATTTTTTCCATGGACACAAGGACTGCAGGATTAAGCATTACAGCCAAGAAGGGATGATAAGTAATAATAATCAGAAAGAATTTGCAGTGCAAAGAGATACCAGTCTTGGGTAGAATCTTAAACTTAACAAAACATAGTAAGAACATGCCTTTTTCTTGATACTTCATCCTGAATGAAATAATTTGTGATTTATTTTGCACTGCACATTTTAATAGGACCAAGCTGGTATCAAAAATAATATATATTCAGACTCCCTTGAGTGTTAAAATAGATCAGAGTGAAGGAAAAAATGAAAGACTGAAGGAAATGTGCTTGTCTTTTGAGGGTTTGAAAATGCAGGTTTTCAGTTTACAACTCAGTCAGATTTGTGTAAGGTTTTTTGTTTAGGGTGAGCCTTTTTGCTCAGGTGAAAAAGGAATAGCTCAGATTTCAGGATACTTATTACAGAAGAAAATATCTCTATTTGAAATACAATATTCTGAACAGGAATAATGTGAAAAAATGGAAGTTAGAAGAATTTTTTTTAAATAAGCTTGAAGTTATCTAAAAACTAAATGAAATGTAGAAAGTAATTTTGTTTAATTCTAGGCCTTGCATATTTTTAGCTTTCCAGCATAAACTTTTGTTGAGGTGCCTCCATGTGAAACTGTAAACACTATCATTCTACTGGAGAAAATTAGAATGTGAGTTTATCCTATATTCAAACTGTTTCATCCTAATTCTTGTTGGGAAGGTTGTGTTTCATTTGTCTTGATAGCAAGAGAGAAAGGAAAAAAGCTGGGAAAATATTTAGACCATAACAAAATCTACATGAATATTATGAAATTATTTATAATTTGAATCTTGGAAGATATATATTTGAGATAGTGGGTCAATATTTGACTTTAACTACACAAAATTCAGTGGCATTTTGTTTGGAGATGTCTAACTAAACCATCAGACGGTGTTTGAAAACAGAAGGAATAACTCAGAGAGAAGCATCTGTAAAATGCTGTATGCTAATGTAAACGATCCTGTGTGTTGTAATGACCTCAGTTTGAACTCCTTCTGAGTTTCCAGTTGTTGATAAATAAGAATTTTTTAAATAAAGCAACAGAGTTTATATCATAGAACCATAGAAACATAGAATGATTTGAGTTGGAAGGGACCTTAAATATCCTTTGGTTCTGATCCCCCTGCCATGGCCAGGGACACCTTCCACTAGACCAAGTTAGTCAGAGATCCATCCAGTCCAGCTTCGAACACTTCCAGGGATGTGTGATCCACGGCTTCTCTGGGCAATCTGTTCCAGTGCTGCACCACCCTCACAGCAAAGAACTTCCCCCTGAGACCTAATCTGAACCTACTCTCTTTCAGGTTGAAGCCATTCCCACTTGTCCTGTCACTACAGGCTCGTGTGAACGGTGTCTTCCCCTTTTCCTCTTCCCCCTCCCTTTAGGTCACTCTAAAGCCTTCTCTTTTCCAAGCTGAACAAACCCAATTCTCTCAGTCTTTCCTCACAGGAGATGTGCTCCATCTCTCTTATCCTCCAACAGGTCCATGTCCTTCTTTTGCTGGCTGACAGGTTGATAGTTCCAGAGTCCTCCTTTCTACCCTTTTGAAACATGAGTACAATGTTTCTCCCTTTCCAGTCACCTGGGACTTCACTGGACTGTCATGACTTTTCAAATATGATGGAGACTGGCTTGGCAACTACATCAGCCATTTCCCTCAGGAGTCTGGGATGCACCTCACCAGGTCCCACTGACTTCTGTACATTCATGCTCCTCAGGTGGTAATGAACCTGATCTTTACTTACAGTGGGAGGGACTTTGCTCCCCCAGTCCCCATCCTACTGTCCATCCACTTGAGAAGTCTGGGAGGAGAGGCTATCACTGAAGCCCAAGGCAAAAATATTGTTGAGTACCTCGGCCTTCTCTTCATCCTTGTTAAACAATTTTTACAGCCTTGTTTAACAGGGGCCATTACTCCTCCTTTGACCTTCCTTTTCTGGTTAACATACCCATAGAAGCCCTTGGTATTCTTTTTGTTCCTTGCCAAGTTCAGCTCCAGCCTTCCTGACCCCATCGTGAATAATTTTCCTTCTCTATACTCTTCCTGGGTCACCCATCCTAGCTTCAACTGTCTATGCAGTTCCTTCTTTCCCTTTAGTTTGACCAGTAGATCCCAGCTGAGCCATGCCATTGCTACTGCCACAATAGGAACTGTAACATCCTTTTTCTCAACGTACAACACTGTGTATGATAGAACCACACAGAGGTACAGGCTTTGGGAAGGAGCATGACTGTGCAGGGGCTGCAAAGGGAGGGTGCAGGAAATCCCCATTGCTTTCCCTCAGCTTAAAAGTAACCTCATATTTTTTTTTCTTCTGTTTTTTACATTCACCACTACTTCGTCTGTCAAAATAGGAAGGTATACCAAGTCTGTGAGGGTATTTCTGCTTATGACTGACCTAGTTACTTACAGGAGGTTTCACACTTACCCAACTTCAACTGACCAAAAAAAAGTCTAATTTCATGTTGGTTTATGTGCTCATTATTAATTTAAGTTTCACATTTCTAATTACACTAAATATTATTTTTTATTTATATGAACCTTTTCTATAAAAAGTAGTAGTTGACATATAAGGGGGAATAGTAAAAATGTTTCTAAAAATTCACCTTTTGTAGATTCTGTAAAGCTGAAGCCATCATAACACACTACAGGTGTACTGCTGACCAGCTTGGAGTGTGGGGCTGATATCTCACTATCTCTCAAAGAAATGTAGACCAACAGTTGTAATCACAAAACTGCGTAGAATGTCAAAGATATTGCACCATAATTGTTTATAACAGTATTCATTTCTAGAAGAAGTTTGAATTATCACTGAATGCAATGATTGATTATACCTCTTTTATATAAAACTATAGATGTGTTTATTCTATTGAGCTGGTTTTTTCCAAAAAACACTTCTAAATAGCAGCAATTTCATGTCAAATCATTTTATGTTATTTGAGTGTTTCTGGAAATGTTTTTTTTTGTCTGAAAGTAAAGGAAAATGGCTGGAAGAGTCTAGCAATTTCTCTGTAAAAGTCAAGGTGTATTACAGAATTATTTCCCCCTCATTTCCTTGAATTTCTATAAGCACTGTGACATGTTTTTGTACTGTGATCTACTGCATGCCACTACACAGTGACAATAAGTGGTTTTGATATCAAGGTATAAATTTAGTCTTTAGTAATCTTGTAAGAAGCTTATTTCTGTGACCTTATTATGACTGCCTTCATTAGAAGATTTAGTGCCACAGTGAAGGAAAGGCACTGAGAAGGAAAGAGACCTCACAATAAATGTGTTCAGTTTATTTGGTTCCGTTTTCTTTATTAAAAGAAATAAAAAGGCAAATATTGCTGCTGCATTAATGTGTTGTACAAAATCCTTTTTGGAAACAGAATGTGAAAAGGAAAAATATCTGGCAATATTAAGATACTTAGGATACAATTATAAAAATGCAGCCTGCCCTGGGTTTATTTGCCAGAAGAGAAATACTGATCTTCGCAATGCTCACATTCAGTATTATTCAGGCATGTTTAAAGTGATCTATTAATCACTCAGACTTTAATGATATCATAATTTTGAAGAAGACTATAGCTTATGATATTCAGAAGGCACCTTACTAACCACTGTTGGAATGATTTCAATTCCATTCCTTTGAAAATTAGTTGCTACATTATTTTAATTCAATTATATAGTCTGTAATTTTAGCTGCTCAAATAAAAAAAGTGACTTTGGCCTTCTTGAAGCTTTCACCTATGAATCCCACATATTGAAAACTTATGATGTGAAGATATTGTCAGTTGATGCTGGAGTGCATTTGTCAGTGTAAGAGGAGAAAAATGGTTCTTCCAAGGAGAAAAATATAGCCAGCACATTTACAATCTTTCTGAAGAGTGTACTTACTCATAGTACCCTTTACCATGAAAACAGTACATTTTATCAGATAATTGATGGATAGTTGTAACGTATCCCTAGGAATTTATTTTTCTAAGTCTCTGAACTTTTCTGGTAAAGCCCTGGGTAGTTCTAAATTTTCATCTTTAACCTTGCTCTGGGTGAATACTCAGTTTCTTCTTGATCACATTTCTTATGAATAAAAATATCTGAATTTATTTTGTTTCAAGATCAATGGAAGTAGAGAATACTCTGCCTACCAGTGTTGAGAGCTGCTTGCATTTATCACTACTAAAGCTAGGCTAGACTAATTGTATGCAAGAGTTGAGTCTTGAATAAAAAATAAATAATAAAACAAAAAGAAGAACAAACCCAGGCAGCTAAACAAACAACAAAAAGACACTGAACTGGAACGACCTCAGGTTGGAAGGAACTGAGTTCAATTCTCAACGTCACTGGTGGTAATTCAGCACAGGAGTGATGTCATTGAGAAAAGCTGCAGAGGCCTGAAAATTATCTACCAGACTGAGACGTACTTTCTTAGAGTGGCTGATCTCTTGTAGATCATTAAGCCCTCTCAGGAAAGCTGCTTAATGTTATAAATTGATTCTCTTAAGAAACAGTGAGGATGGAAGACACACTTGAAGACAGTTAGGAATTAAACAAAGAGCCAGTTGAGGGATTTGTGATTGTGTTTCCAGCACCAGTTTTACTCCCTGTTTACTATCTCCTTGCTCTGCTGGGGCTACACTTTGGGGGATGCAGCAGATTTTGATTTGGTTTTGTTTTTTTTTTTTTTTTTGTTCTTTTGGCTTTTTTAGTCTCTCCATACTCTTAGCTGTCTGATGCCAGTTGAAACAGGTTGTTCAAATATAACCCTTATTAAAAATACTTCCAACAGTCTGTTAAGAATTTGAGGAGTTTTGTCTGGGCAGCAGTGAATAATCAGAGCATTGGCTATTTCTGGTCTGCCTTAGCTCCATAGTTCTGTGCTCGTTAGTGGCTGCTGTAACTATCTAAGGGTTTACCATAAGAGTTCTCACTTGAATAATGTGATAAGAGCCCTGAATATAGGAGATGTTTATGCAAAGGGCAAGCCTCACGCAGCAGGAAATCCCAGTTATCCCTTTAGCCTGTGCTCTCAGCCAGCCACATCTCTGCCAAAGCATACCAAAGGAAAAGGACGTACCCTTACACAGTTACAAGCACTTCATGATTAGTGTAGGGCACTTCCAGCACTACTGTCCTGTGTCCCCTCAGGGATACACTTGTTAGACAGTTTTAGAATTAGCTTTTCCAATGGCGTTTCTGTGGGATCCTTTCGGAGCCTATATGCCTCGTCCATCTCCAAGAAATAAGATGAGATTTCGCTTTTTGAAGTCCTACAGGTATCTCTTATGGTGCAATTGGTGGCTTATGGTGCAATTGACAATGGTTGCTGTGGATCTTTTTTATTCTTCTAGAGGATTACAGTATACAAAAAATTGGAAATGGCTTGTATTAATTTTGACTTTCTTGCCCTCGTAAAGGTTTTGCTGAACATAATATATCAGAAAAACAGTATTGTTTCTGTGTAAAAAAATATATTATGAACTAGTGATCATGGAATTGTATGAAACTGCACTTTTTCAAGTAAATGATAAATTTGAATATTTTTGTCACTCCAAGTTGGGGGAAAAGGTAGATTAACATTTATATCAATGTTCTTACGAAAATATTAATTCTAAATATTCTCAGTACTTACAATAAGTTAGCATATTTAATTAAAAATATGACACACTGATACAGAATACCAAACCTGAACAAATATTTATAGTTGTGAGGTTTTTGCCAGAAAATCATATTTTCCAATTATTTTTGTGTTAAACATTTTTGGAAGTATAGCAAATGAGAAAAACACACAGATTGTATTTTTTCCTAAACTGTTGTTTAAAAATAGCAGTAGCAATGTTTGATTTCTATTATTTGTCACATTACTTTTGGCAATTGAACCAACATTTGTTCTTCAACTTCCTTACATTTATTTGTAATAGATTCATGTATATTTTCAAGTAAAAAATTCTTAAGATCCTCCCAGTTATATATATAATTCATTGAAGAACTTGCTACATATCATCTGAATAATAACTTTTTAATTTTAATCAATGCAACATTCAAGTTTATTTGCATACATGTACAATGCAAAATGCCTCAGAGGACAAATGCTTTATGTAGTAAACACTGTATAGGTATACAGTGTTAAAAACAACTGCCTAGGCACCATCCAACTTCTCTCAGTATTTTCTTTTGGAAAAGTTAGGCTGCTCATACAGAGGGAGCTAGGTTTATGACAAAAAGAATAATAACAGTTACAGATATTAGAATAGAAAATAAAAAGATGGTATCTGTTCAAAATTAGATCATATAGCTCAGTTGAGATTCCCTTAAGGCAACCTTATTGTCTAGGATTTTTTTGCTTAAAGTAAGCTGCTTATGTTTCTTTTACAAATTTATATCAATTGTTTTATATTTATATATATCTCAATGCTTTAAAGGCAAAAAAAAAGTTATTTCCTGTAACATGTTAATATAGGATCTGATTATTTTCACTTTTAACTTATGTACATATTGCACGTTTTCTAATTTTTCAATCTATCAAAGTGAGAATATTCTTACAAGTTGTTAATAAAACTAAAAATCAAGGAACCTTTATGGAAAGTCCAGAGGTGTGAATGAATTTTGTGTTACCATAGAGTGTTACATGTTTGTTTTTCAGGAGCTTTCAAAAATTATGATGAGGTTGAAGATAATTTTATAAAAAAGTTGTCGTAGTTGTATTACTGAATGTAAGCCATATTCTTTGCTACTGTGTAATTTGACTGTAAGTCTCTAAGAGGAGAAATAAAAATCCTTAATATATATATATATTGCCGTGTCACTGCCATGGCTCCATTCACACTGTAGGTTATATTTAGAAATCTACTACAAAATTTTACAGTACTCAGTGCCTATGTAATTTAATAATCTTGTTTATGTCAACTGACAGTTCTGCTCACGTTACTCAACCATTTGATGTCAAGGGACTTTGGTTTCTAAAACTGTGTATATGATAGTGCCGTCCACGGGTTCCATGATGAACGTTGTTCAACAAACCATTAAAAATGTGAAGTTGGCCATAATTTTGAATTTTATTCTGTTACATCTTGGGAAAAAACAGAATGTTTCTTTTGTGAGATAATCTACTGATGAAACAGACCATCATGTTTTAATTTAAATATTTCATTTCTGTGAGTTTCTGTGATACAGTGATGCCGCCTCACAGCCGAATTATGCATGCTGCCTTATAGCAAAATAGTGAATTGAGTTTCTTTGCTTTCAGAAGATGACAGAAGACCCAGGCTGATGCCAGTTTTCCCAGAGCATGGGAAAATATGCCTTGAAACAATGCAATTTTTCTAGGAAGAGACAGAATGCAATGCAGTCACTTAGAGCTCTTCTTCCTCCACCTGTCCCATCAAATAAACCATGACTTACAGCTTCAGCAGATTGTAATGAACAAAAAGAGGAAAGTAGACTAAAAGAGCTGGTAAACACACTGATGATTCACTCTACACCAGAAATGCAAGTATTCTCAGCATGAGATGTAGAACCAAGGCCAGGAGTGGGTACTTCACAGAGAGGAGGCTCAGGAGACCACCAAAACATTTCACAATTTATATAACATCTTGCAGGCTGGAAGAGGAAGGTTGTTCAGTTTTGTAGGGAGGTGTGCCCATTCTGCTCTCGGGAAGATGAACATTCTTCTACTTCAATACAAAAAAAAAGTATACATCTTTATTGTATTTCCAGCACATACAGATAAAATCACCTCTTTTCATTTTTGTTTCTCCTCTCCCTTTTTTTGTTTCTTTCATTTTAAAGCCTTGAGTGTCTCTAAATTGAAGCACACCTCCCTTACTGAAATGCAAATAGGAATCCTGTTTCCTGCTGCATTTCGCTTTGCTCAGCAAAATAGCACTAGATGTGACTGTGAAAACTACATCCTAATAGCAGCACAGTTACACTTTTTAGAGCCTCCTGGAACCTCTGAAGAATGAATGCAGATAGAAGCTTTGGAAGCTTTCTTCATGATCTCTAAATCCTGTCACACATGAATGAAGAAGCACTAAAACACCTATCAAAATTTCCTGCACATAACTGAGATGTATTGATAAGAATATGCTATATGACATTCAGTTTGAGATATTAAACACACCTCCCACTGACCTAATGACAGGTCCTCAGGACCACTTAGAAGATTCTCCAGATGCATCAGGATATGCCTGGGTTATCTGGCTTGCCATTAAGTCTTTTTCCACCGTATGTGAGATTTTTCACCGTTTGTGAAAAACAGTGTCTATCTGCTGAGTTAAACCTTTCTTGGGAGACAATTTCGTAGAGATGGAAGCTCCAAAGTAAAATGGGTGTTACGGAGAAATGACACTGTCAATAATATTCATTAAACTGAAATAATCAAATAATTAGTAAGTTTGCTAAATTATTGCAGTGTCAGAACTACATCTTTGTTCCCGAGACAGTAATCATGACACTTATACCTTCACGTGGAAAAGAAAGAGAGGTTCTTTGTTGGGTTGTGTGAGTTTCTTTTGTTCTGCTTTCTTTCTGTTTTTCTTCTTTGGCTGCCATCTGGCATATTTCCCTGGGCTAGAGGAACAATCATGTGGCTGAAGCTATTGCCAACACCACTTCTGCAGCCAGCTGCTCACAGCATTCGTACATAAGGAGGCAGATTCCCTCCTGCCAGATAATTGTACGTGAAGCCACTAAACTCTTGGGAACTGAGCTGGAAAGTGGGATATCTCTCTTAAACAGCAGTTTTCAGGAATCTCTTCTCTAAGGCGATTTCTTATTTATGTCAAAGCTCTCTTAGTGGGAAGAGTGTGATATTACAACTTTTTGTTGTTACAAGCTTGGTGATGAAATGGAAATAGAAGCCAGATTAAAGTTTATTATTTTATTTGTTAGGGATTACAGTCATAGCACACTGGAAATATCTTGGTTCTATTTGACCAGCCATTCAATATTTTCTATGAAATAAAATATTTGAATGCATAAGTGTTAACTTTTCTAGTGTATGCGATGAATCACACATTTGATTTAATATTCAGCTGTTCATAGTCTGTAATTCATAGAAAGCCATGTGACCACTAAAGGGATGTCTGAAACCTCACTCAGACTTATTTTAGACAAATTTACATGCCAAAAATCATCTACCCAGTTCAACATTTGGTATGGTTGACTTGAAATCTTGGGAAAAGTGGCAAAATAGCAAGGCATATTGCAAGTCAGATTAAGTAGCAATAGGAGAGCAGGTGCAAGTGAATCACACTTAACCCTTTGTGTTGCTGCAGACTTACCTCCTTGTCAAAACTGCCTAGAGAGCCCCGGATAGTGAATTAATACAGAGTCTCAACACCCTTTCCTAACAGTTCAGAAAGTCAAGCTCCAGTCCATAGGTACCAAACAGCAGGAAAAACTGCAGAGCAGCAACATGTACATAAGTTTCAGCTTTTGCTTAAAATTTTTTTGACATAGTTGATCATCACAGAGATAGGTTAAGTGAATCTATCACAGTGGGTCAGGTTGCATCTGTCACTGTTTCTTATTGCTGCCCTGGATAAGTGTTACCTCAGTGCTTATTCAGTGGTATTTTATGGTTCTTGCTGCAGCCTTGGAAGTGATTTAATAAGCGTGAAATAAATAGAAAACAGAAGTATATCTATAGCTATTTTATCAACTAGTTTTTTCCAATTTATGCTCAAGTTCTGACAGCCAAAGCCAGATCCTCCATGAGTAACCACACAAAACATTCTTTTATAAAAAGTGAAGTAAACTATGATGATTAATGTTGCTACAGTTTACAATAAATAAATGGCTGGGCTTTGCTGTTTGTGGTTAAAACAGTCCCCACACAAAGCCAGCCTTCGAGATTAGGCTAGGCACATACACTAGCATCTCTTGGGATGCAGAAAAAGATTGCACTAACCATGAACACCAGGAAATACTCAGTTTGATTTACAAATTGTAGATGTCCATGAATATTTATGTAAATGTCAGAAGTATCTGACTTGCAATTCCCTGATGTATCATAAATTCTGGGAGCACTATAAATAGACCTATCATTCAATCTGATACCAAATACATCAGGAACAAGCTGATGCAAGTTCAGCATGTACAAATGTTGTAATTAATTTCTAGATACTTCGTTAAATAAGAAAAGTAATACAAGGGGAACATATTCATGTTTATTTTATGGCATTCTAGAATTTGCTTTTTTCCATTGTGGATCTGAATAGATTTTTTTTTTAATGTTAAACTGACATTTCCTATTGGAACTAGTAAATCCAATTTATTTCTGTGCCCTAGAAACCTAATAATCTACAGGTCATTTTGTGTTTCATTTGTCTCTGTGAAAGGAATTTGTGAGTGTTATTTAAAAACTTCTGTAATATGCTGAAAGGTAATTTAATGCTCTAAAGCACCTTTCTTCATGGGGCAATAAAGCAAAGTAAGAGAGAAGAAAAGAGGCTCATGCCCACCTAGAGGAGTCTGGCACAAGTCTGGTGCCCTTAGCAGTAGAGGCAGTTATCCTTCAGCCCATGGCTGGTCCACACAAGCTAATCCAGCTCTTGGTCTCTGCCAGCAGCTAGCAGCAAATATTTGAATGTGAACAGTAAGAAACTTGGTGGTTACAGTATAATCTTCCTTGAGAGATAATCTCTTCAACATCTTTGGTAGTTCCCTGTGTATCAGTATGCCAGAACTCTCCTTACTGTGCGTATTACTTAGTCTAGAAAGTCTGAGTATTTTACTTATTCACACCAAACGTTGAGCATTATGCAATAAAAAAATTGCTGAATTTTTCTCTTCTGCAGTACTTTTTAACACTCACTTCCACAGATGAGCTCTGTACAATGTGCAAAATTTACTTCCTCCTGGTGTCTAATTTTGCCTTGAAACATTTTAAGTAGTATTGTGACCCAAAGATTTGTTGTTGTATATATTTGTAGGCCACTCTTTTTCATGAGCTTTCTAACTAATCTTTTCACATGGAAAAATTTTGTGTTCACGTCATTCATGTTGCCAATCTCTTAACACCTCCTCCTATCACAATGCTCTTTCTAATGGAGAGTGACCAGAAACGAATGCAGAGCTTCTGATGAGGACAAATGGTCTAGAATTATAGTATTACTATTCTCATGTGGAAAAAACAAATTCTATTATGAAACTTCTATTATTCCCCTCTGTCTCATTTCTGATGTAGATTAACAGGCATTCTGATTAACTGGTTTTAAGTTGTGAGCAATAACCTCCCATCCATTAAATAACACCATCCAGGTTAGATATTCTGTGTTCTTAACACTGTTAGAATGGAAGTGTCAATTCCATTACCGTGCACTTTTTTCTTCATGTCTCCCCGTTCTCTTTTCTTAGAGAAGTTTACAAGGAGATAGTATTGTGCAAAGGCAACAAGGATCATTTCAGTAGGCAGAAGTTCAATCTCACTGGAAATTTTGCATTTTTAAAAGAAAAAAACCCAATCCAACCTTGTGGCAAATAGTGAGTTTTACATAATTCTCTATGGGAAGAATATTTTTATTTTAAGAAGGAAAGAGAAAATGTTATTCAGGTTTTCTTTTTTTTTTTTTTTTTAATAGTGTCTCTTCTTCAGGATTTCTGACTTGGTAGGAGGCTAGGAAGTCCTTCAAGAAATATGTCAGAATGCATGCAGCTGAAGAAATGGGGGATTTTAGCAGTAGGAGGAGACAGAGGTTTCCCAACAACATACCCATACACTTGATCATTATATAGATGTATACTATATAAACAGTCTGCACACATACAAACATATGTGTGTGGGTGCATCCTACACTGAAGTATACAAACTATCAGAAGTTTTCCAGGAAGAAGCTGAATACACAGCACTTACTTTATCATTTGTCCATGTGAACTTCTTTTTCCTTTATTTGTTTTACCTTTGCAACATTTCCAGTCAATACTTGGCTCTTCAGAGACTTAGCTTTCACGGGCTTTGGTACAAATGTCTGTTGAAGTTGTAAAAGTAAATGACGCAGTTGAACAAACACCGGGATCAGATAAACTCCTGTTAACACTAGCTGAAGTTATTTAGCTAGTAAAGAAACCTAAAATGGAAAAAAAACCCCAAACTATTTAAAGGGGGTATAATTGTCTTCAGGTGGAGGATGGGAGGCCTCTTTTTTTTTTTTTTTTTTTTGTTATAACAGATGTAGGTGAAGCAAAGGGACAAATATAACAAATAAATAAATGTATAACTCTAGCTGAAGCTACATATACATTACTTTGATAGATGCTATGAGCTACCCTGTGAATGCAACTTAATTGGCAGCTGCAGAGAAGTGATCATTGCAGATGGAGCAGAATCTGCTGCTCCGACAGCTCTGGTGTAAGGCAGAAGCATCATGTGGCACTATTAAACTGACACAATTTTTATGTTACTTCTTATGTACTAATACGTGTGGATGCATTCTTAAATTTACTTGATTTTCCTAAGTATGTGAAATGTTCTTAAACTTCCAGGTAACCGTCCATTGCATCATTTTTCTTTACTTCTTGCTCTTCCTTGTGACATAAAAAGAAAATGTAAATATGGTAATGCAAACATTAAACTGGAAACGCAGAGAATCTGGTTATTTTAAGCAACGAAGTTCATCTGGTTTATATCATGCGCTGGAGGCCAAGTCAAATGTTTCAAAATCACTTGCACTTCATTGAACCAGGGACTGAACAATGAGAAAATTGATAATTTGGAAACTGGGGTATGTCTCTACAACTGTAGAAGTAAAGTTCTCCAAGCTTCTACTGGTGGCAAAGGAGAAAATGGTTTCTTTTAAACATCATACAAGAAAAACACTCCAATGAACTTGCCATGCAATATCTATAAGTGATGGGCTCCTGAAGAGAAGTGCTATTGGCACCTGAGAATCAGGAAGAAATCTACACTACTCTAGCATGTGTGATTAGTCATGTGAACCTTCTGAAACAAAAGGTTGATTTTTGAAGAAATGTTTCTGTTTCAAATAGAAGGGAGAAAAAAGAGCAAAAAAACAGAGAGGAAAAAAATAAGATAAAAAAGGAATGCAATTTCTTAACATTAATCCTAGCATCCAGATGATTGCCTTAATGAGGTAGTCATGCAGTCTTAATGAGCGTGTAAGTGGCAAATGGTGTTTGTTCCATGTCTCCTCTTGGCTGCAGTCTTTGTTTAAGCTCTCTCCCACATGACACAGTAAAGTGTAAACTGGAACATGGAACATGACATATTTGAGGCTTATCTCATTTTGGCCTAAAAATACATGTAGTTCTGTTTTATGATAAATTCTGCTTGGGGTCATAGGAGACAAAAGGAATTCTAGACACATTGGTTTTACAATACAAATGCAAGCACACATTAATGCCAAAATAGGGCTTATTTTTTACAGATAAGAATTAAATTATTTAAAACAGGCTGTATATTAATTTGTAGGGGGGGCCAATAGCAAAATGTCATTAATAATCTGTTTCATGATACTGAAAAATTTTTGTTCTCACATACAGAGAAACAGATGTATCTGTGATCCACAAAAGATTTAAGTTTTGCTGTCACAGGTTTACATGCCTGGCTACCCCTATTAGACTACTATTAAGATATAAAGTTTTATTAATACTGTAGATAATTTTCAGTCTGGAATACTAAATACACCATATATTAACCTAAAAATTCATGTAATATTTAAATTAAAAATGCATAGTAATCCACGTAGTGTCTGTTAAACATATAATCATGCAATTATATGATTACCGTATAAATGCTGAAAGTCACAAATTATATGTTTTTCTAAAAATCTAACATAAAACCTCTTTTTAAGGTAGCTTGGTACTATCAAAAAGTGCTAGCTGCTCTGACTTTAGTGAATACTATGTGAGGGCCCTGATTTTTCCATGGCTGAATCTGCAGAGTGAATAAAAAAGCCCAGAAATCTTTTCAGCTGGTGAACTGTGACTAGCTGGCATGACATGGAAAGGAGACTGTAGCCAGGTGGGGGTCAGACTCTCCTCCCAGGCAATCAGCAACAGGAAGAGAGGACACAGTCTTAAGCTGTGCCAAGGGAATTTTAGGCTAGACATTAAAAAAAAAATTCTTTACAGGAGGACTAGTTGAGAGGCATTGTAATGGGCTGCTTAGGGAAGTCGGAGTCACCATCCCTGGAGGTGTTTAACAAAAGACTGGATGTGGCACTTTAGTGCCATGGTTTAGGTCATAGGTTGGACTTGATGATCTCCAAGGTCTTTTCCAACCTGCTTGATTCTGTGATTCTTTGAGAGGGCCATGTCAGTAGTGCTAACCTCTTCTGCTCCCTGGAACAGAATATGAGAGGCCAAAACACACTTCTGGAAAGGTCCTTGCTCCAGGGCTCAGGTGGTCCACAGTAGCTTTCAAACCAAGAAGGGTTTACAGCCTTTCTACTCCATTAAAATAGATTGATCACAGTTTTTTACAGGACTATATCATTTTCTGCTTGCTCGTATTACAGTACAGTCAACTCCAACTGTTTTTAGCTATATCTTGGAGAATCAAAAGAGTTTGTTTAGAAAGCCTTTCTTTTTTGCTTTGTCCTCAAGCAACTAAATCAAAAAGAGATAATCAGAACCAGAAAAGTCAGGAGCTTTCTTAAGATGCAGCTGAGATCTTCATCTAAAACCTGGATTCGAGAAACTTTAAGGAAATAGCCTGTGAGACTGGAAATATCATTTCAGAGGTTAGCAGGCAGGATAGTGTGACTTTGACAGCCACACCCTGAAAAAATTAATTACCTGAAATTCTAGTTTTCAGTGCACTGAGTGGATGTGTGACCCAAAGTGGTCATTGTGATGCCCTGCTTTTGGGATTCAAAATAGAGAGGTTTTTAAGCAGCAGTATAAGGACTCACCCAGACTGATGTTGCCATGAAAAACTCACCAGCTTCTTCTTCCCTGACATTCTTTCAAGATGTAGATTTCCCAGCTGTATAATGCAACTGTTTTAGGAAGTAGGGAAAGGGGCAGACAATCCTGGAAAAGCTGTGCTTGCTCTTTCCACTAAGAGAAAGATTTTCTGGATTTGTACTCTCTTCATCCTTTCATAGAAACAGCTGGTCTTTGACCAAGAAGATATTTTATAATTTGGACCATTTATTTTGAATTAATATGTTGTTTTGATCATAGTTTACAGTAGCTAATATAAATTTAAATGAAGGAGGATAAAAAGCAGTCAGAGGATGCAGTGAAAATTATTTATTGCAGTGTAGAATTTTCTAACTGATCTGCAGCTCACCAGCCTCTTAACTTTGATAAAGAGAAATAGATGGATTATATTAGTAATTTATTGTACATATTTTCTCACAGGATGCTTCTAAATGGTTTAGATAACATTTCCTTTTGGTGCAATATATTTATTTGATCCTGGAACATTGAATTCACCGTTAAATGTCATACACTCTGTTACTATAAAAGAATAAAACTGCTTCCAAGTACATATTGTTTCAGTAAGACATGAGCTTGTTCATGCCAGCTCATCAGGTTTACTAAGTCACTTCAAAACAGTCTCTGTAGGAGCTATGGTAATAATGTAAAACAATGTAAAACTCTTTGTGGTAACAATATAAAGTGTTCTTGGACATTTGAATTTGAAATCCTACAGTGTAACTCTGGGCAGCAGCATAATTTTTGCATTTATACTGGATACTCTAGGAAAGTAAAGTATGAATATAATGTTAGAAAGACATCCTTAAGGAAAGGGATACTTTTTCTTCAATAATTTTTACATCTGCAGTTCATCTATATTTAATATTTTTATGTATAACCTAAATATTTGTTTTTCATTATAGTTCTTATCTATTCCTTTTCATTAATAGAAGCCATTGCAGAATTTCTGCCATGTTTTGGAATTTATTTCTGGCTAAAAAATTGTCTGCTTTAGTTACCTTCTTTCTTTTTCTTGTGTCACTAAGAATATGTACTAACACCATGAGTTCATTTACCATCGGTAGATTAACACTTGGTTGATTTGATATGCATGAAAAAAATCTTTTCATACATTACAGGAAGATAGAGGAACTGTTGTCTTTATTTTCTGTACTTCTAATAATCTAGTGATTTCCTTAGGCTTTGTGAGCACATCTTGAAGTTAAAAGTAGAAACAGTCTGATTTTTTTTCGTCTACAAATGTCAGGTTTTACAGTAGCATTGTAATACCTGTGGGCTCAGAGTTGCAATTTAAGAAATGGTTAATGACAGAAATTTCAGAGGAGTCACAGAATTAACTTCTGTAGATTTGATATACAGGTCTTGTTTGGCAACATGACAGGAAACGATAGAGCAAAGAGTGGAAAGGAGAAAAGAACTGTTAAGGGGGGAATAGTATGCAATGAAAGAGACAGTGTATGACAGTCACATAAGATGTCTGTCTATTCACTTGGTAGCAAAAACTACATCACATTGCTGCCGCTGAATTTTTTCATTTTTCATTTTTCTGTTTTGAAGGGCTGAAATTGTTTCCCAGCTGCCTAGAGCCTTTTGATCTGTAATGCCTGTCTTTAGCAAAACAATATTTCGATCTCCTCAGAAAAAGGGGTTCCTAGAGGTGACAATTTGCCCTGGTGAGTGGTTACACCTTACTGAGTTCAAGAGAACAAGATATGAATTCCCCTTCTATTAATATAAATTAACTGATTTTAAGTATTTGTCTAATAAATCACTTTTATTATATGTAATGGCCAGGCATAGGTCAGAGCCATCCCAGGCTGCCAGTAACCAGTAGAACCTGGATGTAGATATAGATTAGAGTCATAGAAAAGCTTCACTACAATTTTCAAGGCAAAACTTTATGGCAAACCCCTAGTACAGACAAACACAGCAGGCCAGTGGTGCTAGCATAAAGGTTTCTCTTTCCAGCTTCAAACCATATTCATAAAATTTTACATTGTTTTTTATCAGTTCTGTTTCTCTCACAGCCACTGTAATTGTAGCAATTAATGAAGCATTTAAGCAATGCTTCTGGAAATTTAATTTACGGACTTACTTGCTGTACTATCCAGGCCACCCTAGTGGTCTGCAAGTACTGAAATTTCCTAGAATATCAACTCACAGGACCAAAACAACATTCCTCCTCCATGTATGTCTGCAGGTATTCACACTTTGGAGTAATAGACAGTAAACCCGCACTGCTTGAGCTCCTCCCTCTTCGAATTGCTGTACAGTGAATTAGTCAATGCTGTAAAATTTAGTTTGTGTAAAATATCGCCTTGAAATCTTGCATTTAATCTTCAGTCATTTTGAAATGGTACAAAGAGTTACTGTTTGCTGATAAGAAAGCCAAGTATTTTTGTTGTTGTTCTTTTTCAGTTCAAAACAAAACTAACTTTCTTTTTTCGCCTCCAAAACCAACCAAAAATTCTGGAGGCCTAGTTGAGCTAGACAGTACAGTGCAGCTGTAACATGTTGATCAATGTTGACTATTCCTGATCTTGTTAAACAGAAGCCACATGCGCTGTAGAAACAAACATTCATTTTACCTGTAATTTGGTATGTACTTAAATTCATGAAGAGTCTTCTGTAGCACACTGCAGTTAAGGTCCACTGGTGTGTTAGACAAAAGTACAGAAAAAATAATTTCAGGATTGGCTTTTTTACATCTTCATTTGGTTCTATTTTGAGATTTGCATGTTCTGTGAGGTTTTTTTTTTTTATACATAAAGAGTAAAAAAAATAAAATAGTGGTCAGAGAAAAAAATTCTTAGTTCAGCTTCTTGCTACTTATACCAGTAAATTTACAGGGAAAAATATTTTCCAAGAGCCATGGGAATTGAAGTTAACTAAACTGGACCTATCTTGCTGAGGTGATTGTCAGGAAAGTGACACACCAGGATGAAAAATTCAGTTTGATTAAAACCAGGGAAATACATGGAATCAATTAGCACAAAATTCAAATGTATAATACTGGACTATAGATAGTCCAGTATAGTTGCATTTCTAACTTCTATATGTTGAGAGAGAGAAGTGACAGTGGAACACACATGAAAAAAGATACACCCCTGAGATGTGAGGAGGGTCTCCAGTTGTTCATTCAAATACAAATCTGGTTAATAAAACTGTGAATGCTTTGGTTCATTCTTCATTATTTATTTTGTATTTTTTTTCTTGATAGTTACATGTTTGTTTGTTTTTTTAAATAGGGCCATGTTTGTTTGGTGAGGCTCTTTTCTGCAAACTGACTTTAAAAACAAAGTATCATGATATATTATTGCTGTGCTTTTTTTCTCTTAGTCTGAATAACCCATCGGTTTATTGAGTGGTTAGAGTAAGTGTTTGCTGAAGTTACAATGCAAAATGAGGCAGGAAAATGTTATTAGCAATCATCAACTTCAATTTATAAATCAATTGTAACAGAGTAAAAATCAGTGTGTGTACCTAAAATCTGTCATGTGAACTAAATGTATTGAGCAGTTAAATGTCACTTTGTGTATCTAATTGCCATGTTTGCTGTAGCAGGGCTTAGCTGTTCAGGAATAATGGCCCATCAGCTGAGCCTGAAAGAGATCCCAGACTGATTTCAGACATCTGTAAGACAACAAACCACAGGGGCAGAAGTGAGATCTGAAATATAAATTGAAGAAAAGCAAGTCAAGTATTATTGGAAATTGTTATTTCAAAATTACCTTTTGAGTAACAGTGGCAGTATTAGCAGCACTTTTTTGCAATATGTGTCATGTTTTCCACTTTAGGGAAAATGTATTGCTTTTTTGACTGATACACCTACCAAGGGAGGAGCAACAGGTTCTGTTACTCCATTGTAGCTGCTCCCCCTTATAAAAAGGGCCTCTGTTAAAAGAATTGAAGTGGAATAACTTTGAATGTGGTGCTGTCATGCATATTCAGATATAAACCACAGATTCATGTCTACCCCACAAACTGGAATTACTGAACTTCTGTCAAATCTGTATATCTGTGGATAAAACTGCAGGAGAGAAAGATTCAAGTTATTAATTTCATTTTAAGTGCTACATACTGCAAGAGACAAAAGATCAAATGTTTCATGTTCAAACTAAAACTAGACCAAACCCAGGATACATAAAGGATGAAAGGATGACTGTATTATAGGAGAGGCTTAAACATTGTTTAAAAAAGTGATTTAACTATTCTGATATTCAATGGCTTTTCTTCATTAAGATTTTATTTGTTGATAAGAGTTGAAGAGAACTTTTTGTCAGGGAAATAACTCATATTATTCTTAAGCTGTGATGCATTTTTTTTATTCTTTTCTCAAATGCTCTTTAAACCTTTAGCCATCCTAGTATACTGAGTTGAAGGAGGTCTATTTAAAATGGCATTCTCCAAAAATCAAAGCAAAGCCAAGCCAGAAGGATTTGCCAGGGCTTAAAAGCAAAAATCTTAGACCCATAAAATGAGGTTTTTCATGTTGAATTTTTTCATGTATTAAGAATTCAATGCATCTCCAAAGCTACCTCAATCAAGGTCTTTTTTTTTTTTTTTAATTAAAATTCATTAGTGTAATATACTTTTTCCCATGCACTGGACATCATAATAGAAACCATATGAGTCAAAATAGACAAGTTCTGCAACCTAGAATGTTCTTTCTGAAATAATGAAGGAACGTCAGAAACAGGAACTTTGTTGTATCTCATCTCCCTCAGTGTGACATGCAAAGGGCAAGATCAGGAATTTTAATTTGTCATTTTGCTGGACACTAAAATTAATGGAATCACAGAGTCACTGTTATTTTCAACCTTGTATTTTCCTCACCATCCCACTGGTCACCTTCTGTTCTAGAGGTGCTGTTTCTCTCTTTTTGCTCTCCACAGATCTGTTATTTGTTCCATTTTCAACATCTCTTTCTTCTTCTTGAGAGCTCTTTTCTTTTGTTTTTTTTTCCCTGTAGGTTTGTTTTAGTCTAGCACTGTCAAATGACTTTTTGAGAGACATCTTTTTCTGCAGATCTGACATCGCTATAAATGTCTTTCATTGATTAAGAACTTAGAACATTAACATATTTGAACTCTGACTTACTTTGGCACTACAGGTTTAATTGTCAGTATCTACATTTTTGAAAACTTGTATTCAGATCTTAGAAGGACAGAGCTTATCCTGATTTATTTTGAAAACAAAACCAATCCTTCTTCAACATTCTTACTATTTTAGAAGTTAAGAACTGATATTTAGTACAAATACCTGCTGGTGTACATTTCAGAAATTTGTGGTCATCCCTTTCAAAGTTGTGAATGAGTAGATCTGAAGGCATGTTGCATTCCTGAGAGCTCAGCCTCTTCCCTGAGACCTCTGAGCCTCCAGTGATGTGCAGCCTGGCACATGTCTGTATCAGGCAAGTCAGCCACAGATCTTTTGATGGAACTGGGCATGCAGTAGGTCTGTATTAAAAAAACCCCATGAATATCCTCAGACAAGAGTACATGAATCTTTAACGAACTGCAGAGTTGAGGAATGTGATCATAATTCTAGTAGTCGTGGATTTCAAATAGGTTTTTCTCATTTACTTGAGTAAAAATAATGCTTTTCTGTTGCTCTAGGTAGTTGAAAATTTATTAATTGTTAGAAAAGTCTTTATTTTAGAGTCTTTATTTTCTTTAGATGCCTTTCTGAGAAAGAATATTGCCAGAATTCATGGTTGCTGTAAGTGGTTCTGTATAAGCTTTTCAGAATAAAGATTTTTGCTAAGAGCTTTCTCTAAAGTTAAGACTTTTTTGAACCATCTGGCCAAGGGTCATAAAGAAAGTAAGCGAGAGAGGGGAAAGCTGCTATGCTAGAAGGAAAAACACTGAGCAGATGAAAACTAGGACAACTTCCAATGCACTGTTTGGAGGACTTTGTTTGGAGAAAAGAGATGAGGATAACTAAGCTCCAAATATTCATAAAATTATTAAATTTAATAAACATTATTATATACAGTTTAAAATAAGCAATGAAGAAATCATAGTTTTTCTCCTGCATTCAGTGCAATATGTATTAGATTGAGAACTTTTTAGGCAAAGGAGCTTAGTTGCTCATCCTCGTCTCTGCAAAATGGCATCCTAACTGAGAAAGATTTTAGATGCTAAGACTTTTATTAAAAGGCAAAAGTGAATCATTTATTTGTGTTCTTGTCCAAAGTAACAGAACACAATGGAGAGACACAAAAGGGAAAAAAATCTCAGCCAGTTTCTCTCTTCCTAAATGTCACTTTATCTGGATGATGATCAGCTGGATTGACTTTGTGAGACTGACATTATTTACATATACAAAAATTGCTTAAAGATCAAAAATAAATTCCAGCATTTTATAACTTCATATTCCAGAGACAGTAATGTGCATCTTGCTGTGATTTGTAAAACTGCCAGTGTATTTTGAATGCTAGTTCAAATTAGATTGTAGTTATGAAATATGTGCCTATGAGCATGTGAATTTAAAAGAATATATTATTGCAGCTAACCATTTAATGTCAGTAGTTGGCTTTAGCAATGTTTGCAATGTAAAATACAAAAAAAATTTCTGAATTTTTAATATAGTGAATTATTATAAAAGAAAAATTTCACTGTTTCAATATTTATGGGTTAAATTTTTCTGAAATTTTCTATAAATAAATCAATTGTTTTCATGCAAACTTTCACATATTCTTAGAGTTTTTTCTGTAGTACTTTCACAGGTAAGCTGAGATGATAATTAAAAAAAAATAAGTTCAGTATTATCTTTCCAACCCAGTCTCTTTTAGTTTTTAACCCTGCCTTAGACATGTAATAGAAACCAAACAAACCACCCTTCAAAGCTACACAGAAAATGCTGACAGTAGTTTTAAAGTGCTGACTCTAGTTTTTGTAGGTTTTGTGCAAACACACTGAAATGTAGGCCATATGGTCTCAACCAATAGTGAACACATTCTGTTAGACATGCTGCATAAATTGTTTCAAATCACAACTGCTGCAGTTTCAATTTATTTTACCTGTATTCATGAAATAGATCCTCATGAAACAAGACAAGGAACGGAACCATCATAGCCAGGACAAAAAAGGGCCTGGGCAATCTCTGGGCCCTTCTGTGATGGAGTGACTGCAATGTTCAGAAAGGGAAGACCAACTGATGTAATCTGCCTGGATTTCTGTAAGCTTTCAGCACAGTTCCATACGGCATCATAAACTCCAAACTGGAGAAACCTGGATTTTAAGGGTGGACATTAAGGAAATGCTGAGATGGACTCAGCCAGAGAGTTGCAGTCAATGGCTCTATGTCCAGGTGGAGGCCAGTGATGAGTGGTGTCCCTCAGGGCTGTCTTGAGGCTTGGGGTCTTCAGTATCTTTATCAGTGACAGAGACAGTGGGACCGAGTGCACCCTCAGTACATTTGCAGGTGACAGGAAGCTGAGCAGTGCAGGTGACACAATGGAAGGATGGGATGCCATCCAGGGGCACCTGGACAAGCTTGAGAACTGAGATAATGAGAACCCAAGGGTGTTAGAAAAGCCTTAGTGCAAGATGCTGCACCATAATCAGAGCAGACCCAGACATGAGTACAGAACTTGGAAAAGAATTTACTGAGAGTAAGTTCTCTCCCTGCCAAGAAGGACTTGGATGTTCTCATGGCTGAAGAGCTGGACATGACCCAGCAATACCTACGCAGCCCAGAAAGCCAAACATGTCCTGGGCTGCATCCAAAGCAGCGCGGCCAGCAGGGCCAGGGAGGGGATTCTGCCCCTCTGCTCTGCTCTGCTGAGACCCCACCTGCAGGGCTGCATCCAGCTCTGGGATCTCAGCAAGTCCAGAGAGGCTGCAGAGATAATGAGCAGGCTGGAGCACCTTTTCTATGAAAAGAGGCTAAGAGAGTTGGGGTTGTTGAGCCTGGAAAAGAGAAGGCTCCAGGAAGACCACATTTCAGCCTTACAGTTAAAGGGACTTAGAAAAAAGAGGGAGAGCAACTTTTTACAGGGATAGATAGTGATAGAGAGAATGGTTTTAAGATAAAAAAAGGGAAAAAGATTAGATATTGGGAAGAAATTATTTATTCAGAGGGTAGTGAGGCACTGGAACAGGTTGCTCAGAGACTTTTTTTATGCCCATTTCCTGGCTTTGTTCATGGCCAGGTTTGATGGGGTTCTGAGTAGTCTGAGTCCAGAGGATGGTGTCCCAGCCAGTGGCAGAGGGGTTGGAACTAGGTGATATTTAAGGTCCCTTCTAACTCAAGCCATTCTATGTTTCTAAGATTTTTTTTTCAAGAAAATATGTTGCAAAGTTGATGAACACCATTTAATTGAAAAAAAGAGCACCCTAAATAAAGAAAGAGGAAGACTTGATGCCTTTCCTCTAATTTTAATTAGAGATTCTCTCTTTCTGCATTTAATGTAGCAGCATATATCTAGAAGGAATTTAGCTGGATTGAATTCAGTATTAAAAACAGAGATAGCTTTGCTAATCGAGTACTGAAGGAGAGCATCAAGAAAAAAGAATGATTTGCTATATTAGAAGGCTACCATTAGACTATGTAAAACACTAGCTAGATACCAAGTAAAACTGTACTAGTCTCAGAATTGCTATCCTACAGGATGTTGAGGTCTACATATAAATATTCCTCTGTGGATATCCATATAGTAGACTAAGCTGTGACAAGTTTGATGACAGACAAAGTATCTCTTACTCATAGAAGGGTAAAGGGGAAAGACACATATTGTCCATGTCTAACGTGGCAATGCACTGGCAATACTGAAATGCTTGCATCCAGTTTAGGCAATTTATACTTCCACAAGAATATGAAGTTTCTGGCTGCTGTCATCTCTGGTGGTATTTACAGCCAGTGTTGCTGAGGGTTTCTTTGGGATTTATAATGCAACATGGATTTCTTGTGCCTGGTACATTGTTTAATAAGGGGAAACTCAAACATTTAAATAGGTAATAAAGAGTTCGGATAGAACAAGCAATCAGTCCTAAACTGAGAAGAAATTTAGAATCGATGAATATCAGAACATATTATATCTCTCCCTCCTGATGCCTGACTACTCAGGAGAAGTAGGTCTTACATGCGTTTTCAGTGGAAGGTATAGCTGCTGTACTATATATATGCATATTCATTTTGATCACCTTTCTTTTCCCTCTCTGGGAAGGAAGGGGTGAGAGGTCAGAAGTGCAGCTTTTTTGAACTGTGATAATTACTACATTAAATATGGATTGGGGCAGTGGTTTCTCGGCATTGTTCATCTCTCACACAATCCGAATATGATAAGATGCAAGTCCAAATATGGAAATATGTCAAGTTTACATTTCTATAAAAGGAAAAATTTAGTACTGTGTACATTCAATTCAACTGCTACAAGTAAGAGAGTGGAGAGGCAAAAAATCCTCAATCCCCAAGTTATATAAACTTACAGGTTTTATCCTGGTACCATAGGATTTATCAAGTCCATCTTGAATTGCCCACAACCTAGGTTTCTATCATAAAGTAGGCAGGAAACCATAGTCCACAGAAGGATAGATAGACAGCTGAGAGGAGCAGTTCTGTCTGTCTTAAAATAGACATCTGAATCATGGAAACAGACTACCCCAGCAAGCGCCTATCAGAGCTGTCTCTAGCAGGAGCCTAGCTGACCAGTTTAAATGAGCAACCAATCGTCTGACAGGTCAACGCTAGTGAGAAAACTCCTTTCTTAGTGTGCCTTGTTTAACTCTCAGTGAATAATTCATGACAAGTAATGTACTCTCAATGTAACCTTCATTTGTTCTCATAGAAGCTCTCCAGTAACTTGCAACTTTTTAAAATACATAGCTTTTTGCCTTTAATTACCATTTTGAGTTTGACAGTTTTGTGTTACAAATCAAACACATTTTGTACTTTTGAGTGTTTTTTTTTTTTTCTTACCCCATACAAGCCACATTAAATCTTTGGAGTTTTCTATATCTGAAAAACAAACAGAAGTGAAACATGACTAGCAAATTTTATCCAGATTCAAGTGGATTTTTTGAAACATGAGTGTCCTAGAGGTATACTTCCTCTTCAAGAAAGGCTTTGTAACATAATGAATAATTTAGATTTAATTTTAGTTCCTGACATTTTTCTGAAGGACTTAGAAGTATGGATGATGTCATTCTACCAAACAAGAGTCTTATCCATGTCTGACTCATTCAGGTCATGGTCCCATACCTGTGAATGCCAAGTTTCCAGTGAAGAACATGAAGAAATCTGCTCTACTGTTTTGTAGACAACTCTGCTGTTACACTAATGTAGTTACCTCACCTCAGATTTACTTTCAGCATGACTTTCTGATAGTAAAAGTTGATTGTTTCCAAAAAGACAAAATGTTACAGAAACATTCCTTTTAGAGTATGCATGGTTGGGGTAGGCAGCTTTTTTGGTTAATGTTCTATTTTTGTTCTAGACAAGACAAAATTGGAAAACAAAAGAAGAGGTTTAATATATAAGACTAGCTAACATACTTAAAATTGAAGTGTGAGTTTTCAGGTTGTACATACAAGTTTTGTTTGCTTGAAACAGTGGTCTACTTTGTACTCTTGAAATACAAGCATAGTCTTAGAATGGTGGTATTCCTAAGAGTCTTCCTTATTAATCTCACACTATCCCATTCTTCTGATCAAGGTGGTGATGAAAGAGGGCATGTCTTACAAAATATGATGGTTCTGATAGTAAGCCTGACACTCAAGAGTAACTTTGTCCAGGACCAGCCCTAACTGTCTTATCTTTGTAAAAGGAATACAAATACTCTCTTTCCTTTCCTAGCAGCCACTGCTTCATCTGAAAAAAAAAGAGAAAGAATGTTAGTCTTTTTAGCCTAAAAAAATGGCATATTACTCTTGGAAACCATAGCTACTGCGTAACTCCCTATTGAGTTAAATATGAGCCACCAATGTTTGTTTTTTAAGCAACTACTTAGCTAAGAAATTGTAGTCTGAGTTTGTGTGGAACAAATAGTTCAAAAACAGAAGGTCTGATGGAAACATTGATAGATTTTTCCTTTAACCTTGTAATTAGTGCTGTATTATTGCAGTAAGCCCATTTAGATGTGACAAAAAGACTGTGTTTTATAATGCAACCCATATTTTTGTATGTCTGTTTGCTTATATATATAGACAGATATACTCATGGTTCAATCTGGGGGGGATTTTTATGTTTATTTAAAAAAAAAGAGAAAAACAGCCTGACACCCTAGGCAGCCTTAGCTTAGCTGAAGTCCAAAGTCTTCCCGTAGGATAGTATTTAACATTAGGCTATTCTCTGTTATGCAGTGTTAATCCAACATCAGCAGACATCATTTATTCCAACCTTAATGACAGATGTAGGCCACAGACCACAGCCATAGCTGATAGCACTGTTTGCCTAGAATATAATGTTTCTCAGAAAAAAAGTATTCTCCTGCTCCTAAAAATTAGCTTTTTAAATTTTCTTTTTGAGTCTCTAGCAAGATTCTATTTTGATCTCTGAGACCAAATCTATGTGGACCAGCAATGGTCAGTTAGTACTGAGGCTGATAACCTTTAGCTGCATAACTGATTAAATCAAATTAAAAGTAGACAGGAGTAAAGGGAGAGTAACAAGTTTTCAACCTGACTTTTATCAAGAACATGACTTTGCAATGTAAGGGGCTGAGGCACTGTAAGGCCTCTGTAACACAGACCTCCCTTACTGCTAATGGTACAGGTCAGGCAGCAGCACCTGGCAGCTCCAAAGGAAACCAAGATCAGGCATCTTCAGACAAGGCATCATATTAGAATTGGATATTCTCACAGAAGACCCTCTTTGCCATGCTGCCTATGAGGAGTTTTGCACGTTTGATTCTGTGTAAAGCCTTTGTAGAGCATGTAGTAACTTTGTTTACACTACAAGCACTGAGCTAATAAACCATCTTTATTTTTAAGTTGGGCAGCTCAATCCAGGCAGCTGGATGTAAGTGGATATAGAAAGGAAACACTAGCAACATATGTCACATTTCGTCTGTGCCCTTTGGTTTGCTCTCTTGCATTCTTAGGAATTCTATGCTCTAGTTATTATTACATTTTGTAGTTCTTATGCAGTTGTGTATAACTTTTTCCTCTTTGCTAAAGGAACTCCAGTCAAAAGGAAATATGCCATTACCTAGAAATTAATAGCAAAGTTTTATTCCCTCGAATTCCAACCCTACAAAAAAATATTTTTAAAATAATTTGCTATGTTGAGCAGAGGAAGAATCTTCACAGGCATGTCAAAAATTTGTTTCTCCAGTTCTCTGACTCTATACTTGTGTTTTGAGAGATACGTCTCCTGAACCTAGACCTGCATTACTAGTTCTCAGACGCACTTATGCAGGTAATATAAGAACATCTTGTTAATCTTTTCTGTCCTTCAGCTTGTTGTGCAGTACAGGACAATAAGAGGATAATCTAGGTCTGTGGATGAACTAGAATGAACTGTGCAACTCGGAGTTGCACGAAACTAATTGGTATGGAGCTTAGTTTGTGGAAAACTTTATCCAACAGTGGAATATGTACTCCTACATATTTGAAAGGTTGGGCTCAAGTTTAAATGCATATTCTTTGTTTATTGAAAACTGTATTTCATATAAATATGTCAACTGGAAAGTATATACGAAGAAAGGAAAGATACAAACTGTGAGCAAGACCAGATGCAACAGTAACTAAACAATAACAGGGATAGTCCTGAGTGAATGAGCCCAGCTCCAAGTTTTTAAAGATATTTTAGTTATCCTACTTGAAAAAAAAGATATGAAGCCAAGATTCATATCAAAAGGCAGCAGATCGTTTTACAGCTTTCATTTGGTAATGTGTATTCCAAACACCACACTTAAGAGCCCAGTCATTATGTCTGAAGTCTTGAGACTGTGAATCCATTTCTTCAGCTTGTGTAGGGCAGCAGTAGCCTGGCACATATTGCATGGGTTTTTTTCATCAGTTTGATGTCCAAGTGCTTTTCAAGCAGCATTGTGTGGGTTATCCCTGTTTTACAAACTAGGAAGACAAAACTCAGAATGTTTGAGCAAGTTTTCCATAACCTCATGAAAGAGATGTTGCCAAGCATGGAACAGAACAGTCAGTCCTATACCTCATTCCCTAAGCCACCCTTTTTCAATTCATTTTAATATTCAATTCTGTGCACTGTAATACTGGTTTAATTCCATTACTTACTAATTTGAGGATAAGTAACTAAGATGCAAGCATGCTCAAAGTGAACTGAATCCAGCACACTTTGTATTACTGGTGTTTTAGTTCTTTCTGTATCTTCTCTTCTTTAGACAGTTTAGCTATACAGCTAAAACCTCAGTTGGTGATACATGCAGATAAAAAATATGGTTGCTTTTCTTGCTGCTTTTATTATTAGCATATTTAGTAGTACTGAATGTCTCCATCTTTTAGTATTTTCATTAATTTTAAAACTTTTCCTCATTATTTTTATTATACAATCAACCCTTGCCTTAAATGTGGTGGAATCCAAACAAGACTTCTATTCCAAAGCCTTTTTCCAGCCACCCTAAAAAATAAAAGGATTCCAAAATGGAAAAAAAACCCATGGGTTTTTTTTTTTTTAGTTACAGGATTACATGCACAGCTATTTAAGCAATGGCCATTTCTCTGTTTATTCTCTTAAATGTCCTTTTTTTTTTTCTCTTAATTCCTCACATTATGAGAAATTGAGATTTTTTATTATTTGACCCCATACCAGATACAAAAATAAATACTACATCATCATCTATGAGCATGGTGGACTAGTATGCTCCTATCTTTTCATAAAACTTAGACAAATCTGCATTTGTGGTTAATTGCAGCACAACAGATTTTATGTATGAATTAGAAGCAATTTTAACTGCCAAAGTTGTTCTAATGGGTTCTCTACAAACGTCTCTAGAAAGAGGCTGGCCTTTCTCATAATGAATATTAAGAGGTTCCTTTGTTTTAACTTTGACAAAGTCAACTGATGAATTTCAAATAAAACTAACATTCCCTGGAGGCCTGTGAGCTCTCCTTCCTACTAATAGACACCCTTTTTGTGGGAACCCTGTGATTCTAAGGTTGCTACCTTAAGACAGGCTCTGATTCGGCCACTTGAAGTATGGTTGCTTAATATATATTTCATAATTGTTGAAGTTAATAGGCACTTGGAGAACAGGAGTTTGTTTCTAAGGAGCTGAGGATGGAGAACAAAGAAAGCATATTTACAGTGGGTGTTAGTATTTAGTTAATGAGATGGAGAACTGCGAACCCATGTGAACTTTTTTTCTGAATTAGTATTGAAAAACACTGACTCAAATATTTAAGTACCTGCAACTAGAATGTATTTATATTGCATAGTAGTGTTTAGTATCTAAATATGTTAATATTTCTAGTTATATTTCTAGCAACTACAAGTAAGAGGCGGCATCTTGACTGATGCACTACTGAAAACAGACGATCCTGGGATACTTACTTTGTAGCACAGCAGAAATAGTCTTTGAATATTCTATTTCAGTATGGTATTACAAAAAAACTTAGTCAAAAGCTTTGTTTTCCTTCATTTTGTGTTCCTACATAAAATTGAAATAGTTTTCATATTTATAAATAATAAATAACCAAGCAAACTTTAAAAAAACCCCAGCATTAAAATGGCCAGGTATTCTGTAACAATCCAGGACCTCTATTTTATCTGATTTTCTTTTTTCATGACCTATTCCATCTGTTAAAGGAATAAAAAATTTCACAACATGGTGCCTGATTTATGTGCACTTCTATAGACGTGTGACCTGCACAGTGACAGACCCAACTGTTACTAAAGGTCCCATGACTGTATGACCCTTCAAGCTAAATTTACCACCAATGCCTTTTCCACTCATTGAAGTTAACGTTTTTGATTGCATAAGACTCTTACAAAAGGTCCTTTGCAAGTCACTAAGTGATATTTGAGAGATAAGTGCCAGAAAACGTGAAGAACAGAACACAGAGCAAGAAAAGTTATTAACATTCCTTCTGCTGTTGTGGATCACTTTATATGCAGATCACTAGCAAAAGCCTCCAGGGCAGTTAGGATCTTTCCTGGTGATATACAGCATAGTTGGTAATGCATTTTATTGTACTGTTATAAAATAAAGTGCAAAGGTTGTAGAGAGCCTTATACACATTCCAATTTGATTATTTTTTGATCTTTTGATACATAATCTATTTATCATATTTTCCTTCTATTTGCCAAGTCTATATAAACTTTATGAATGCAATCTTCAGTGCTTGTTTTCATTATTAACCTAGATGCACTACTATCAAAAGTAATGCACTGCAACACTTCTAGTAACTGCAAAGGAATGGCTATTAAGCATGTAAACACTTCTTCAGCAATAAATTTGTTCTTTCAGTTTAATATCAATTCTAACACATTTCAGAGCATTTTCAAAAATTTATAAATGAAACAATATAATCTCTATTGTTTTTCACTGCATTTTTCCTCTTTTAATGCTGAAATTGCCAAATATATTAAGATAGGAATTAGCTCCCAAAGCATTTATGATATTTTTTGGCTAGAAATTATAAATGCAATTTTTTTGATAATATGTAAACTATTAATGTAATTATTATATCAGGAAAAGGTATTTGCAGTAGACCAGAAAGGACGTCATGTTGTAGTTCTTCAACTAAGGTATTTTTTCCTTCAGTGATTAATAACAATCACTATCTGTATATGTGTTTGACTTTAACAGTGAACAAGGAATTTCATTTTTATTTAACTTCCCCACAGTGTTCTGAATGTCTTTCAGACAGGGAATACTTTCTAGTTTGAAGTTAGACAATAGAACTTATTCAAAGTATCTAAGCAAGTGTTAGGAGAAAGAGAATGGGAAGAATTACATTTCTGGGTAAGGGTTTCAGTGGATTTGGAATAAAAAAAATCTTTGTTCCTGTCTTTACTCCACAGAGACTAATTTATCTAGCATGTCTCTAAGCAGAATTTCCCTGCAAACTCAGAAACATTACTGTAACTTACATTCATCCTTTCCTTTCATTTATTATCCATAAGTATTGTTTCCCTTTTCTTTTCTTTTTCATTTTTTTTTTAATGTTATTGACCTTTAAACCTGTTGTTATCAAACTGCAAGAAAGAGATAGGGACTCTTTTCAGCTGCCTTCATTCTCATGTGACCTGAAGGGAGAATAGGTTCGAAATAGACTAGTTCCTCCCAGGGCAATACAAGACAGAGGAGAAAAGCACTGTCATTTCCGAACAGCACAGTGCTAGAGTAAACTCAGTGTGAAAAAGGAAGGAGTTGCAGCATGTTAGAATTCTTCCTCCACAGCCTGGATTTTTACACGAGACTGATTTGGAGTGTGTTAAAAAGAAGAGGATTTTAAAAAATACTTTGAAATGGAGTACTTTGAGAATGAGCTTTTTAAGGACAACTGACATCTGTGCTAGTATTACTGAAGGAATTTTTCGAAATGAGCATTGTTATGAAGCCAAGATCCCGATCTACCAGCTCCTTAAGGACTGCAGACGCAATGTGGTAATGTGATTCGTTTGTTTCTTTCAGGCTCTCCTTCCTATTAGGACACAGAGATATGTCCCAGGAAAGTCACAGACTTTAATTTTGACTTGATAGATTTTGCATGGTTATTGAAGATGTTCAGCTGTTGAGTTTCACAATTATTGTTGTGTTTTATTGTAAAATACAGTGTATATAATTTTTAAAAAGAGAAGACTTTACATACTTTTTGTGACACATTACATAGATTTTTCCCATTCAGCAGTCAGGTTCAATCCTTACACTTGGAGATACCTTCTAAAAATCTTCAGTAGACTTATTTCAGTAAGAGAAATCATAACAAAAAGTTTGCATTTCTGGAGGCTGGAGAGTAAAATGAAGTTATAGTTTGTGTGAGCTATTTTGGGATGCTTACATGTAGTTTTGCTGCACAAATAGACACTGGTAGAGATGTGTCCTGGGAAGCAGCAGACTTTGTAGCAGTATATGTGAGACTGGGCTATGTTATGCTTCATGTGTTTCCCCTCCTCTCTGAGGCTTAGAGGAGTAGAAGTAGCCTGTGATATTGATCTGTCTGTATGATTTTCTTGCAGATTTTTTCAGTTAGCAATCAGCAAAGTTTTGTCTTTTGACAAAACTTTTGACTTCGACTTTTTTTCTTGTGAGAACTTTATGCTGCTTTTTAAAGCTTGATGGGCACTGACAGGACAGCTTTCTATAAAGTATGAGAAATAAATTCTCTTTACTCTCTTAATGTGCCCCACATTTTTTTCTTCTCTCTGTGTCTTTAATAAAACCACCATCATTTTAATAAGCACATAATAAACTAATTGTTCAGAGCTATATTTTGCAGGTATAAAATTATGTATTTTAAAATATAACTTTTTTATATATATAAATGGCTGGTGTGCTACTGGGGGATAGAACAGTAACTACAGTTCTTTGTGAGGAAATACATCCAGTTAATTGAACATTAGCCTAATAAAAACTTTATGTTTCAAATAGTCTTTACTCTGAGTTAAAGCCATGTCAGTATTACTGTTAAAGCAGTTAGTAATCTCTTCCAGTTATCTTTTACTGAAACCATTTTGTAGTAAAAGAAAATTAAACAAGTACACTACTCAAGCTAAAGAGTAGTCCTAGTTGTTCTCAGACACTGCTAAGGCAGAGTTTTGCTGAAATAAATGCAGTAAGTAGTGTCTCTATCTCTTTATTAAATTACAATACCATGTTGGTAAACTAAATATTGCTTAAGTGCTACACTCCGCAGGGTGCCTCCAAGGAAGTGAGCTAAAACATACATACCTTAGCTATTACGTACAACTGTGCAAATAAGTCAGTACCTCTGATTAAGTCTGCCTTTCTACTTTGTTGTTTTTGTTATTGTTGTCTGCCTCCATTAATTCTTTCAGGAAAAAGTAGTTTAAAAGAAAAAAAATCCTTGTAGCTGATGGTTGCAATCTAATTTGAACACCAAATAGTCTGTCTAAAATACCTGCCTTTTGTTGCTGTTGCCTTTAGTTATAATGCTAATCTGATATCTGAGAATACCTGTTCTGCTGGTTGTAAACTGGGAGTCCTCTGCTACCCTGCTGTTTGGGAACACTACCTGAGCTCAGAGGTAACTCTCAGGGAGATATTTGGAGGCTGCTGGAGAAGGTACATGCTGTTCTCTGGTGGTGTGGAGCAAGGGCACGCAGACCCTGTCCCAAACATGGGGAAAATGAAGCGCTGAGATCAGAGAGAGTGGGAGGGAACTGCTGTCTGCCCACACCGACCTCAGCTCCTGGCCGCCTCCAGGGAGGTGGCAGATGAGGCCAGCCCACCCTACCCACGTCACCCAACCAGCAGCCTTCAAGGTGGGCCTGAGCAGGACCAGTTTCCAAACCATCTGCTTGGCTTAATTTTGTGAGCCTTATTGCCTGAATCTGTGGGTTTGTACCTTCCTGCAGTTCTCTGGGGGAGAACAGCAACACTATAATCTTGCCACAATATGAATGCCTAGGGACAAATCAGATCAGGATTAAATCAGAAACACTGGTAGGTGTTCAGGCCAGGAGACAGGAAGAGCTATGCCACATAATTCTCTTTTCTGAATCTGTTAACATAGGGACCCCACTCTATGTAAGAGGAGCAGGAGTGCCTGGGAGGAAGGAGAAGTTGAGTCTCAAGAACACAGGGACTTGAGTGACAGGACTGTTTTAAAGTGTGGATACCCGTCTTAGAAGGGTTTGAGAAAAAATGATCCCAGGATTTCCTCTACCACTTCCCTTGTGAATATTAATTTCCATGAAAATCAGAAACCAGGCTCCAAACACAGAGACCACTAAGAGGACAGAAAAGATGTAAAGACAAGACAGAGAAACCTCTGCTCTTGGTTCCCTGTAATCACACTCATTCTCTGTCCAAAAGGCACAGCAAGTTCAGTGTAAAAGCATGTGTGTGGTAAAAGAATAATAATCTTTTCTGTATCAATATTACAAAGCATTCAAAGGGTATCTCCACTGATGATGTGCTGTGATGGGTACCCCAGCTGACTTTGAGCAGATGCAGATGAGCCCAGGCTGTACTGATGTCTTCCCTTTTAATGTGGCTTGGGTTGGAGATGGCTGATGTTTACCATGATGGTAGGGTCTGTAGGCAAACCTTCTCTTTCCGATGTACCTTGGAAAAATTATCCTCATGTTATGGTGACTGAAGTAAAAGCAGATGGCTGGTATTTATACAAAATAAGAAAGGGACTTATATAAGGGTTATTACTTGTTATGTTAATGCTGCTCAATTCTACCACTCACTGCCACTCATTCCTCAATTCAGGGTGTGATCGTGAAGTATGGTTTTATACCATAGATCTTCTGGAGAATAGTCCAGAAGGGATAAATGATTGTGCAGTCTTTTCAACTAAGGCAATTGATGTGTCTTTTTATTCCAGAGAAGAAATAATAAGGAAGTAAGGAAATCACAGTAAGCTAAACTTTGTCTGAGACAGGAGTACAAGCATTTAAATGAGAATATGATTCCGTATTTTCTTGACTATTTGCCACTTAACAGTAAAGCAGTAGTGTTTCACAGAAAATGTCGTATTTCTGTTGATTTTTTCCTTTTGTAATGACAGAAAAGTCTGAACTTAGAAAAAAAAAAGGTATTTAGATTAAGTGAATTAAAATGTTAGAAGTTTAAATGAGGAACTGGTGGCAAATCAAGCAAGCAGCCTGGGTTGTTGCGCAGAACCTACTGGCTGGAAATGGTGCAGCTGATCAGATTTTAGAATTGCCTTTGCTTTTCATGATACATGTAACTAGCCAAAAGAGCTATAAGCCTCAGGAGTATTGTCAGATTTTTGCCACAACCCTTTCTGCATGATGCAACTAGAGATAGTTAACTGTTTACTTCATGAGTTGGAATCACTGGGCTTTATTTATTTTTTGTAATGTAGGCCAGTTTGGGCTTGTCTGGGTTTTGGAACTTTGGTGTTTGATTGATCTGAAAAGGGCACAGCCTGTCTAGTGACCCAGAAAGCAGAGGTCTTCAACAATTCAGTCTGTGGTGTTATGTAGAACAATGCATCTGTTCTTATTTAGCTCTAGAAGTGGGTGATATTGCTTGTCTGCAATATGATGAAGTTCAGTATATTGGAAATCACTGAAGGATGTTGTCAAATATGGATTTCTCAGTCTATGACGTATTTATAGATAGGTGGTACAAAACTGACCTCTTGTATGGACTTTCCATGACCCTTAATATGTGGATCACAAGAGAGATACTAAATAAAAGTTTTATTGAATGGAGACAATAAAATACTTGTGGCTTGGCATCAGTGAATGGCGTTGTTTCTGGGGCAGAAGAGCTAGAACAAAACAATGAGCTGACATTCAGGTAGCTGCACTGGTTTCCTGACTTAAAGGTACCGTACAGTAGAACTCTGCAATAAGCATGACCCAGTCTTTTGGTAGCCCTGTCTGACAGGAGGAAGCTGTGGCCACATCACACTGCTTGGGGACTGGCCATCCCAAAACCGTTCAGTTCCCTGGTTAATCCGTTGGTGCTAGCAAGCCTATTGCCAGTATAAAGATGAAGAATGTATTCAATAAATGATACTGAATGAGTCATATGTGTATAGGTTATTATTATTATATATTTAAAGTTAGCTGCTGACTTCCAGACTGGGAATCCCAGTACTGGTGACATCAACACCAAAACCAGGTATTCCTTCAAGGAATCTTGTCTACAGGGCAGAGAATGTAAACACAGGTGAATGTAACTGTGGACAATATTAACAACATTCATGTCACTTGGCTGCTAAAGGGTTAAGGTTTTTTATTTCTGTGTTGGGTGAATCTCTTTTCCTCTCCAGTATTATGATTGTTTTGTGAGGCACTGTTGATGATACTACTTGTCCCTTGTTGCCATATCTTATGAAACTGTATTTAAAAAGGAGGGTGGGTGTGATATTATTCACATAATATCCAATTGCAGTTTTAGTAGTTGAAGGTATTGAATAGAGTGCATTGGGAAAGTTCAATGCAATCTGCACACCATCCAAACTCATAGGCAGGGATTGTAGTACCAAGTATAACATGTAAAATTGTGGGATTTCTGAATGTTGAGGAAAGCCTGCAAGCTACAGATGAGTTTTCCTACATGAAGTCTGACTTTGATTGAATTCATAGGTGACTTCATTAAGAAAAATAGGCTTTTGTAAGCAGTATGGGCCTCAAATCATGGCAACCATAGAAATTCAAGGGAGTATATATGCTTTTATTTACTGTTCAGTGCTAATGGGAAAGTCTGCATAGTCAGCATGATGCCATTTTCCAGAGTGTGATATGTTAAACAGTGCTATTTTTACAAAAATGGAAGGAGAAAAAATGTAGTTTTTTCAATGAAGTAGTGGTGGGTTTTGAAAGGATCAAGTAGTCTATTTTCTAAAAGAATAAGACATGTTCTAATGGGCCTGGCCACTAGTCTTCCTAACCTAGTATCCTGTAATCACCTGCAGCAACAGGAATAGCTGAGTCCCTGTCCAGTTTCTGCAGTCCATTCCCATCATGTTGCCCAGCATTTACTGGTGTTGTGTTAGGGATGTTACAGGGTTCACCTTGGCCTTCTGCTTCTCCGATCATTTATGTACCTGTTTGCCTATAGATTGCCTAATCTCTTTTCTGAATTTGCTGGTAAAGTCTCTTTCCCTACAGCCTTCTTACAATCTTTCTGCTTATGTAGCAAAGCCACTTTCTTTACTGAGCTTTAAAATTAGTTCTGCCATTATGGCATTTCATGAAAGAGTCTGCATTCACTTATCCAACAGCTCCATGATTCTCTAAGTTCAGTTAAAGACTCCTCAGCCTTTTCCTGTAGAAACTGAAAAGTTGTAGCCTTCTTGTATTTTCCTAAATAGGCTGCTGCCCCATCCCTTGATCATTTTAGTTCCCATTCATTGTATTTCCTTAAAAGAGACCTGAGTGCAGGCATTACCCAAGATGTGAACACACCAAAGTTCTCACACAGTAGTAAAATTATATCTGCTTATTTTCTCAGCACCTTTGTTGATTATGTCCAGTATGTTGTGTAGATTTTTTGACTGCCATTTCAAGTTGAGATAGTGATTTAAAATAATTTTTACTGCTTTTTCTAGCCATTTCTTTTGTCATGTTCTCATCTCTGTATTTTTGTAGAGCAGAAGTATTAGACTTGCCAACATAAAGTCCAGTTACTTTAACATTAATGTGATAAGAACTGCTGTCTTGAAATAACAAATGTGGTGGTTTTTTAAACAAACAAATATTGCAAACTATGCCAAACAGAACAAATTGCAAAGTTTGACTCCAGCAAAGAAAGGCACTACCTCGGAGATACTTTCTTTCAAGCTGCATCCAGATAAACACATGTAATACTCTTTCTCCACCACACGCAAACCCACGATGTAGTCCTCTGCCTCTCACTTGAGTGCATTAACAATCCACTTTCAGTTTTCCTGAAAATATAATCTTGTCTTTACAGCACAGTTTTCACACCTTCTCCCTGAGCAAATCTGTAAGTTATCAGCTTGTGGACAAAGCTCTGTTCAAATCTAATGACCATGAGGCACAGTGAAGATGTGGCACTTCAGTGTCTGTCCCTAGTGTAAAAAAGGGAGAGGACAACAAGGTTCATGGGGAGCTCACTTGACAGCTCAACCTGAATGACCAAAAGCCCATTTACAGCTGGTTCAAGTGGGGATAGAAGGTAGTTCCAACCCGGATCAATGCTGAGATACCATGATGGAAGCCTTCTCCCTTTTCTACCCTTCCATTACACCATGTCTGAAACAGTTGTTTGCATTTAGTTCCACAACAAGGGGTTATCTTACTTCCTACCTTGTGTTCTGAGAAGCACAATTGCAGTGTAAGACGTAACAGGTGGGATTCAGCTCATCTAGATAGATTTTTATCATACCTGATCTAGTAACCTCATGCTCTTGGTGAGAAATACTTGCTGTCAGGATATGACATCTGTGACATATTTTAGATGTCTGTATCAGGAAGACACGTATTCTTGATGTCACTGATTTTATCAGAGCCATAAGTAAAGCATATAAATGAGATCTAACCTGTATGTGGACACCTACAGTGTGCATCTATAGCCAGATTAATTCTTTCTGATGCAGCTTATGCTGAATACATGCTTTAATATTTAGTAATTTTACTATTATCTCATAAGGGGAATTATCACATAAAATAAGAGAAGTGCAATATGGACTAGAGAGTATTAGAACACAACAGCAAGAATAAACCGACTACTTAGGCTAAATATTGTATTGAAAGAACCTTGGAGTCAAAGTGAGGCCAATTCGCAGCCATGAACTCACTAAACAGTTATGTCATCATTCCAATGACAAAACAAATGGTTCAATCTCGTTTCTGTGGTTCCCATCAGAATTCAGCTATGGTGGTTTCTAATTCAGACTAATATGCACTAGAGCATGTTTCTTAAGTCACATTACAAAACCAGAAGTACATTTCTGCACTCCTTTATTTGGTAGCATTGCTGTTACTGTTAAGATAGGGGCATTTGTGGTTTAGATAGGTGCATAGTATGATATTATATGGCCTTTTAAATATTTTTTCTTTCATTAAAAATCATGAAATCTTTCCAGACTTATAATATATTAAAATACAGAACAGTTTCAAAGCTAAATGGCAGAAACAGATTTGTTCATTTGACGTCATTTTTGAGGATTTGAGAAGCACAGAGAGGAAAACATGACTTAAATTTGTTGCTTTTCTGTTTCATTTGATAGACTTATATCAGCATTTGGTGGTGGCTTTTTAAATGTGCTCAAATACTAACACACTAAAATCTCGCACATTAATTAGGAAATAGTTTTCTCTATAGTTATTTGAGAAATACTTTTCCCCTTCTATGAAAGTGTTAAGCATAAAAAAAGAAGAAGATTCCTTCAGGAACATTAGTAAGAGTCTTTTTATTTGTCAGACATCTCAAATCCAGTACAGATCAATTAAAAAAAATTCATTTTTGCAGTTTCATTGTGCTTTATTTAAGTTCAGTAATTTAAAATCACTATTCAAATAAAATATTTGAATAAAAATTCAAGTTAGACTAGAAAAAAAGGGATTTATTTTTATGAAAAAACCTTTCAGTAGTTCTGAAATTTATCCTTAAGTTTCTTTTAATAAGTGTAAACGTTTTGTGTGGTTTTGAAAAATGTCAGTTTTGGGATAATTTTATTGGTTAGTTATCTAAGTTTTGAAGAACTTACCATATGCAGTTATATAATATCCTACTAACAAATGTCTCTAAAGTGTGTACCCACAACATGTTTCAAAAAAAGGACACACATTCCATCAGTACAAGACAACACACGGCAAAGAGTTGCATGTTGGTGCTTTCTGTAGTGCCCTGGGAGCTGGTGGGATGATGCTGTAACGAGGCCAGTGAACCCTCTGACACCGTGACAGGCTGCTTTTGGAACCCCAGTGACTAATTCCATGTGGTGGTGTACTACGTCTCATAGCTGCTGCCAGCATCCACCCCCTCACACATCATGGCAGACAACAGCAAACACTTTTAGGAAATTCTTTCCAAGAGGTATATATTGAGAAATAAACAGCTAGTCACTATGAAAGCTCCTTGGTTGCCGCTGCCCTGAAGCGTCCCCTACACAAGATCAGTTATATAAGATCATCTTCTTCTGAGAGCTTTATATAAATAATCATCTTTATTGTCTCAGACGTTTCCACATTTAGTAATTTTAAGCTTGTGAGCCATGCTTTCTTGTGATATGTTGTCTTTCCCTGACTTAACATCTATTTTTCTCTTGTCCTAGCCCTATACATATGACTATTATTGGGTTCAGACACTGTAACTAATTTACTTTTACTTCCCCCCATTTTCACATTTTCTGTCCTTCTTATTTGAATTTAAATCTCCCTTTCCAGATGAGTTAGAAACAGCCTTCATGATTTGAATGCCATCAAAATTTACCTTTGCAAGATGGGAACAAAACAGTTCTTTTAACAGTTCTTTTACCTTCAGTTAATGACAAAAATATTGGTTTCAATTTTTGTCTTCAAAACTTCCAGATATAAAATAGGTGTTTTTATGTCTAAAACTGAGCAATTGTGTTACTGCAGCTTTCATCCTTCCTTGTTCAACATCTCCTATGCTGTTTGATGCCCTTGTTGCTGTACCAGGAACACAGATATGTTCTATTCAGTTGAATCCTTTTAGTGTGTTTGCACTTTAGATGTGTGATGGCCATAAAGTTAGTCAAAAATTCTGCCGTGGAAATGTGCATATCTCCTTAAAATATATAATCCATATTATACAGAATAACATAAATTTTTCTTGCTTGTATATGTGTATTTTCCAAGTGCGCCCAGTGAACTAAAAATTTTATTTACTTCTCACACTATATATCTTTATATATAGTGTGAGAAGCCACAGTGTGATAAAGCCTGCACTCCTTATGTTCTTTAAGACCAAATGAAGTGCATCGCATTTCCATAAGTGAACCGTATTTAGTCTCGCTGCTTTCACTGCAAGCCATCCTAAGGGCAGTTTGAATTAAACTGTATGCATAAATACTCTTTTTTCTTTTCCTCATTCTAACTTTTCTTCCAGTCAAGTATTTTTCTTTCATAAAAATGTATCTTCCATTGATTTCCCCCTTGGTATAGCTTGAGTAATTTTTTATGCACTCAAGTCTAGTAGTCACATGACATCCTCAGCTCTCACATCTAAAAATTAAAGATTTAATGCTTACAGAAAAGATTGCGAGTTTCACAAATTAAAAGGTGAGGAAAAGATCCATTGTTTTTAAGCTCTCACCATTTTAAGACAATCCCTTCACATTTACTTGCATAGTCAACAGGGGAATTCATGTAAGTTCAGAGGGCTGTTCAGAAAATCAGAAATGTCATCCTAACACAGACAGGTGCTCCCAGCTTTCCTCTGACCTCTCTCCCCAGGGACTGCTGGGGAGCCTGGCCTCCAAGTTTAGATGTCTGTGCAAACCTGTGCTATTATTTTCCCTGTGTGATCTATAGAAAAACTTTTTTTCATGTTTTGCCAAGTGATGTTTAGGACTTTTTTTTAAAAAAAGAGATTTTTTTGGTGTAGTTACTTCTTATTCTTGATTTTTATATATAGTTTCTTTGCATGATTTGCATAAAGATGGTGTGATAATGCTTTTATCAGCTGGTGTTGAAATGTACAAAGGAAAAAGGAAACACAGAGGAAGGACATTCGATAGAGTGAAATGCCATTTCACAGATGCTGGATAGATTTTGTCCAATTCCTGTGTGCAGTTTTTCATTATTTTTCATCTGTTATATCTGAAACTACATTAAAAAAGATATTGGCAGGTATAACCCCATTTTGTGGAGAGAAATATGATGAAGTAAAGATGAACAGTTAAAAGTTCACAGGCCTGCTTACTAGCTTGCAGTAAGAGTATGAGACTTCTATTTAACCTACCTCTGACAGACCCAATAAGGGTAAAATGGAACATGTTTTCCTATGACAAATGGAAAGGTCAGGTCATGAAAGAACAGCAGTAACATCAGTACTTCAACTGGTAGATGTTCTGGTTATACTCATCAGCAGATGTTTTTTAGTGGTAGAGGCCATATTAGGTCCTTGTTGCATTCCTTGCATACTTATTTTGGCTACCAAAACACTGTTACTCTGAGAAGCTCAGTAATGGCAAGGGGGAAAAATCCACCATATGTTCTTACAGGCTGCAAATGTTACTAAGGCCTTGAAGGGATCCCTTGCTGATGCTGGAGAATGAAGGCCTTTTTCCCACCCACTTTCATTGTATCACAAGTTTTCTTCAAAGCATTTTCAGTGATGAGAAAACAATTAAATATGTACAAACACTGTTCCATTTGAGCATGGCTTAAAAGTAGTTTGCAGTAGGCAGCTAGGTTGAAAGAAACATTTATGGAGATGTTAATTCTTCCAAATGAGTTTCAGGTTTTCTTTATGTCTTCTTCAATTTTACATTACTTCAGTCTTAAAATAGTACTGAATTCTGAAATTGAAATATATAAACTATAATAATTTGATTTCCTACTATTCTTTTTGCCAGTCATTCAACCACCTGGACATCAAAAATTTAATGTAATACAGTTTGCAGTTTCAAATATACTCTTCTCAGTCCTGGTATCTTGTTTACTTGGGAACAACTGTTCATTTAAATGAAAAAAAAAAAAATTACACTATAAATTAAGTAAATGCTTATTTATAGCAGCAGACAATAGGGTTTTTATAGCTTTTCATTCCTGGCTCATATTCTAGCTCTTGTTCCTTCCTTCTCTAAATTTCTTTACATTTATTTACCCTTTAATACCCAGTGTTTCACAATTTAATTTTTCAGAGATTCTGAAAAAGTCAAACCAGTCCTGATTGTGTTCTGTCAACAGAGCAGGGCTGAAAAGAGAATTGGGTGTGTCAGGAACTATTGTGATTTGTTTCTGTTCAGATTGAATAACAATGAATTTCCCTGACTTCTTTTCGCCTTTATTTTGCAGTATAAACCTCTGCATGAATAAGATAATGAGATAGTAGATGTGTGCTGTTCCTGTGATAAGGGAAAAACATTCTGCCCAAGTCACTCTGGCTTTTCCTCAGTTTATGCCATGGATAGTGAATGTTTTGGCTCTATCTTGATATACTTTCATAATGCTCAGATCTTTCCTTGCTCTTTAGAAAACAGACTTTTAAAATTTGAAATGTAATGCTTCCCTAGTCAGCAGCTCATGATACCCCAAAACCTGTACTGTAAATATTCCAAAACCTCAAAAGTTTCAGTATTACTGCTCTATGTTCAGTGACCATTTCTACAGCTACTCCATTAGCTCTGGAAGACAGTGTCCAAAGTGGTGACTAGATTGTTACTTTCTCCCTCTCTTTATTATATTTAAGGCCTGATTTGATAGTTTGTCTGCTGGCAGTTCAAAATGCACTTCACAATAGAAAGAAATCTGTGATTTAGAACCCAAGGACAGTAAAACTGTGTACCAGGCTGTTACCACTGTTACCTGTTATTACAGGAAATCCTGGTGATAATATACTTTCATTTGTACCCACATATAGAGGAAATCTGTAAAAGAATCAAGGACTAATTGACACAGAGGGGGTGTGTGTGTGAAATTGCAATATTCAAGGGGAGATATACATAGCACAAGGGGTCTTTTAAAAGTTATAATATTTTTGAAAGGCATGAGAAGAGAATACATTGATCAAAGCCAATGGGACCCCTTGGTCTAAGCTTGCTGATGATCAGTGATAGGCCCTACCATTGCATAATTAATTACTTCTAAAAAGTTCAACCTATTCTGTGTCAGTTCTCAAGCAAACTGTTCAGATGCCCTTCATTTAATGAGCTGGAAAATGATTCTGGCTGGCTCAGTGATATTGAAGCTGTGCCCTTTCCAGCCTAGTCCGCAAAAGCTTATTTTTTGATTTATCCTCTGAGGAACACTGGCCAAGGTACTCTCTGTTTTGGTCTTTAATGTCCCTTTTGACATTAGTCAAGACCTGATAGTCACCTCAGTGCCATCTTCTCTGAATACCATGCTGTTATGGAGAGATGCATGCTTGCCTAGGTTTCAGTATGACCAAAATGACTGTTTAGGTTTGATGCCACATAGAGTCCTGGACATTTGAGAAAACATATTAAGCCACTCAGTTGATATTGGCACAGGCACTGTTTTTATGCTTGGCAACACTATGATTAGTGACTTAATTGCTGACATATGTTTTCCATTCTTAAGGGTCAGAGACGTGAGCTGGGAAAACATTATGAACCACTCCTTGAACCCCTAGTGGTGGCATCAGCTTTCATAAAGTCAGCATTTGTGACAACTCAAATACCACAATTGCCTATTAAAAGGATTTTTTCTCTTACAACTGTGATCCTGGTATCAGTCAGTTTGTAGCTGATGTTCTTGCTGTTACAAACATGCCCAGAGAGCCCTTCCAAATGAATCTGAATTTCAGCTCTAGAGATCTGCATTTCCATAAAGCCATGGAATCTTAGAATGGTTTGTGTTGGAAGGCACCTTAAAGATCGTCTATCTCCAACCTCCCTGTCATGGAGAGAGATACCTTCCCTCCACTAGGTCAGGTTACTGACAGCCCCATCCACCACAATCCTGAAGACTTCCAGGGATCAGGGTTTGGGCCTTACTCATATTTATCAGCAGTGCCACAATTTTTCTTTGATTCACAGATAGTAATTACATTTGCATTTTTGGCAAGCAAGATGTTCACAGCTGTGAAGCAATGTATATTTCTCCTTGGAATATCCATTCTTGAAAAAGGCTGGAAATGAATAACTAGGAAATGACATTTTGTAAAGCCATCACAGCTTTTCATCTTGTCCAAACAGCTTTTCCACCACAGAAATACTTCCCTCCCCCACAGTTTCCCCCTATGTTAGTAAGATGACTGTATGACTTTTTTACTGATATTGTGCATTAACAACTTTCTTACAATTATTTATTTCTAAAGTAAAATACTGCTTTGCATTTATGCCATTAGTATCATTACATGGGTTTAGATGGATGTGAAGTATGAATTTTTCAGTTTCCAGTAGGTCTTCAGAATGTTTTGCTTCCTCAACTAAAACAGATTGATTTACTAACCAGTAGTTATGTTCTTATTGGTTCCTGGTACTAGAAATAGAAGTTCTGTATGATTCATTGTAACCGAAAGCAAAGCACTGTAGCTCTTTTAACATTCAGACAGGCTAGCTGCTCGCTCTGCCTTCTCCATTTTTCTTTTTTTCTATTTGAGATATTGATCGTGGTAATATTTGGGCTTTTCCTTCAAAATAAGATATTATTTTAGTTTAAATACTCATTAGCAATTGGAAATCCAGAATCAAAAATGAAGAAAGAGTTAGTTTTCAAGAACTTTCCAGCTGCTTTCAAAAATCCTCAGAAGAGACTACTAAAATAAAATAATAATAAAATTGTGATATTAACTGAAATTCCAGTTCAGTTGTTTTACCTGGAGAGAAAATCTAAGAGCTAGCAGCTCTTGGAATTTACTTTTGCTCACTAGCAGATCCCTTTTCTCCAATCTTTAATAAGAAGTATTGATAAACAGAATTTTGTTTGCTGCAGATATGTATTTCCTAAAAGGGATGAGCTTGCAGAGTAAGGATCCTTTGTTGTTTCTTCTCCCTTCTCCAAGTCTGATCCATTCCCCCCTTGCCTGCTGTTCCTCTTTTTAAAGTGTGTGAATATGAGGATCTTCCTGTAGTAATCCAGGTGAATAGCGATTTTGAGAGCAGACTTCTGAACCCCTTTGACCTTGCTATCTCTCTGTGGCTCAGAACCATCATCTGATTTCGGAGTTACTTTCTAGTTCATTTGATGTTAAATTAGCCTCAGACATTGTATTCATTGAAGGAAAAGGACCCATTTCCTGAAATTTAGCTCTGCAGAACCAGGTCTTTTGCAATACTTTTTATTGCAGGTGCTTGGAAAATAAATTAAATCCAGCTTCCCATAAAGGATGGAATATAGAGACAATCACAAACATTACTGCATAATGTAATAGTTCTTGAAGATTTAAATGATACAGCTATTTCCATGATGGTTTATTTCACTTTCTCAGGTGCTAGGGAACCATATGAAGTTTAATATTTGAAATACAAGCAGAAATTCTCTGCCTCCCTCTTTACTTTAAATACTCCTTGAGGAATTTATTTTGTTTTAATCAAACATTTAGTTTCTCAAGCATGCTATCCCTGAAATTGTACAAACCCATGAATATTCTGAAAATTTATGCTTACTAAATTTCACTTCTATGTTGATACTGAAGTTCATTAGCAAAAACTCTTTATAACTCAATGCTACTTCAGTCATGCATTAGAGAAGTCAGATTAGTTTCTGTTCTCACTGCCTTAACTTTTAACAACCATAGAAAAATTTCGAAGAGGAAAATAGTACACAAACCTGCTATCTTTTTTAATAGCCTGTCTTTCTCATGGATAGGCAGATTCTCCTCTGTGGGCAAAAAGCCATGGCTGGGAGGGGTAAAAAAAGAATAGTATGGGAAGATATGTACTGACAAGGCTTCCTTAACACAAAACTGCAAGATTCCCAGGAGGAGATGCTTGCCCACGTGCTGTCCTGGCAGGGTTGTGTAGTAGAGTATGATAATATATTTGGCCACTGCCAGGTTTTTCTCCTTTACACCATAATAATGTTTCATCTGGTGCATTTATTGCCCATTTAACTTTTTTTTTTTAAATTTATTTAGTCCTTTCTGTTATCGTTCTGAAAAAATAAACAAAACCAAAGAAACAATCTAATTCTCTCTGAAAGAATTCATCGTTTTCTGTGTCTTACAGAGGTACAGCATGTTGGGGCAAAAGTAAAACCACATTTTATAAAAATCTAATCTGCTTCTCACCTGAAGTGAGAAAGATTTTCTCCTTTAATTTCTAAATATTTTTTATGAAATTTCTTATAATAAATGTTTGATGAAGGGTGCTTGTTTGCTATCTGGTGGTCTGTTTTGTTGTCCTTTTTTCCCCTGATATTTTTTTTATTCTCCATTATTCCCTTCTTTTACATGCAAATGTTACAGACATACCTGGTCTAATGTCTTCTTCCACTCCATTTTTATGGAGAGGATCTTAAAAAGCACATGTACCAAAACACGTAAATAAGCAAGTTTTCTATTCTTCCTATTTCTTCACACATCATCTATAAGGAAAAACAGTAAATTTTCTAAATGTCTCATTTTCTCACCAATATCTGCTTTTGATACATTCTTAAAAAGCAGTGTTTCTGTTACATCTTCTGCTCTTATTACTACTCCCAGTAATACTAGTTTTAGGTCATAGGAAGTTTTTTATTTGTTTTGTTTTGGTTGTTTTTAAGGATCAGAACTCTTGGCACTTTATAAACTTCCCATTTTGCAGGTAGGGAAATGTAAGCACAGAAGGGGATAAAATGATTCAGTCAGGATGACTCATCCAGTGAGAAAACAGGTTTTTGTAGCCTCTTATCCTACTTTATTCCCACAAAAAAAACCCAAATGTAACAAAGGATTTCCTGGTAGCTTGTCCTTCCTTCAGCTGCCTGCCCACCGTCCCCCCCCCCCCCCCCCCCCCCCCCGCTCAGGTTTCTCCTTGAGAACCAAAGATTGTCCATGAATTCTACACCAGAATCACCAGTTAGACACAGTGAAGGATGGTGCATCTACAGCGATGCCAGCTGGGAGGGCACACCACCACCACTGTGTGTGGTCAGCATGGCAGTGCTTGGGTATGTAGGCTGAATTTTGCTGACAAGCACTGCTTGAAAAGTAGTTTTTATCTGGCAAAATTGTTAATTCTCCTGGGAACACTTCACAGGATGAAATAACAAAATGTCAGGGTAAAATAGTTGCAGACATTGTTCCAAAAGCAACAATGTTACAGTGACATTTTTAATCTCTAAATAGGACTGATGAGAGATGGTGGACTTTCTCCTTGCTCTCTTGGTTTGCACATTTTGTAATGTTTCCAGAGTGATATAATCACCTCCTTGGTGCCAGCAATTATGGCATGTCCTATCCCAATTTTAGTAATGACATCAGGATCAAGAAAATGGACTTTTGGAATCAAGTTGCCCGACAACTTTTTTTGCACTAAGTCAAATGAATCATACACAATTTTTCCTGCTAACAGGAAAAGTCTTTATACAAAAGATGCCTTTATGCATTTGATTTTTCTTTTTTCTACTTGTAAAAAGATGTCATGTTAATAATTTTGTCCTAAGAAACTCTATAGTTCAGTTGTTATGATTTGTCCAGACTTTGCAATGGTTTTTTTAGTTTAAACACTATTCTTTTGGTGTTAGGGGGAGAGTTTTTGGAAAGAATGAGAAAAGGCAGCACATTTTGCCCAATGGAGAATGGCAGCAGATGAGTTGTTACAGCAGGGAGGATGGTTGATAGATGAGAACAGCAGAAAGCAATCAGTCATCTTCCCTCCCGAAATTTTAGTGCAAATTGGAGCACAAAACGTATTCTATGGAATTGGTTAGTGCTTACAGATAACTCTGTAACTGATGAGAAAATTTTAGCTGGCCTTGATAGATCTATAGATATATATATTTCGGAATGGGGGGAGGCTGCGTTGTAAATTTTATAGAAATAATATTTATAGATCTATAGAATATAGAAATATTTATAGATCTATAGAATATAGGAATCTATATTTATAGAAATAATAGAATGGCTTGGTCTTGCTCTGTGAGAAGAATTTCATGGAAGATTTTGGGTTGCAATACTCCGTGACTTTTGGCTTGCCAGGTCACTCACATTTATTAAAAAAGTATGTTTTTTTCAGCTTCTCTTTCAACTAATTACATAAAATCCGCTTCTAGGTTTGTTTAATACTGGAAAAATACATGCCTTGCTACAAGCAGTCTAAACTGGTATTTTTGTTACTGCATTCCTTCACAGAGAAAGACTCTTTTCTTTGATGAGGCGTGCTTGGCTTAGCACTGTGTATGGCATCTGAAGACTGTAGCAACTAGTAACTAGTGTTAGAGGTTCTCCTCTCATTTCTAGTTAATTTTTAATAGTCCTTGAGCATTTTTAGACTTCTGTTTATTTAGGTATTTTACCAAATGAGAGTTGTATAATATGTATAGCAACTTTTCACCCCATAATATTTGCATTATTTTGTTAACAGATAAAGCACTGTATCTATAGCTCTATATGTTTTGCCTTGTCACTTTTCCTTTCAGAGTCCAACAGTCATGTGGACAATAGGAATCATATGGTGACTGGTAGACACATACAATATAGGGGCACAAGAGATTGTAGCAAGAACATGGTTATATTAAAGTAGTAGTTAATCAAAATGAGACTGTGAATGAAGTGTTCCAATGATCTTGAAGATGAGCAGAACATCAAGGAAATCATGCATGCATTATAAGCAAAATGGAATGTGTTTTTCTTTGTCTGTGTACTGACCACTAGAAGGTACACCTGCAACACCGCATTTGAACTCTGAGATTTCTGATGGCCTACCAATAGCAGTGGTTGGTAGTGCCACAGCAGGCTGAAATACAAAACTGGAGATAAACAATAGCAAATGCAAGAGTCTTCAACATGTGCTCAAATGTTTCCATAATAATCTGATATCCATGTTATTATGATTGAAATGTCAAGCACAAAAGCCAAGATTGCATTTGACTTAGGAGCTTTGGTTTAGTTCCATGCATAAATAATTTTATAATTTATCTGTATGGTCTTATATTGGTTTTAGTTCACTGAGTACTCATAACAAATGCAACTCAATTCATGAGATATTTGATATTTTACAATTTTCTTGCTTCTCATCATATGGTCAATAATATGCATTATTGACAATCTGCTGTTCATATGTGTTGTAAAAGCAGCTATAATGCTTTCATTGGCTTTTCTATGCTGCTCACCACTATGACAGCTTACTGCTTCTCACAGATGATTAAGTTAATTTTCATATCATCCTTGTCATAGAAGGAATTGTTGTCATCCTCACTTAATAGATATCAAACCACAGAGATTAAAGTGAAAGAATTACCTAACTAGAACATACAAAACATGATGTGTAGGACTTTGGGATTTTGATCTCCTTGACATGGAATGACTCTTGTATTCAGAGCACTGTTTCAATGAAAGGGTGAGAAAATGATGAGGGGCTGGGCTACAAGGGGTATGTAGCACTTGCTTCTTCTTACTCTTTTTCATTGGCATTCACTTTTAGCACTCCTAGAGAGAGATTAGTGGATCTGATGAACCTTTGATCCACCCAGAAGCAGCTCAGATGTTCTGAGTTAATCTGTGTTTGTGAGTGTTGATACCCACATGGCTTAAGCATGTGGATACCTCAAGAATGAAAAACACTTAACTAGTGACTTATGATAAAGTTTGTGTAAGTGACTGGTTCATTATCAGGTGCTTTGCAGCTTGAGCAAATATTATTTGCAGTTCCTGATGATAAAATCACTCTTACTTCTCTGTAGCCCTTTGATTCAGTACCTACCTTCTGCAGTGAAAGACAAATATCCCACCCACAGGGGCTTCTTCCACAGAGTCCTCTGAGGCTCTGAGCAAGACAGGAGATTTAAAAAAAATACTGCAGTAGCACTTCAGATTTTTTCAGTACTGCTGATACATGAGGCAACAGACTTAAGGTTGGCCTTTTTGAAATTTATGAAGATATTCACAGAATCAGTAAAAAGAAAAAAAGCATTTTGCAGACACTTAGCTAAACTCCGCTTTGTGCAGCAAAATGAGAGTCACTAGAATGTCTCACAAAACAGTTTCCACAATGTTAAACATGAAAAAATATTATTTTCTCTGCCACTTTCTATCAACAGTTGACTCACTTTCTCTCTTAAAAACTTGGACAGAGAATTGCAGCACCACTGGACAGAATTTAGTAATTTAACAACAAGAAAACACAGACCCATAATGTGGAACATCAGGCAGCCCTCCTAGGTAATGCTATTAGGCATTGTAATTATATATTTAACATTAAAATAATGTCCTAAAAAACAGGAAAAGCAAGACCCAAATGATTCATTATTGTAGATTATAATTTGCTTTGGACTAGTGACATGAATTATCTTTGACATTACATGTACTCAGTGAACGTGCTCAGGGTCTAACATAAGTATGAGTGCATACACACAAGATAATTCAGTCTCAGCACTCTTCCAAGGTTAGCTCCTGAACTAGTTTCCTTTTAAAGGTTGTTTTTTGGATGTAACAAAGGACTTCCAGAGCCCAAATCACTACATACACCTCGATAGATTTAGTAGAAGTCTAGGGAAGTGGAAGCAACAAAAAATCTAGCACATTTGGTAAACTAAATACAAAAAATACAGTATAAAATAAAAATAATTAAATATAAAAAATAGAAACTAAAAAAAAAAATCTAATAGCCAAAATTTAGAAAATTGAAATGAACTGAAGTGAAAAGGATGAAACAATTTTGCTAAACTGAAGTAGAAAAATTTTAGAAGTCTGGTGGTCTTAGTACCTTGAGCTTCCAACCTTTATAAAATATATAGCTTGCTTTCAGTGATAATTGCTGTTAATATATCCTAACACAAATTCTTGTTGAAGTAGAATTTGTTTGTGATTTATTGCCAGCAATTACTTATTGCAATTAGAGGAATGTTACAATGCTATGAGGAAAAAAATGTTTCCCATTAAACATAATTATGTGTCCTTTACCTAGAGCTTTCATTGTCATGGGCAATATCTAAAGAAACAACTGCAGTTTCTTATCCAGCTGCCTCCTGTCCATCCTCCTCTGAAGCTGGCCTTGATTTCATGTTGATATTTATGTGTGCATGTTGTACTGGTGAAACAAATAATTTTCTCTGTGCAAGGTCCCTATAGTTTGGAGCTTCTCTTTGGGCTTTTCTGTCCACAGCCCTTATCGGTTTTCTGCACTGAACACTTTTTGAAGAAAGGGTTGCTTAAGGTCAGTTGTGCAAAGATTTAATAATTATGAGCTTAGGGATGCTGAGGATTGCAAGATCCTCTTGTCATAATGGTCACCCCCTGGCTCACTGGATCTCTTTCTAAAAAGAACTTGGGCCTCTTAGGATGAGTCCAGAGGAGTCCACGAAGATGATCAGAGGTCTGGAGCACCTTTAGTGTGAGGACAGGCTGAAAGCGCTGTGCTTATTCAGCCTGCAAGAGAAGGGAGACTTAGAACACCAGGGAGAATTTAGAACACCTCCAGTACCTGAAGAGGGCCTGCAAGAGCACTGAAGAGAAACTTTTTGTGAGAGAATATAGTGACAAGAGGGAAGCTAATGGCTTTAAGCTGAAGAAGGGTAAGTTTAGACTAGATGTTAGAAAGAAATTCTTCATTGTGAGGGGCGTAAAGCACTGGAAAAGGTTGCCCAGAGAAATTGTGGATGTCCCACATCCCTGGAAGTGTTCAAGACCAGGCTGGATGGATATTTAAGAAACCTGATCTGGTGGAAGGTGTGTTCCTGCCCATGGCAGGTGGATTGAAACTGGATCATTTTTTGGTTCCTTCCAATCCAAACCAGTGTATTCTATTGTTCTATGCTGTATTTTCTGGAATGGGAGAGTAGCATGGCGTAACCATGAATGCTTAGTCCTGCCACCTTCTGTCTCAGGTACTCTTTGCAAAAGATATTTTTCACTAAGCACAAAGTAAGTGTAACCATATCTTCTGTGACTTAGTGTTTATCACCATTGGGGTTATACATGATGATGTTTCAGAAAGATATGTTTGCTGGGAATGCATATTAGTGTGATCCCTGGGAATATTTATACCTATTTTATGGACTCTGTGTTTTCATCAGTATTGTAGGGTGTTGATTTAAATGTTATAGGTCTGAGAAACTACCTCTTTTCCTACATGCTTGCTTTACCACACTAGTAATTCATAAAGAATATATAAGCAATTTGATCACTTTTGGTAATGGAGTCCAACTGAATTTACAGAAAGAGGAGGCTGAGCTCTTTCAGTGTATTGAATTTTCCTTCTCTGGCACAAGTCTGGTTCTCAACCATGTTCATACATTTATTTCTTTATTAGTTTTTCCTGAAGGAAAGCTGTTATGCTAGTATCTTAGGAAAGCTGCATTTTAACAAGGATTAGTCAATATGCTTGGTGGATGGTTTGCATATTTTTATAAATTGATAAATAAACATCTTGATATACTTTGAAATTTTATTGTACTACATTTAAAATAAGACATAATTAATGGCCCTATGCTATATGGTCACACTCAGTGCAAGTTGGTGTTGTATCTCAGCATCCAAATACTGCTCAAAAAGTAGTGATGCAGGAAAAGAAGTTGGTACAGTTGGATCAAAACTCACCCTGGAAAGAAAAACACTTTTTCTTGAATTTCTTAAAGAAATTAGGTAAGGTGACTTTTTTAAAAAGAGTTTGAAGGTAGTTCAGTATTTATGCCATCCAGAGGAACCTAAACAGGCTCAAGAAGTGGATGCATGGGATCTCATGAAGTTTAGTAAGACAAAGTGGAAGGGTCTGGGCTTGTGTCAGGGTAACCCCTGATATCAACACAGACTGGAGGAGGTGAACAGATCAAGAGCAGCCCTGAGAGAAGGACTTGCGAGGCTGGACATGACCCAGCCATGGGCACTCACAGCCCAGAAAGCCAAACATGTCCTGGGCTGCATCCAAAGCAGCGCGGCCAGCAGGGCCAGGGAGGGGATTCTGCCCCTCTGCTCTGCTCTGCTGAGACCCCACCTGCAGGGCTGCATCCAGCTCTGGAGTTCCAGCATGGGAAAGACATGGAATTGCTGGAGCAAGTCCAGAGGAGGCCCCAAAGACAATCAGAGGGATGGAGCCCCTCTCCTATTAGGAAACACTAAGAGAGTTAGGTTTGTACAGCCAGGAAAAGAGAAGGCTTTGAGGTGGCCTAATTGCAGCTTGCAAGTACCCAAAGAGAATTTACAGGAGAGATGGAGAGATACATTCACAAAACCATGTAGTGACAAGACAAGGGAGAATGGCTTCAAACTGAAAGAGAGTAGGTTTAGATTAGATATAAGGAAAATATTCTTTACTGTGAGGGTGGTGAGGCACTGGAACAGGATGGCCAGGGAAGTTGTGGACACTCCATCCCTGGGGATCATAGAATCATAAACTCATAGAATTATGGTATGATTTAAGTGAATGGTGGCAGATAGACTGTAATCAGATAATGACAGTAATAGAGTGGAGAACCATCAGTTCAGCTGAGACTGCGCTCTTAGAAATGCAGTTGATGGATGCCTGCAGCAATGGCATACAGGGGTGGCAGGGACCAGCAGGCTTGTGCGGTACTTGGAGCACCCCAGGGCTTGCTGCCTAGTCTTTCTCATACCTGGATCAAGTGGTTCTGTGTTTCAAGATTCTTTTTCTTGGAGAATATTGTCCAAAATACTTCTAATTCTTCAAGATGTTCTGCAGATTTTCACATTCAGATCTCAAGCTGCTACTGATTTTAGCACTGGGGAGAAGAGTTAATGTTTTGGTGGCTTTTTCTGTTATCTAAAAGTAGGAATAATAGTCCCATTAGATTTATTAGATCAGAAGAACCATACAAAATGACTTAAATCTAGTAGAAGCATGATTACCACATTTCTTGGAAACAGTTTTTCATTTCATGTCTCCTTTTTTTTTGTTTGAATTGTTGTTATACTAAAATAAGACAACTATTTCAGCTTCAAAGAAACATGAAATCCATGTGATAGGATCTGGAATCTGGCATTCTGTCTGAAGACCACATTAGTGGAAAGAAGTTCATTCCAAAGAGCCAAGTTTTGAGAATAAAACTTGCCAGGTGAGGGATGATATTCTCTCTGAGGAAAAAAATAAAAGGAATCACAAAGGGAATCCTAGTATGGTTAAGCACAAGAGGCAATTTGATTCAATAGGTGCCTTAAAAAAGTGTTTCATGCCAAATGGATAGACCACTGAGGTATAACTAAGAATAATGAGGTGATATTGTGGAAAGCACATCTTCAGTTGAGTACCAGGAAACTGTTCAAAGCTAAAGTACCAAAGAAATGGAATAGTCATCACAGGAAACTCCTTGCTTGGAAACTTCATAACAAAACATGAAGCAGTTTGTTTTGAGAGATTGAATTTCCTGAGATACTTGCTAGAAAATCATGACACAGAAGATAAATAGATAATCAGAGTTCCTTTGTTAACATGTTTGAGTAGACCAATTCTTACAAACCAGTCTGCTTCATTGTATTTTTTGTCCTACACATCTTCTATTTGTCTGTTTTCTGGGCTTTTAATGCTAAGTCTTGTAATTTTAGACCTAAGTCTTGTAATATTAAGCCTTCTACACTCAAATATTTCTAAAAACAGTTATGCCAAGGGCAAAAGCCAAGTTCTGCTGCTAAAAAAAATATCATGAAATGTCACATTTTATTCTTTTGCTTGGAATTTTGATACTGGAAAATCTATCTACACCACTTCTAAATATGGAGTTAATCATAGGGCTTGCTTTCTGAATTGCTTAACTGGAAACTCAAAGCCACAAGCAGATAGTTGGCTTGAATTCTACAGTGGTACATGAAAATTCACATTTAGATCATATGTTCCTTTTAATATCATTTGGTTACAATTGACTGGAAATATTTTAAGTAATGGAAGGCAAAAATTTTTGTTATCTTTTCTGCAAAGAAAATAAAAATATCAGTTCACATATAAACTTTTTTTACTTCAAATATAGAGAATAGGTATTATATTCCTTCTAAAATATCAATATAAATATTTCTATTTTTCTTTCCTCTTTTTACTGAGGGTTTTTTTGTGTGTTTTTTTGTTTTTTGGGGGTTTTTTTGGTTGGTTTGGTTTTGTTTTTGTTTGTTTCTGGTTTTTGTTTTTGTTTTTAGCTAGTCTTGGGGTAAAAGAAAGAAAAGAGAAAACCAGATGTGGACTCTTCTGCTTCACTGGGTAGACACTGTCAGAAAGGAAACATTTTGAAAGGTCTCAAACAAAGAATTAGCCTGCTATGCAATTATATAAATCTACTGATTTAGTTTGACTTGGTTTTTTTCTGATGCTGCAGGTTAGCCTATTCAACATCTAAAATCTTCTGGGAACCTGTAGCAGGGTCAGATTAGTGACAACTTATTTCTTTCTGATAAAGAAAATTCTAAAGTTTCATCTCTCATCTAGGTATAACTATGTCTGGCAGAAAAAGGGGACACTCAAACTGTTGGCACAATTTAATGCTTAGTTTATTAATAAGCGATAAAAAGGCCCAAGTGAAGTCACAAAGACCTACCAAGCAATCTTAGATACAGACACACTGTGGCCTTTCTCTACAATCCTCCAGATTCATGGTGCATGCCACCAGCTATTGTGGCCCACTGCTTACTTAATTCTGAAGCAATCCAAGCTATACATTCAGATTCTGCTTTTGAAGGCAGTATCCAATCCTTCCCTTTCTCCAGTTGCTAAGGCTTCCTTCCCCAGAGGTTGGCTCCTGTCCTGGAGCACAAACAATAAATAGTTTACCCTTTCCTTGGAACCTTACAGTTTTATTACCTTGCTTTTACTCTAAATTAGATCCTGTTCAAAGGGAGTTGCTGCAGGGCAGGTCTTCTGTGATAATTTCTGTGAATTACAGCTGCTATACCAAATGCACCTATTTTGTGTGATATTGGGATTGTGCTACCAGGTATAAAAACAGGACATGACTTCTTGGAAGTGAGGACATTTAGATGTGTATGTAGGTCATAGAACAGATGGCTGGAGAGATTGCTTGACAGTAGGACAATGGACTCCTTTGATGGGGGAAAAGAAGTGCTCCTCTAGAACTTGCTTGTCCCCCTGTAATGTTACAGATGGCCTCAAAAGATAAGATGTCCCCAGAGGTTCAATTAATTTGGCTCTCTCTCCCTGTAGTTTCCAAGATAAGATGAAAGTGAGGAGATACTTACAGGGGAATAGCAGGAGCACAATTTGCATTCTTAAAAAGTCTAGTAAGTTCTTTATTTTAGGGTGAAATTTATTTCCTTCTCTCTCCTACTATTGCTTATTTCTCTAAAAGTAAAAACCACACAAAACCAAAAGAAAATAACCCCTCCAAAATGCTGCAGGATTAATGCTAAATTCTCAGTACGAAGGAAAACCAACACTAAAATTTTCTATGCAGCTTTAGTTACAAACTCTTGAGTATAGTGATTGTGATGCCATTATTCTTTACGTAACTTAAGTCTATATTTTATACACAGGCCTCCACATTTTTTCTTCTCGCAGCCTTGCAGAGAGTAAGAAACCACTCTTTAGGGACTCAAAAGGAAGTCTGTGAAGGGTTTCTTTCAATATGCAAAGAACTGTGCAGTCATTAACAATGAAGAAGTGCTGCTGAGATTCAGGATCCAGAACCTCTCCTGATCTTGCCACAGAGTCCTAGTATTGTCTGAAGCAAATCTCTAATGATCTTCCTGAAGTTTGCTTGTGGTCTTGTTGTTGTCCTATTAGGAGCACAGGGAAGATCAGCCATGAACATTTACAAATCTCTGTTTTGTCCCCATCTTAGTACAGAGCCTAGATGACAGAGTGGGCAAGAAGTGCAAACATGATGAGTAGCCAAACAAGGAAAAAACCTCCGAATTTCATCTCATGTCATGTTTGTGATCATTGAACACTGAATAAAGCAGGCTCTAAAGATAAACACTATCCACTAATGCCTTAAAATGTTTTGTCAAAATGCAGACACAAAAGTTGCTGAATTGTCACTGACTTTTCATGGCTTTAGCATCTCCACAGTTGGAGCAAATCTCTTTGAACATACAAAATTCTGTAATGTCTGTGCCAAATGCTCCAGTTACCAAAGGCAGTTTCAGTTTGCATGCATTATGCAAAGTGCCCAGAGCTAGCTGTACAGCAATGGTGTAAAATTCTGTCTTTAAATGGCCCACTTACTGCCTGTGAAATGAAAGCAAAACAGTTCCTGTGCTCTTTAGTAACAACTTCCATGAAGATGTTGTTCTGTTTCTGTTATTTCCAATTCACAACATATTCTTGTTGTGGCTTGAAACTTAACGGGAGTGGAAAGATAAATATGAAGCAAGGACAGCTGATTTTTTGCAATTTCTGTTCAGGCAAGTTAAAGAGTCTGTCCTATTTCATGTCTTAAACTTTTGGGTTTTTAAGTGTATGCAACAAGGAAGAGCAAAGAACTGGTGTGAAATTGTTCAATTCCCCATTCTGATTCTCTCTTCTTTTGATGCAGTGTAGTCAAAAGCACAGTTTCTTGCAAATAAGACTTGTGATTCAGACAAAGAAACAATTTCTATTATTTTCATTGTAATAACTCTTGCTTTGATTTAGAGTTCTACAAGCTTTTGTATCTGAAAGTGTTGGCAAATGTCTCAAAAAGATCTAAACAAGACACTTAACTGCTACAACATTTCAGAAACTTTTTACTATAAACATAGGTTTCTGAAAAAACAGTGCTGTATTCACACTCCCCTTTGACTGTAGAACTGAATAATTTTTTTCTTGACACATATTTTTATAAAAGACATTTTCTTGGAACAGCGCGAGGCAAATCCAGCTGGTCTATTTGGATCCTGTTTATTACTTTTTACACCCATCTAGTGGTCACGACGCAGTACAACAGGATAAAACTCCTGTTGCAACAGCAATGTCTTGCACAAACTTGTGCTTACCTGGTGGTGCAAAAAAAAAAAAAAAAAAGACGTCTCCCAGCTGGTGGAACCGCACTTCTAGCTAATAGTCTTCTAAATTTTAAAAATTCACTATGTTACAATCTGTCAGTGAAATCATTTGTAGAAGCCTGCCTTAGTTTCTAAGTGGAAGAAATAAGATTGGTAATATAATTTTCATATGAGGTCCACAAAAGGGGGGTGAAGAAAATGAAACAGATCTGCATATAAAACCGTATCCCTTGAATTGAACTAAATGCTTTTGAATCAGTTGAATATTTAGTCCACTGTTAAAGAAATCAGTTTATTATTTACTCTGTATTCAAAATTTTCCTCCTGTGAGAGGGACTTACTTATCTTCACTTATTTATATCCAGCTTTTAACTTTTGCTTTAAAGTTCCCAGGCAAGCTTATATGTATTTGAAATTATACTGCCATTGCAGAAATTTGTCTTACTGAGCACAGGAGTAAACTATTGCCTTCTATTTTACCTAAAATTGCAGGAATTATCTGCTCTCCTGCCCTCAATAGAAAAACAAAATATACAGACTGTGTATTGACTAGGAGTTTGTGATTTCTTGAAACTGTTTAAAGAGGAAAAAATTATTCAGGCAACGAAATAGAAATCTTAGGAAATTTGGATATGATGAGATAAAGCCTTCATTACTATTGTGATTATTTTGTGCTCCTTCAATATTTAGGAATTCAAGCTGAAAAGATATAGATTGATAATAATTAACAGTAGTCATGCTAGTAGGAGTGGTAATATGGTTATGAACTAATGACACTACAAGCTGCAAAGGACATCTTAGTGTAGCATTCATGGTATCCTGACCTTTCCAATGCATTCTCAAATATTTTTTTGTGAGCAGATCTTGCAGTGATCAGAAAGATGCAACAAATAGGGAAAATGAAAGTCAAAGAGGAGATCTGCACAGTCCAAGATCGCCTAGAAGGCTGGTGGCAGAACTCTCATTTGATGTCTCATGGTTTAAGCTTTCTTAGTTTGAGATTGGTAAAGCAGTAGCCCATTTAAAGACACAGAAAAAAGTATACAGACATAATCAAATTAAATCAGTTCTGGGAAGAAGTGTATGTGTTTGGATTTACTGACAGGTAATTGTTCTGAAAACTAGAGTGAAAAGATAATTAAATTACTATGCTGTCCTGAAGTTTTTTTATCATATTTTCTGTATTTTTTTTAAAAAAAGAGAAACAAACAAACCAACTCCATTTGCTTTTCTACACTCAAACTGTATGAGATGAGCACAAAGAAAATATTATAGTCTGGAAGTGGCAGTAAGCTTGCAGTTCCAGATATATGTGCAAAGTAACAAATAAGCAATGAAATAAATAATGAAACAAAAATCCATCCTCTGCTAGGCAGTGTGCATCTGTATCAAAATAAGCAATATGTTTCTTTGATTAGTTCATTTAACAAAGGAAAAAAAGGTCATGGGAATGCTGTCACTTCAGCAAAGAATTGAAGTGGCAACTCATTGAAACCTCAGGTCAATGGTAGATAAAACAAGTTGGTACAGAGTAGTATGTAACAGTTGCGACACCTGTGCTAGGCTGAAGTCTAATGCACAGCTGACTTGGACTGCATTGTTTCTGCTGTTATTAGCTGTAAATGGAAACCTGTAGGTGTCCTTCAAATGAACACCATTTTCAAAATGAGTACTTTTTATGGGGTCAGCAAAAATGCATAATATGGTGCTAGCACTTATCCATGTTTAAAAAATCATGCGAAAGATCAGCTTCTCATCCCTCATTGTTAAATGCTTTAGCAGTGTTATTTATGTCCCCATTAGTATGGCAAATGAGCCTAGAGACCTAGTTCTTGCTGATCCACACATCTGTAACCTCTCAGACTGCATACCACAAAACATCCAAAAATGAAGCCACATGCTGCAGAAAGCCTCCATACAGTACCAAATGCAGCTGTTGTGCTGTCAAGCAACACAGGTTGCTGTGAACACGCCCCCTCAGCACCAGTGTTTAATCGTTTCCAGACTCCTGTTCAAGGTCTTCACACTGATTTTCAAAGGCCTTTGTGGAAACATTGCCATCTATGTGAACCAGCATCTACTTCCCCATTCTCTTTCTGTTCCCTTGTCTTTCGTCATCTCCTAAGAAAAGTGTTCTGTAGGAATGATAAGCCTCTTTACCTATCTTCATACCAAACACAACAATCAAAAGCACTGGATCTAAACTGTGTGGTTCAAAGACACAAATGGCTACAGAAGTTCTGCTGCTTGGCCATGAACAATGGACTCGTTTATTCAATCTGTTTGTAAAACAGCAAATCTGATGCAGGCAGATGTGCCCAAGCACACACATATGCATTAATGCCACCTCAGTACTTTGCGTATTGGGATAAAATAAAGTACATTCTTGAAATATTTTTGTAGTAACAAAATACAAGGATTGGGTACTCAATAAGAAAAAAGCCCTCAACTGCCTTAGCAGTGGGAGGAGACAGGATAATTGTGGTCCAGCTTAGGAGTGATGAGACCTGAAGATGTAAATAATGAAACATCATGTTTCCTCTGGTGTAGTGCTCATGGATACTCTGCATGCAGAGAGGTATAAAGCTTCCTGTATTCCTAACAGTGTCGGGGTTTTTTCTGCCAAATTTCTTTTCCTTCAGATTTGGCTGGGGTTTTTTTGTTTATTAGTAATTTTAAGATATATCTCTGTTTTGCCTCACATTTTTTTGTAGCAGTGGACATGACCTGGTCTTTATTTCCCCATTAATATCAAGAGGCAATTAGCTATGATAATTTTTTCAGAAGGGTGTTTATTAAATTTAAAAATTCTTAGGTCAATGACATAAAAATTTTTCTCTTCTTTTTGCAGTTTCGATGTAGACAATGGTACATCATCAGGACGAAGTCCCTTGGACCCCATGACAAGCCCTGGGTCAGGGCTAATTCTTCAGGCAAATTTTGTCCACAGTCAACGTAGGGAGTCTTTCCTTTACCGGTCAGACAGTGATTATGATCTGTCTCCAAAGTCCATGTCCAGGAATTCCTCCATTGCCAGTGATATGTAAGTACCTTATAAAATAATTCTAGTCTATAATTTGTCCAATATCAAGATTTTTGCAGCCACAAGATATTTTTTTTTTTTAAATCGAAGGCAGTAATCACTTACGCTAGTGAAGTAATGGAAAATTGTTTGTTTATTACTTTAATGAAGATTATACTTGTTCCTGCAGCTTTTTGAAGGATGTCATGAGGGTGTACTTGAAATGTTTATACACTCTATTAGCTTTGACAGAATAATAATGACAGTCAATACTGGTGTACTAAAACCCTAAGGAGAACTATTTTCTGGCTCTTTAGTTATTTTCAAGAAGAACAATATAAACTCAATTTAGGCTTCTTCATGATCTTAAAAAATAAATTCAATTTATTTATAACAGGAGTCTTATGTTTTTAGAGAAAAGATTTACCAGCTGGCAGAAAATAATATATTTGAGAGAGAAAAAATTATTTCAAATACCCTCTTAGCTAAAAGACAAAACTCTAACAAAAACCTTTATAAACTTATTCTGTCCTCTCTCACTATTCTGTGAAGTGTGTATTTTCTGTTAGTGGCTCATACTTTTCAAGTATGTATGGACCTGAGGTTGCATGCGTAGTGGAAGTCAGATACAAATCTCTGTTTATTTGTAAGACACCAAAAATATTTAAATGTTCTATCTTCTAGTCACTTCTATGTAGGAGAAATTAACAAATATTTTTGTTTGATTGGTTTTTTTGCCTAAACTGCTCCGAATTCCTTGGTCAAATTGGTGTTTATGGTTCAAATATTTATCTAAAATAAAGGATCAGTCTTGTCAGAATACCTCAGTGAATGCTGTTTTTTAATGGGGCAAAGACTTATCGATATCACCTTCAAAAAAATAAAGAGTAGGTGCAAAAAAGAATAAGGATTTTCATAATAATGAGTGAAATTAGAGCTGATATTTAACTTGAAGTCATAAATGAACACTCCTATTTTTTTTCAGCTTATATAATTTTTGGAGCTGTTATTTCCTTTAATTATAGCTCTTCTTCTATGTAGAGTGTTAAGGTAAGAAAAATTCCTGCCTTTAGAGAGGGTTAGTGTAAGGTCCATGACTCAGTTAAGCTCTGTAGATTGAAGTACTCGGTAAGCTTTGTGCTAAATGTGACCAATTTTTGTTGAGACAAAATGGGTTAGAACAAGAGCGTTTCATCTTACTTTGTTATAAAAAAAATGCATTTTTCTTGGAAATAGTACCCACCTTCCAGCAAATCTTCTTGTGACAGATGTCCTTTTCTTAGAGGGAGAAGAGTCAAGTTTTTAGTATCTCACCTGTGCCATGATAACATTTGTAAAGATTTCTACATTGAGGAGGACAATCCAGCTGACTGCATTGCTTAGATGAGTCATTTCAATGAACAATTCAATTAGTGCTTCATCCTTGAACTCACAATCCACTTCATTTCCTAGAATTTTGGACAATTTTTCAGCACATGGCAGTAAATTGGATAAACAATATAATTACTGCAACAGCACAGATTTTCCCCTTTTTTCTCTTTCTATTTTTCCTTTCAAACTTTTCTGGAAACAATTTACATATAAAATTTATTTGACCTCACGTCTTCATAGATTTTCACAGTCTCTTGTCACAGATGAACTTTTGTACTAAGAAGGTAAATATTCCTGCCACTGTTTAGGAGGGGAGCACATAAGGAAATGTAAAAGGCATGTTCTAACCATGGAATATTAATCATTTATCAATAAGCCTAACTGTAATAAGCATAGCTGTATCACAGATATTACATGCAAGAAAGCCAAAAAATAAAAGAGGGGAAAGTTTAAAAAGATAAAATAGCAAGGAAAAAAAAAAAAATCACTAAAGGCCTTATGTATAGAACCAATCCATGAGCTGAATATGCTCATGGAAAGGAAACCCACTGAATATTATTAAAATAAAGAAACAACTATGATTCAGGACATTGCTAAATGAGGTGGAAGATGAAAGGGTTGGTTGACAGGAGAAGTACACAAATTTTAGGTTAGTCCCAAATTATCCTATTTCCCTTGTGCATCTATATACATGCTTAAGTATTTTTTGTTTTTTAAACATGATCAATATGTATTACAAAATAGACACATCATTCAGGTAATTTAAGTGGATTAATTGTACATGGCAGTTTAGTCTAGATCCCCTGATTCTTTAACCAGTCTTGATGTTTCACTTTGTAAAGAAAAAGAGAAAGCAAAAGGCATATGTCTTGTATTTGTAAGGAATAGAGCATAAAGAATTCTGGCATTCCCATTACTCTCAAATACTAAACTTACAATAATACGTTCTAGTCAGTCAATACTTCAAGATTTTAGTGAAATTTGGAATGTCATGTTACGACAGCCAGTGGATGGCAGTGCTGAAATGCTGAATTCATTGTGCCATTATTTATTATGTATGCAGCTCTAGCCAAGGAAGGGAACAAGTTGTGCTCAGTTGTTTGCAAACCCAAAATGAAAAGATGGGCTCTGCTACAAACAGCTTATAAAGTCAAAGTATAAGATGACAACTGAGAGACTAATACAGTCAGATACTATACCCAGGGGAAGGTACAATGCCACTCACTATGCTCAAAGTAGTAAACCTGACAGAGAAGGCAAAGGGAGTTTCACTTAGCGAGTTGAGATGGAAGGTAAAGAAACGAGCACAGAGAAGGGACAGGTGGAAAGTTTTTTAAACTCAGAGAATCCAAAGTACATTTTTATGAATTAGCTGTGGAAAAGAATAAAAGATAGAAGTGCAAAAGATTATGAGTGCAAGGCTGCTTTGATGAGAGAAGGTTAGTGGGACAAATATGGGTGCAGTTAGAGAAGCAGAAAAGCAGCTGAATGTAAGAAAGGAAAAGCATATAAAATGGAGTGGGGGTCAAGTAACATTGTTTCAGTTATCCCTTGGAAGAAATAACATGGTCTTTGACAATAATAAAAGCAGGACATGGAGATTATATACAAAGATTAGGAAATGCTGCTGAAGTTTGTGAACTGGAGAGGTGGGTGGTTTAGACATGAAGATGCAAGGTCCAAGGCAGATGAGAGCAGATGTGTTGTGAAGCCTCTCTATGGGACTTCCAGCAGAGAAATAAGGATGTGCAAGAGAAAAAGAAGAAACTGAGTGAGGCAGTGAGGGGTAGTGAGACAATATGAAGAATTATAGTACAGGATCTGTGATGAAAGACAGGAAAACAAGTTTAAAGGGAAGGAGAATAAAGAATGGAAAACAAAAAACCCCAAAAAGTTCCCAACAGCAACACATAGGAGAAAGTGAACAGTGCCTAGCTGAAAGACATGCAAAATCATTATTGGAATAATTGTCAGGCCTACGTTTGAAGACATTAGTGAAGCAGAGAGCTGTGTGGATGTCTTGCTGAGGTGGCCTGATTACTTAATGCTGACTTGTTTGAGCTGCTGTGGCTGCCCAGAACTTGCAAATGCAGGAAGAGTTGGAAGTGGTAACACTTTTTATGCCCTTCTTGTTAAGGGATCACTGCCCTGGTTAATGGAGCAAGAGATCAAATTAGTAGAGAATTTCTGTTTTAGCAAAACCCAGGACTCTAATCAGGTTAAAAAATAGTTTCCTAGGAAAAAACAAAACCCCAGTAAGCTGTCCACTGCTGCATCACAGCCCACGTTTGATGCCACTCTGAAGGGAGAAAACATGTATAATCCTCCTGTGATTCTGAAGAAGCAGACCAGAGAACCAAGGCACTCTCAGTAGACAAGTCCGTCCAAGCTCCACTGTGTCTTCTGAGTGTAAGAAGATGTCTTCTGACCTCTCACTTAAGTCTGTCCTTCTCCCATTTCCACAAAGTCTTAGAACACACCTCAGACACAACATCCTGTCTTCTCAGGACTTGGCCAACTGAACATCACTCATAAAAAAGCACCTGCTGGGGAGCAGTTTTACAGCCTTTTTTAGAGAAGCTCAGCACTATTTTCTTCATCAGCTTATCACTATAAGCTCTAACTAGTATTATTACACAAAATTTGCTGATTTCTATTAGAACTTGCTTCCATGATTAAAAGGAGCAGAACCCAGCCAAGCAACACTGACTGTGGGGAACTGCCGGGTCATTGGTCTGGTGATCTGCTAAATGGCCACCATACCCCCATTCCCTGAGCTGGACAACCTACTCCTACTCAGTCAGTAACTTCTGAAGACAGCAGCATCCCTCTGCTGCTGTCTGTGATTAAGGAAATAGCAAGAGAATGCAGTTTACTCCAGGACATCTTCCCTGTATCTACAGTTACAGAGGATATATTTTCTCATCCTCTAAGGCAAGCTTATTCTTTTGTTTCTGAGCCAGTAAAGCCTGGTGTTATTAATGAAATATTGTGAGTATGAATCTTAAGTTTCTTACCTGAAAGGTGCTGGCCAAGATTCTAGAACAGCAGACAAGACATGCAAACACTGAGAGGAGTAGTTGCACCTCAGTTTAATTAGAAATAATTGTCTTTTCTCCAGAAAAATTGCAGCTGAAATTCCTTGTGATGTATCATATTCTTTTGTAGGAATCTCTGATGTTACTATATCATGGCTAAAATAAGACAGTTAAACTTGAAAGTCTATCCTGATCTAAAAAAGGTCTTTGAAGAAGCATTTTCTATGTGTGCTCTGTTTAGAAACAGATTTTAATGAAAAAATACATTAAATTGCTTGAGATATGTATTTGTTCATGGAAAGAAAAGTACCTACATCACTTTAGGAAAAACAGATAAATATTTTGCTTCATTGTGTTTTGTTTTTTTGTTTTTAAGAACCTTAAATTAAGTTCCAGGTTGCAGCTTAAATTAATCTACATAATTTTCAAGTCACTTACAATATTTTTTTGAGTTATAAACAAAAAAAAAATTGGAGAAAAAGAGATGACTCTGTCTTTTCCAGTTGTTTTACACATTTTACAGGTGGAATTCAAAGCAAAGAACTCAACTTAGAATTCAACTATCTTAAAGTTGAATAATAAATTTGTGTTGACTTCATTTGTTGATAAGGAAATTGGTTATGCTGTTAAACAAAAAGAAGGTATTTTTGCATTGAGAAGACTTCATTTGCTTTTTATTCAGGGGATAGTTTTTGTTGATTAAATTCAAATTTATTTTATTTACTTTCAATCAATACAGAATCATTACTGGTTTTTTGTGAGATTGCTAAAACCTTACAATTTTCCAAACATAGCTCTCAGTTGTTAAATGCATCACTTCCCCTTTAAACACTTTTCATATGTTAGGCTTTTTTTCTTCCTTCCTCTGGAAATAATGGATGCTTGAAGGAAAATAACAAGTTACTGTTCATGTGCTAACCAAAACAGACTGAATTCCTACATCTTTTCAGTCAAAGGTAGTGTGTTCTTAAGAACATGGTGCCAAACCCAATTCTTAGCTGGGATATCAGGTACATCACAAGACCATTACTCCCTGAGCTTGCAACAATGATCTGCGGTGGAGAGGAGGGTGGATGTGTTCATTTTCTGTGCCTGCAGTACTGAAGGATGGAAGCAGTGTGAAGAAGGGGAACTTTGTAAAAAGAGACTTGAATGTCTTCCGGGGATCCCTCTTAGACTGTTTTTCTAGCTCAGTGATCACCTATGTGCACTGGTCAAGTTTATTTCAAAACCCAGAAGAACATTAATTGTCATTTCACCCCTCAGGGTACAAACTGAATATTTTGGATTCTTTTAATGGCACTAATGCTCAGTTAGCTGTAGAGTTCAATCCCTGAAAACGTGCAGTCTGAAATTCTGAATTTCTTGTTTTTCTTCAAGTTAGCTTGTTTCTTCTTACATGCATTCATTTAGGGACCTTTGAATTTGGTTAAGGGACCATTTTTTTGTAAACCTTGAAACTATCTATGGCTGGCAGATAGCAAGCTCTCTCAGGCTGGGTTGCATTGTATAAGTGCCATATTTTCAGCAGCTCTGCTATTTCTTTTAAAGAGGGAATCTTTCAGCGTGCATCAGTAGAAGGCTCATGTGGAAAGTCATGTAGTCTTATTCTTCAGAATTAGCTCATGTGTATCAGTTTTAAACAGTTAGGTGTGTGGGACAGGGACAAGCAAGCAACCAACCAAACGCATGATGCTTAAACGTAGTTCCAGGCAACACATTTTATTTTCATTTGCAACAAGGTAAGAGTTTATATGTGTCAGCTAATGCAATCAAAACTCACTAATAGTAGCTCATTAAATGGCACTAACTTGATTGCTTCCAGTCATGTATGCACACCCAGTCACTAATTTTCTTGAACCTGAGCAGAAAACAGAACTATTCTGTAGTCTCTCATGCCTGTTTGTTTTGTAGCCTTGATATAGCTAAATGATGATTTTGGTTGTATGAACAGTCCAACAGTTCCAGCACTGCTGGCTGGACTCCTCTGATTAAGTTCAGCATTTTTCTCATTCAGAGTCCTATATCCTCTGGCTTAATCCAGCCTCTCCTTCAAAACACGAATTGAAGCCCCAAACTGCAGTAGCTTCTTTTCCCTTGCCATTGCCTCAGTGACCCCCAGGCAGACTACCTTCTGACTTTAGAAGGAAAACCACCTACAGTAGTAAAAAACTCTGGCAAGGCCATGCTCTCCTTCCTCTCAGGACTGAGTAATTCTGTCAGATTTAACAGAGGCCAGTTGCTCAGCTGCCCACCATTCTCCTATAATCTAAATGTTCTGCTATATTCTGACAGGATTAAAGCGTTGAGGCTTGGTGGATGACTAGGGAAATATGATACAAATAATTTATTGAGTTATCTGTGTTTTTGTGGGTTACACATCATGCTGGCATCCTACTGTGCTGGTCCACTACATCACTACCTATGGGATTATCTCAGGCAGATTACACGAGTCAGATGTGTGAGTGCAGTCTCTTTGGAAAAGGTTAAAGCTTCTGAGCAAAGTAGCTGGGTCTGACATAAGAGGTCTTGGTGGTCCTCAAACTCTTCCAAAGGTGTTAGGAGACTTTCCTGGTAGATGGAAGAAGCCTAGTAGTATTCCTACAGCATATTATGCAGAATGGGAAAAAATAGTTATACTTCCTGGTTTTTGAGTTATCAGCCAATTCTGATTCCAGCTCATCCAGCAATTCTGAATGAAGCTTCTGGACTTGATGGATCTTCATTAGATCACTATCACCGAGACCCAAAGTTACACTCGTCACCCAGAAAAATCCTTTCTTTAAAATCTGCTCAAAAGCACAGACCCTGTGAAAGGGAGCTATTGATGCACAGTAAGGTGCACAGGTAGCCAGGTAATACTACCTGATAGTCCCTGTGTTAAACCTCAAAATACTGATTTAGAATTGCTAACACTGTTCATTTCCAGTTCCTTAGTCTGTAACAGACATGGTCCTTTTGTATTTCCAAGGCTTGGGAGAGCTTCTCACTTTGGGTGCTAATGCAGTTCAGCTTGAATTACATTACAGTTTGGATAACCTAACACTGATGACTGAAACAGGACAGATTCCAGGAATTCAAAGGCTTATTCCAAGCCTAATCAAGTGTATATTCAGGATCTGAGATGCTAAAAAGTTGACATGAAAAATTAAAGCACTTTCTTGTATAAAATATTAGTTGTATCTAGAAAACTGCAGGTATTTTAATACATAATATATGTATATTAGCAAAATGTAATAATCCACAGTTCTTTTGAGGGTTTTTTTGGACCTCTGATAGTAAAGCAGGCAAGAATTGTTTTCTTCATCAACATCTCATGGTGGAGAAACTTGATTTGTGCTGCCTATGATGTTAGCTGGGGTCTTTGGAAATACTTATATCTGAAGTTTTTACTAGTGACATTTATGCTGAAGAAATTTTTTTCTCCTTTTAGTGTGTCTTTCTAAATCTCACTTTCTAGTTAGACAGTCCCTGTAGAATTACTATAACCAGCATTTCTTTCGGCTGTGATAATGGACCTCTCAGGTGCTGTGGCTTTTCTGAGCCAATCCTCCTTCATCTGGTTAAGCTCAATTAAATTAACTGTACTGAACTCCCAATATTACAGCAATACTTTTTTACTAATTAGGGCAAGCTGTGTTGCTGAATTAGACAGATGTGTCAGGAGGACATAACTGCACAGTGTTACAGAAAATTGTGGTGTTCTGAAACACTCAGACAATAGTTGATGAGAGTCTGCTTCATTCAGGGTCTAATTTCTGTGGTTTCAAGTAGTTCTTTTCAACAATCCTCTTACCTCCATGTTCACAGAAATAAATAAGTGCTCTGGGAAAAACAACCCCCTCCTCTATAGCTCATGGCTCCAACAGCAATTTTAATTGCTTGCTCTCTCAGCCCTAAATCCGCACCTGCCCACAGTGTCATAGTCTCTAGCCCCTGCCTTAGATGCCTGATCATCCCCCAGATTGCACTCACCCTTTCAAAGAGATCAAATCACTAAAAACCCACTGTCTATCTAGGAAAAGCTGTAACCCCATTTCATAATCTGGGCAAAGCATTAAGATCTGCCACTTACACTCATTTAGTCTTGGCTTTTCAAGCAAGGCCTAAGCTATCTCAGGATTAGAAATTTTTTCTCAAAGTCTTTAAAAACTGAGATGACATGACTTAAGCACTATTCCTGCAGAATAAGCTGACTTGGAGCACTCTGATTTCTGACTCCACAAAATCAGTTTTGCAAACCAGCCCATCTGGATTTTCCAAATGCAGATGATGATGATAAAGCTCAAGCTGCATGGAGCAGGCAGCCACTGCTGCTCGCTATCCTCAAAAGCACAGCTTCTGATGCAGGGTGCAATCTAGAATCATCATTGCTGCTAAAATCTGAACCTGAGCAATGTGACTGCTTCAACATACCTAAATCATATATGATTTGTGTGTGCATATTTGGCTTCAACTATGAGAAGTCATTGGGACAGAAAAGAAAATACCAGCAGTTAGGGTACTGTATTAGCTTATTCTCTGTCTTTCATTTGTGGTTCTATATATGATATAATTGTGTTCCAGCATATATGCAAACAAAACACAAATGTCTCATCTAAGTTGTATTTCTGCCACACTATTGGACAGTGAGTCTGATTCAGCCTTGTATACAGAAATCAGTGGATGCTGTGTTTATCCGAATCTGGATGTTTACATTGCAGAAGAAGGCTGCCATGTATTTTCTGACATAAACAGAAGACTACCTTAATGTTCCTCTTCTTTCTTATTTTTTACATGGTATATAGGCAGTATGGATTTTCCCATACCTTAATCTTGCTACGTTCTTATAGTAAAAAAAAAAAAAAAAAGCCCCAATACAATTCTTTAAAAATTGAGTAAATTCATACGACAATATGATGAAAGCATTAGTTCTTGATGTGGAGCATCATTCAGGAATTCCATACAGCCACTGTCCTTTCGGGCTTTTCAATTCAGTTGGCAGCTTTATCATTTCAATTGGCCTATGTCCAAAGTCTGTGGCCAGAGAATCCAACATGGTCTATGCCAGTTGGATTTAAGGCCTGACCAGCATCATCAGCCAGTACTTCTCCTGGGGATATAAGTAAGGTTTTGATTCAATTGGAGGAGTGGAGCAAACTAGTAAGATCATACTTTAAACTGGTACATTTGTGTCAAACTTGTGTATGTGTTGTATGTTTTCTCTCCTCAAGTAAGACAGAGCTCTTATTTATCCTGTTTATGTCTCACAACTTCAATACTTGTCCTCAAGATCACTCAGTTGGTATTTATATGAAAGTCTAAAAAGTCTAGAAAGACCCAAAAAGTCTTCATCTGTGGCCTTACTACAGTCTTTATAAAGACAAACCTAGAGGATCTTCCCTGTGAAGCTCCACAGTGGCAAGTGCCTCACACTCCTTGTGGTCTCAAAGGCCTGGGATTTGCTTCTTCTTAATGGGTACCTTGAGTTTTTTCTGACCAGTATGAAAAACATCCACTCTTTCTTTATCTTTCTGTATCCTGACAGGTCTGCAGGATATCTCTCTAGTTACTTCTTTTATTGGATGTTGTATTAAATTATGACAGTTTAATTATTAAGTGAAGGTATGCAGTCACCTTGTCTTATCCTTGTGTTAATCTTCCTGTCTCCTTCTCTGTCTGTCCATGCATCTCTAAGTTCCTTATTAATAGAGGAAAAGTTAATTACTGTTCTGTAGTTGGGATAGAAGAGACAAACTGATGCCAATCCTGAGGAAAAGAAGCAGAACTTTTGTACGGAGCATGTTCAACTAATGTCTGACTTAATACAGCTCTTTCATATCTTCTTCAGGGCGGGGATCAGCATAGTTTATACGATGTGAGTTCAAGTATGTCATATAGGAAATGTTAGGAAGCAAAAGACAAAAATTTGCGGAAGTCTAGGCGTCATCACTTTACTGTGGCAAACAGCTTGCAATGTTGTATGTAATCTTTGGTCTGCTAATGAGAATTTGGCTCGTTTTTTATGTAACAGTCATTCATCTGATCTGGGCTGTGCATGTTTTAGCAATGTTCTTTGATGATGGAGAACTGATCATTTTAAGTTTTGGGGCTATGTGAAAATTATTCTGCTTTTAAACCTGTGTTTCCTTTGAAAAATGAAGATGTGAACAAGTATGCCAGGCATTCTAGTTAACAGAGTCTAACACTGATGTGAACAATTTCTTCTAACCTTAAAGGCTAATATATCTGTCTGTATTTAGAAGCTTGTGACATATTGGAGGATTTACACTCCCTCTTGCTGCTTCTGTATACAGATGTGAGGTACTATCCGATCTAGAATCCAGAAAGAATCACCCATCAGCTTCCATGTCATCTAGAAACAGGAAGACACTCATACATTGTAGTGCTTATTACACTGTAGTATACTGTGGATCAATGGCATTTTGAATCATATGTTCTTGCTCTTCTGTACAAAAATTAACAGAGCTTCTTTGAACACTCTCACTTTGTCCAGATTTTCTGACCCAATGTGGATCAAAGCTTGCTCACCACCTTTTAAAATTGCTTTGCATTCAAGTGGGTCTGGTGAGTGCTAAACTATTTTGAGAAAGCTGTGGATGTCTGTACTTTCAGTATCAGATTCAGCAAAATAATGGTAATTTCTGGAATTGTTTCTCTTTACACAAGGGGGATTTGAACAGTGAAAATTAAGTCCTGGCTTGATTTCAGTACATTGAATTACTACTGAATCATGCCTCTATTAAAGAATAGCAAGCTACAGTATGATATCAGTGTTCTCCAGTGAAATGCAGTCCAGAAGCAGGTCAGGTAGAATCAAGTTTAAAAATGAGAAAAGTGGGATCATGTTATTTTACATAAAAGAAAAATATGATCCTCCAGGGCAGAAAGCCAAGAATATGTAGCTGTTGCCTTCTATAAGTGCTTCAGCATTCAAGGGGTGGCAAACAGGGGCTAAATGGGAAGAAGAGGAGGTTCCATCTACAATAAGGCAGGCCACAAGAGATTTTAAGGAGGACAGTCTAATTTTCATACTTTTTGCCAGTCTGAATTTAGCAGTTAGTAACTATGTTTCAGGAGTTGCCTGGTATTTTGAGGCACTGATGCATATTTTGTGCATTTGTCATATATTGGGCATTCAGAGTCTTTGCCACTGACAGGTGCTAGAAGGAACTATCTCCATGTCTCCACTGTCTTATTTACAGGTAGAAACAATTTAATATTTTTGTTCTTCGTCCAGTGCTGCTGCTACCTGTAAACACTTTCATCTTCAGAACTGTGCCCTTTCATAATTTCCAAATGAGGGATTAGACTAGATCAGTAAAAAATGGGTTTATGTTTTGAGCTGCACCCCTTTAAGTGTTAAAACAGAAGCAAAAATGGAGTAGCTCTATGCAAATAATAAAAATACCCTTTATAAAATATAAGAAATTAAAGTACTACTGAGAAACATTTAAGCCAGCTGTCACATATCAGATAATGCCATTTCACAGAACTTGAAGACAAAGAGCATAATTTTCCTGGAAGTGAAGTAGCATAGTCACACTGGCTCTTTCAGTGGAGAACAGGATAAAAAAAGGAAAAAGGTATTTGGCTTATCTTCTGCTAAAGCCTTTGTGTAATTCATTAAGCAACCCTTATCTAAAATTATAGTGTAGGGCATTTGCCAATGTTTTCATGACCCAGTGAAAACATAAAGAGGCACTAAACCCAGCTGGTCATTAACTCTCATTAATGCTCTAGGATGATTCACATTGTCTATTATCCCTGACTGGATTTGACTTCACTGAGCAATTGAAGTGCCATGGAGGACATGTTTCTTTTGGCTTGTTCTGAGAGTCAGACTTACATGCTTTCCATCCAGTGGGGGACTGTGGTTTCACCTGAAGCAACACTCTATTCCAACCACTCCTGCAAAGACTGTTCAAAGTGCAGATTTCTTCCACAGAGTGTTTAAAAATCCATTCTTCCATTACAAAAGGAATAAAAGAGATGGTAGTAAAAATGGTTACACAGTTATTAAACATTCTGATAATCTTTAATATTGGGGAGTTTTGTTTCATCCTTACAGACTGATTGTACAGTGGTACAGACTGCACATACTGCTTTTTAATTAGGTTTTTGCAATATCTGTAAACCATTGCTGTCTTGTGGACAGTATATAGATAATAAGAAAATGTTGTAGCAAGTCAAACACAAATCACACTTCTCCATTTATCAGCTTTTTTCTAATTAGATTTTCATGGTCTTGAAAGCCAATGTTAAAAACTCATCATTTTATGCTTAAATAACATTAAAATAGCACCAAATCAATGATAGTTTATGTTAGAAGTTGCAACTTGTAATTTATCATGATAAATTCACTGCAGGAAAGTACAAGAAAATTAAAAGCAGAGTCATATTGGATTTTTGTCTTCAGAAAATTTCTTTTCACCTTAACTGCTGCCATATACTGGATAGGATAACTGAAAAGGCGAAGTTTTCCCTGTCCCTGTTTTTTGACTCTATGTCATTAATGCTGCAGATGCTACTTTTATGCCCCTCAGTCTACTTGTATTTACAGGACCAAAATTTTATGACAACCATTTCAAGTGGCAGTTTTCCCTGCTCAAGAGAAGCAACCCCACTTTCTCTTCCTGCCTTTTGCCCTGTAGTGTGTCATCCTGGCACCTTGTCCATACATCGCCCCTGTGGAGGTGACATTGCCACAGCAACAGCACACTGTTAGTCATACACCCCATAACAACTGAAGTCTCAGTCAGTTTGGTAGTTTTACTAGGTTTTTATTCATCTGCGATGTGCTGCCCCACCATCCCCCTCTTCAGCCCTCACAAGCCTGCTGGAAACCCTCACTGGAGTCACTTTTGGAGTGTTCACTGCCATCCTTTGGGATGAAATGTCTGTAGATTAGTCCTGGGTGGTCAGTCACCTACCCACCCCACAGCACAAAAACTGGTTGGTCTGTCAGCCTTCCCACAGACTTGCCAGGCAGTTGGGCAATAACTAAGTTGATATTTGCTTTTCAAAGAATGCATGAAGCAATAATAGAGTGTAACTGTAGAGGAATAAAATTGGAGTTACCTATACTGCATTGTAAAACCTGATTTTCTTTCTGTTAAAGCAGCAAATTTTTGGTAATACCTAACTTATAACTCTGCTTATTTTTTCAGACACGGAGATGACTTGATTGTGACACCGTTTGCTCAGGTAGGCACAACTGCCATATTTCTCACACGGTCTTATAATTTAAAGACAAAATGGCCAAACCAGTTGTTTTCTGTTGTTGATATTCTATGTTTGCTTGAAAGAAGAAAAAGTGTCACAACAGAAAGTCATAAACCTCCCACTCTGTTATCTACACCTCTGTTTCTTAACGCTTTTTGATTATCTGCAATGTTGAAGGGCAACAGCATAAACACCTCTGATCTCTTTCCAAATACTGTAACAGACAGTCATGATTAAGACGAATCTCTGATTCCTGTTATTCTCTTATTTTTCTAATTACAATTTCTCCATCTGAACATCTTTTATGTATTGAGTACAATGAGATTTTTAGACATGAGATAAATTTTATCCAGAACACTTATGTTCCTTTACAAAACCAGGTTTGCTTTTTCTATTCAGATTCTGGTTTATACAATACCAGCTCAAAATTCTTTATAATTCAGATAAAAATGCCACAATTTTTCACAATAGTGCTGCCTTATAAAGCATGGAAAGTTAACATTGCTATTCCTTGAACTCATGATGATGGGTTTTACTCCAAAACAGATAGGAATTGTAGTCAAATAACTGTAATTATAAAGTCATATGTGATTGAAGGTGAATGGAAAGAGAAAGGTTGAGTCACACAGCAGTCTCAAATAGGAATAAAGTGGCAGCTTCAGCCACACTATGCAGGTTGCTTTGGTCGAATAACAAGCTGTTAAAAGAATATTAATTTAATAGTTTATTATATATTTAATTATATTGTAAATGGAGGCAGTGTTTATAAGACTCGATCAAGTCCTTAATATTAATAAAACCATCATCTTTTATTAGCAGAGAAAAGATTAAGCAAGGGCCTTCTATAAAAGTAGTCTGAAATCTCCACTGTATGCTGAGCATGCAAATTTGATGACATATATAATTGGTTTTAATCCATGCTGAATTAAAAGTAAGCCAGTTTGCTTTCTGGTTTTTGGAAAGCAAAACATAAGGAAATTAATACTGTTTAGCTAGACAAATGTATTTTATATTATCTTAACTCATTTGTAAATTACCTCCAATAGCTTGAACACTTCTTGAATACTTTCTGTTACAAGCTTTCATTAATTTATTATTTTTTCTTCAGTGTCCTACCTCCTTCCTACCTCCTGTATAAATTTAAGGTGCTATGAAAAGAGGGTTGTGCACTCCTCAACTCAAATCTCTGAAATCCAGCTTCCCATTGCTTCTTTTGTTATTCTTCACCAGGAATCCAGCCCAGTTTGGGCTGAGAAAATAAATGGTCAACTTCTGCAAAGACACACCAATGATTACTGCTGCTGCTTTCTCCTACTTCCAGCCTAGTTCCAACTAACTCTTGGTTCCTCTCTGACATCATCTGAACTACCTCTCCTCTTATTACCCTTACATGGCACAAAATTTGTTGAGTGTTATCCAACTGCCTTCAGAAGGGAATGCCTCTGCCACTTACAACAAGACACTCCTCTCTGCTGCATTCACTCTCTGCTGTCTTGCATGAAATTAAGTCCAGAAAGGAAGTAATCTGTATTGTCTTTCCCAATGCATAAAGCTTGTAAGAGCCTGCAGACTTTTCCTACCTTCTCCGGGGATGCCTTCCCCTTTCTGTGGCCTTGTGCACTAAGTCCCCAGGTCAACTGTGCCTCCTAGAGGAGACACTTTTACTTTTCCTGGCAATCTAGACAATCTCATTTCCTTTGTCCTTCAGAGTTTATGGGGACTGAACTGAAAATTATTCTGTAATTATTTCTTATGCATGACGTATTAGACTTGAATGGGCTATTATCTTCCAAACTCAAATGCTTTTATTGTTATTTTAAAAGTAAGTAGTATTTTGTAAAAAATTCCTCCTCTGCAAGTCAGCCTGCCTTCAAACAGATAATGAGTTGTTTATGAGGGGAACAGAAAAAGAGAAGTAAACTACTGCCCTTCTATTACAGACATAGTATTCTTAAATAATAGCCAAAGGTTCCAGACTAACAAGCCCAGGAAACCTTTTACAGTGGTTTTGCAACGTTCTTTCCTTTTTCTTTCAGCACAGTGGAGCAAAGATAGATCAGTCTCACTTGTGCAGAAATTTATACTGAAACCACTTTTTTTGTTCCAGGTTCTGGCCAGCCTGCGTACTGTCCGGAATAACTTTGCTGCATTAACCAATTTACAAGACCGGGCACCCAGCAAGTGAGTGTCATTTTTTGGCCACTGAACTTTTTGCAGTGATACTTTTTTAACGTAAACAAAGAAGACAAATAGATGTTACAGATTTCACTCAGTTCCACCAAACCTGCATGAAACAATGATGAATAAGTTTATTAATTCCCTGAAGGTGTTATATTTGGTAGCTGAGACAACAGCTCCCTTGCCTTCTAATAGATCTTGCATTGCCGTCCTTGCATAAACTTGGAGCAGGTTTTTGCAACTTACATGGTTTTCAATAAAGTAGTCATATGTCTAAGATTATCAAAAGATGATCACTCAGGCACAATTTGAGTCTTGCAAATGAAACAGAGTGAGCAGACAGCTGCACTCACTGAGAGCTGCTTGCATGATCTGAACCTAGAACTCTACCTAACTCATCCAAGGTAGTGATACCCTAACTTACCCACAGTAGTTCATAACTGTAAATGAGACATTACAAATATGGATCTTTCTCCAGTCATGTTACAGCATCACAGTTAACACTAATGTTAGTTACACTGGCAAATGTAGTGAAGTAATTTCCTTCAGCCAAAATACACATCTTGAGAGCTGGAAGTAATTAGCATTTCAAAGAAAAGAATGTCTTTGTAAATGTTTATAAATCACATTTCAAACTATGTATAAGCTCTAGGTGTGATTAGGCAGGCTTTTAATAAACGTAAGTTTCCAAAATATTACTGCCCTGGAGTTCCCAAATAAATTCCCAGGTAATGTATTATCTGTTATATTGTTCAAGGATTCAGTCATCTATGAGTTCATCAGGCTTAAAACTTTTCTCATTTCCTTTTTAATAGACGATCACCAATGTGTAGCCAACCATCTATTAACAAAGCAACTATAACAGGTAAGAAGAATTTATTTATAAAAGCATCTAACTGAAAAATGCTTTTTATAGTAAATAATGTATATTGCTTCATATCCTTATATCTGTTTAATTAAAGAGGTTTTGAGTCACATAGTGGCTCAAATTGGTGACTTTTAGTGTTCTATCATGTTAACTTCTGATTTCTATTTCATTATTCCAGTTTTAAGTTCTTTCCCAATTCTTTTTCTTTTTATACCAGTGTGTGACTTTGTCATGAATACATTCATTAGCAACTTTTTGCAAGGAAATCTAGTAGAAAAAGCTGATATGATGAATCCATTGATCTTTCTTTTTGGGACATAGAGTTCTGTAGCTACACAGACACAAAGCCTTCACATTAAAAGTGCTTATGCAATGAGGAGAAATTTTCAAAACTGACTTTTCTGATGTAGAATGGTAAATCCTATTTCTATAACATTCGTATGAGGGGAAAAACATCCTTTTAAAAGACAATATTATTTCTAAGGAAACATTGACTTAAAAACAAGACTAACAGTGTAACAGTGTAAATTACATTAATATTTTGGAAAATTTTACCCCACACTACTTTTGGTTATCTTTTTGACAACTTGGTCTTAGGTGTCTTTATGGGAATACACTTTTCTGGACCCTCTATTTTTTATATCATGTTAATTCACAGGTTCTTACACTGTGTAATTTTCCAGGTAGTTACTTTCTCTATCATGTTCTGGCAGAGTGAAAGAGCATTTGCTTTTCTTCTTGATGAAAGTATACTTACTAAACAGGCAAATTATTATTTAAACCAGAAATGCAATTTTCCATAATTTTCAAAATATATCATCTTTTTAATTGAATTATACATTCATATCTCTAGAAAAAAATGGTACTTCCGCAATTTTTGAGGAGATGTGTGGCTTTTCAATGTTGAATAATTTCTGCTTTTAGGCTCTGGAATGTGTTAAAATCAATGGGTTTTTTCAACTAACCTCTCCCAATATCCATATTTACCTTAAAAGAACCCAGTATTGGCAGTGCTATATAGTTTTATTCTCCTAGGAACTCATCATACAGTATGAGCATTTGTGTGTAGGGCTCATCAGGGAACAGAAGGTTAAGTCTTTAAATTTATTCTATTAACAGAAGGACATCATGTTAATTAAATATTAGAAGATATATATATATATGTAGATAAATTATATTCATGATCATTTGTTAATATATTTCTTGAAGAGATGATTTTGGGCATTGGTTTCAAATTGCTGTCTATAAGCCATTTCAGTTATGAATATTATATCTATTTTTGATTTTTTGATTTGTCTCACAGCAGAGTAATCCAGAAGTATTTAAGCTGGAGATAGAGATACTCAAAAATAGGGCTCTTTCTTCAACTCCAAGGGACTAACTTTAGGAAACTTATAACAGTAAAATTCATGACACTAAAAGGAAATACAATATCCAGAAGAGAAGATATGCGTGCAGGTGAACACTCTTACATGTTCTCCCACAGCTATTTGCCATAGGTCAGCTTCTTTTCTCCAGCAGGAGAAGCTGTTCAGACAGCAGGACCCAAGACACTCTCTGTAGGAAGATATTTTGCTTTTTAAATTCTCCCTGGTCTGAAGGTTTCCATTCATTTAATCCGCAGAGTATACTCTACATGTCAGCCATAAATCATCTGAAATTTTAAAGTTTAGAAAGAAGGTACTACAGTCAGCTCTCCAATTAATCTAGAAAATTTGTCTTTGCCAATAAATTCAAAGGCAGCAAGAAAAGGCAAAGAACAGTAAGAATAATTTAGTCTAATTTAGTTTAATCTGATTTCTCAGAAATGCTGCTGGATTTGCTGTGCCCAAATTATGCACTGAACTGGATGATCTTGGGCCTGTGTGCACTGGATATAAGTGGCTGAAAGATTTTAGTGATATAGCAAAGATATTAAGTCACTATAAAGCATGAAAATGGCTACAATTAATTTTGACTGTTGAATGGAGATTGAGGCTGGATACTATTTTGCATGAAAGGGTTTGCCCGTTCTTAGTTATGAGCTGGGTTTGATATTTCCATGGCAACAAATTTCATGGCAAAGGTGCAGAAATATGCATAGGTTTGTTCTTGGGGCATATAGAATTCTAGTAAAACATGTTTACAAAAGTATGTTAAGAAGGAAGATATATTAAAAACACTTCTGCTACATTTCACAGAATAATTGAAAACACTTTCAGATGCTTTTTGAATTCTTGTGAGGAATGTTCAAAATGTAACTTATACAGACCTTTCCTGCTAAGAAATCCTCCTGGTTGTGCTGTTGTGTCATGGAGTATCCAGACCAATACAACAGCCAGGGTAGAGTCTCATCATATCATCCAGATGGCTCAGCTTGCAATCTCAGCAAGAACTGATTGACAAGGTAGCAAACTAGGTGACTGGAGTGCACAGTGTCACTAAGCTATATTGATGATAAACCAGAAAACAGACACTTAAGATGGAGATTTTATGTTGCTAAACTTCCTGGAAGATGTGTCTTTGGGAAGTTTCTCTCTGAGGAAAGGGATGATCACAGAAGGGAACTACTGCAGAAGATACAGGGAAAACAACAAAGGAAGGACAAAAAGCAATCTGGTAAAGCCAAGAGCAAAACTGAAAGAACAAGCTAAAAAAGCAAGAGCAAAATTCTCTTGTTTGCTCTTTTAAGAATTCACCATGAGACATAAATCTGTGACAAAATACCTTAGCAAAAAAGTAAGAAACTATGACATTGAGAAGAGAAGAAGCACAGGAATCATATGTTCAAATTCTTAGAAGCAACAGCTACCATGGTAGCCTTAATATTTATGGTGATTTTTCAGTGTAAATATATAGAGATTGGTGATCAAAATAAAGTCTTTTCTATTCAGTATATCCACATGAATCCCTTTTGGAAGCTGTGTTGAAAGAAGCTAATGAATATCAATGACATACTTGAAGTTCATTATCAGAAAACTATGCTCTAACGTGCTGAGTGTTCCTTTTGCAGAGAAATTAGGGGGTAGGAGATGGGAGCTTTTCATGTAACAACAGAATTTTTAGATGCCACTTTTCATACTTGCTTTAGACTCTAGGGTGTAAATATCTGTTTTAACTATAGTTAGTGTGAATAAGCAGAAATTAAAGCTTACTTCTGTTAGAAGTCTTCAAAGGGATATTAATTCCCTACAAATGCCTCTCTCCCATGACTGAGACTAGTCTGGAATAACTCAGTTTGCTGAACAGTTCTCCCATGCTTGGTGTTAACTACTTCAACCAAAAGAGGGGTTTCTCTCACTATGAAACATACTAGTGTTTAATTTCAAACTGACAGTAATTCTCTTAACACAACCAGTGAAATATAAATATTTTGTTTTCTAAAAAATGAGAACTATCTGTGACTCAAGGATTGAGCTTGCCAGTTTTATACCACAATTCTGTCCACTCATCCAGTCCACACTTCCAGAGTTTGCTTATGAGGATATTGTGTCGAAGGACGGTGTCTAAGGCCTTGCTGAAGTCACTGCATGAGACTTCAGCTGGAGTACTACATCAAGATCTGAGACCCCCAGCATAAGAAAGACTTGTACCTTCTTGAGCCAGTCCAGAGGAAGCCAGGAAGATGATGAGAGGGCTGGAATACCTCTACTGTGAGGACAGGCTGATAGAATTGCATTGCTCTGTCCAGAGAAGTGCAGGTTCCAGGGTGATCTTATTGGAGCCTTCAAGTACATAAAGGAGCCTACAGGAAAGCTGAAGAGGGACTCTTTACGAGGGTTTGTCATGATAGGACAAGGGGAAATGGCTTTAAGCTGAAAGAGGGCAGATTTAGATATTAGGAAGAAATACTGAGTGGTGAAGCACTGGAACAGGTTGCCTAGAGAAGTTGTGAATGCCCCATCCCTGGAAGTGTTTGAGCAGGGGCTTTGAGCACTCAGAACCTGGTCTAGTAGAAGGTGTTGGAACTAGATGATCTTTAAAGTCTCTTCCCACCCAAACCATTTTATGATTCTATGAATTCTAAGAGTACAGAAAAATATTTATATTTTGCAGTCCAGAGCATATTCATATTTAGCTTCCATTGAAATCCCTCCATCTCATCCATGAAGTTCAGTAACCAAGCAGCAATGTAGATCTCCTTTGTTTTAGCTAGTTTCAGCTATTTCATTTTTGCTAAACAAGCTCACAATTTTTCCAACAAGTGTTTTGAATATAGGATTGATAATAATCAGCGTTAGTGGAGTTGAGCAATTCTAGTGGAGTTGAACCAGTTCCCCATCATTTCTTTGAAAAGTACTTTAAAGTGACCTGTATATTGTTTTCTTAAACAATCAACAATATTTTTCATAAATAAAACAGATTTGGAAAACAGCCATATTTACATCAGGTACTCTTCAGTTAATCATTAAAAGGCGTTATCTAGGTCATGATAAACAGAGAGTTATCTCACTTATAGCCTTGTTAGCCACAACACAAACAAAATAATATTGCTTAGTGAGGTACAGGGCACAAGTCACATTCAAACTGAAATTCATTCATCCATCCTCTGACCTACAGTAAGTAAGGTACGCAGCTAACAGGTAAGGCATTGGAGAGATGGGAGTCTGCTCCCCACCCAGACTGTCACAGTCACTTCCTCATCTTTGGGGGTGAATTAGCAGCTTCATCCCTTGCACATGCAGAGTTTGTGAGCATTTGATACCAATGAATGGAAGCCATATTTGCTCGCATTCAGAAAAAGTTTCTCAGTGTCATAGCTGTTGCAGCACTTTCGTGTGCTACAGTGAAAAAAAAACTGCTTAAAAGGAGTCATTTAGTAAACTGTTTTTCCTTTTCAAAAGGAATTGTCTCCAGTTCAGCTCCATCAGTTTAAAGAAGAGGTTGTTATTAACATGATACAACTGTGAGGGATTGCTGAATACTTTATCCGTCTTGATTTGTAGAGTTTTAGTTAATGTTGCAAAACTTTCCTAACTGAAAGACTTCAAATGAAATCTATACGTAGGGCTCATTTAGTGTCAGTGGGTTTGTAAGACAGTGATTATCCTTCTTGAGGCAGAACAGCAGGAAGAGAACTGATGTGGTTTTGAACCAGATAACCTGTTCATGTATCATCTCATATTCAAAGAAGTGAATAAAACCAGGGTACAAAATAGAATACTCTCTATATTTGAATAGTGCCCTTCAGCACTGATACCTGATAGGTAAATATGTAAGCTTTCATAAAATAGAAAGTTAAACAGAGAAATATAATTCATAGTTTACAACATTCCTGGCAAGAATGCCCATGTAATTAAAATTAACCACCCAAATCAAAAATTAGAAAATAAAAGTAGATGTTTTGCAGTGTGTAGACAACAACACTTAGCCCTTATGTGTGAATTTAATTTTTCAACAATCTGTTTTAGTAGAAATATTTGGTGGTTACTAAAGTGCATAGAGACTAGAATGCATCATAGGGCTGACCTCTGCTTGTTATCTTCATCTAGCACTTCAGGTTACTTTTTCATAAGACTGCAGTGTAGTACAGCCTTGATTTTGTTACAGACTCACCCATTCTGGAGTTAGAATAGGGATCCATTTAAAAATAAAACCTGAGAGGCATTATCGGTCTTCACATCAATAGTCTTATATGCAACCCCGTATAAATCTTTGCTTCTTACTTTTAAATTGGTCTCATATTTTGCTGCATCAGTAAATCCTTGTATCACCATTTCACCCAAACTGTCCACTTCACTGGAAAGAGAGACAGGGTGACAAGCTTCATGTGCTTCTTCTCCTTTCATCCTGTGTCAGTTACAGGCACTGGTAGTGTAGCGCAGGAGAGAACGGTACATGACCCCAGGCTGTATTTATTGTATTCATAACAGCAGTAGAACAATTTAAAAGAGTGAAATGTGGTTTGGTTTTTAAGGAATGAGTTGCAAAAAATCAGAAAGAAAAATAAGACTCTTGCCTATGTAATTTTTCTCATTCCTATTACAAATGCTGTCCTTTGTCTGATGAATATAGAAAATAAAACTGAAGCAGACGTGGTTTCTGGTATCACTGCTGGATGCAGTCTGAGTGTACCCTCTTTTCACATCTTCATCCAGCATCTGGCATTTCTGATCAGGGACACATTATCATCTCTCCAATTCAAAATTTATATTTGAAAGTAGATCTTTTTTCCTTTAATAGGTTACTGAAAAACTGGCCTTTTCAAGCCTATTCACCTTCCTGAGTATCTGTTTAAAAAATTAAGGGCTACATTGAAATCATCCGTTAAATTGCAAAGTTCTACTTTTATTATATGCAGGTTCCTGAGTAAGGAGCCTGAATACACAGCAGTGAATCAGAGCAACCAGAAGCCATGCTCAGACAACCCTGGAGAAAAGCTACAACAAAGCCTCCCTTTTCTGTATTTTCTCTGTCTGACCTCATGTATTTTGCTTTGCATTCTGCAAAATGACTCATCTTCAGGTGAAAGGTGTAATGCCAGGTCTGGTGGTAGGCATATCCGTTTGTGCCTACTGTGCTTTCTCAGGAACTAGGATTAAAAATTTCAAGAATAAGCAATGCCTAAAAGCCAGCCTTCTGCTCTCAGGCCAGAAGTTACAACATATTCATGCAAAAAGACCTCTTTTTCCAATGTTAGGTAATTCAACTCAGAAAATATTTGGTAGTGGGAACTGGGAAGCATGGAAGCAAGTGATTGGCATACAGTCAGGTATTTAGACATCCCCCTGTGCTTCATGCTTCCAGTTGGCTGTCTTGGTATCAAATCCCTCTGAACAACCACAGGCATTCATTACAGTCAGGGGAGGCAAGCAGGTGTCTCAGGGATTGCATGTGCTCTGCAGAGGCCCTAAACCCCCACACTGCCTCTGAAAAATCTTGGAGTTACCCAAGGACATTAATTTGGTGTCACTGTCCATGAGAGAGACCAGCAGTAGGCAGCTTAGCATCGTCCCAAACATTCTAAAGTATTCTCTACCAGAAACCTCCCAGAGAAGAACTGCAGCAAAAATTTTACCAAATTTGACTTTGGGATTTTGGGAGGAATGATGGGAGGCAATGAAACCCAGTAGTTCTTACTGGAGAACTTTCACTTGAAATGTTAAATGTGACAGGGTATGACTTTAAAATTCCCTACTCAAACCCAAATTATAGTACTCAGACAGGTTTTCAGAGCTTTATGACTGTTGCTTTCTGTTAATAGAATTGGAAAATTTATGTGTTTTTGTCATAGTCCTTAATCAGCTCACAGTTAGCAAGATTCATCTCTGTCCTGAGTAGAGGTAAACTTTATTTGTACTAGGAAAATCTTGATTTTATTCCCATTATGATGATTTTCTGAGTTAATGAAGTAGTTGTGGTCACATGCATAAAGTTTTAGTTGTTACAGAGTATTAAAAAATTATTCCTAAATATTTACATTAAAATGCTAGCATAAAATTGCCAATCTGATTAATTATTCCTTCTGCCCACCGTATTTTAAATTAATTTCTTTGGCTGATATTTATATTTGAACATTTAAATTACATATGAAGTTGGATGAATGTTAAGCCAAATAAAAAATAAAGATGAGAGACAAAAACTTAAGGTAGTCTCTCCTAAATCATAGGATACTATGTTAAAAATAAAAGGTTTATTTCCCTAATTATAATGAGCAAGGTAGGATTATATCCAAGTGAGTGAATTTTGCCCCCAGTTAGCTTACTACTATGCTAAAAAAATGTGAATTAAATCAGGAGTGTATTACAGAAGTGGCTACTGGATTAGCAAGCATTTACAAATTCCCCTTGTATTAAGTCATATGCTAATATCTTACTTAGTGCACATACTGTAGAACTATTGACTAATTAGTGTTTAATTTAAGGTGGGCAAAGAGGACTAGAATAAAAAGCCTAGGAAGAAGTCTAGAAATGAAGAAGAAAATCAAACAAGAGTTTCCAAACATGGAAAGCTGAGCTAACTGAATGTTATCACTGGGATTTGGGAAGCTCCAGCAGATGACAGTAGGCAACTAATGGGAAAGAAAACAGTATTTGTTTGGGGAAGAGTCTTTAATACTGTTGTGGTATCATTATTGTAGATGTGGTTGGTTTTGCTATTAATGTTACTAGGTTTGAACCCTAATTTTCAAAGAGAAAAAGAAAAATCAGAATTTTGTGTAGGTTAATTCTTTTTAATTGGAGTTCAGCAAATACAAGCAATGGCAAATGATACCTGACCCCCAAACTGTATTTTTTATTCTGCTTTTTCTGCTTCTTTTCTGATTCCTTTCCAAAAAGGGATCTGTATGATCTATTTCAGCATTTCAGCTGCATAAATATATTTATTCTCCTTTTTAATTTTTTGAGGGGGTTTGGGGGTGAATCTCAAAACATTTTTTGGCATATTAGATATAAGATAAAGAGAATTTGTATCTCGTCAAATTTGATCTCATGAATCTCACTGCATTCTCATCTGTTTGTTTGAATCTCATCATTCTTTGTTCAATCTTCAATTCTGAAAAACCATCACATAAAGGAGGTGGGCAGAGAAGGGTTAGTCCTACAGCAATATATGTTTTTTGCAGTTTGAGGTAGTATTTTCGAAAAGCAAGCAGCTAACATAGATAGTATGCATATGACTTTCATACAGGAAAGCGACAGTCATGGGGTTAAACCACGTAGTCCTCACATGCTTCTGCTACTTGGAGATGTATGTAAGCATAGATACAGCCATAGATACATATATCAGCCGTAGATATTCACGGTATGATATTGGGAAACCAAAATCTGATCGCCTTGCTTCTGCTGATTCTCACAATAAAATCTGCAAGGTTTTGTTTTGCTGAGTAAAATCTGAAACTGCAGCACCAATTAGTCTTTAACAACACTTTTCTTTGGTCTAGTGCAGTTCCACCCTCCTTGCAGATTTATACTCCCTTGAATTCTGTCTATCATCACCTTTTGTGTTTGGGTTATTTCTTCCTTAGGAGGCAGAGGTGGCTGTGTGATATAATGCAGTGAAAAGCTGTGGTGTGGGAAGACACTAGGAAGAAAAAGGCTCCTTGTAGCATCAGTATACACTCCAAAAAAGAAGGGTACAGTGCTGTTCCACAAATACTGTTCTCTAAACATACCCACTGAAACACAGAATTGATGCTTAGAGGAAGAAATGTTGCTTCAAAATTTGTTTGTGCTTCAACAATATGTTGGTGGTAAGACCTGGTGTGTTGAAATACTTGCTAGTTCTACTTTGAAAACTCTTTCCTCCAAAAGAGACGCTGGTCTTCTCTATAAAAGAAGGGCTATAAAAATTGCACCTATTTTTCAAGAGTTTCTTTGAAGATTGGTTGTTAAAATAAATAGGTATTTCTACTTCATAGTATACATAGTTTTACTCATATGCATTTGTTTTTGAAAACTGTGTGCTTTGATAGTTTTGTGAGAGGCCAGTACTGCAAGCATTATTTCCAATCACAGCTCAATCCTGCAGAACTGAATTATAAAACATCTACTATGGCCACATTATCTTTGCAAAATAAAAAAGGTTTACATAAGTATTCTGAAGACTAAAATTCCACAGAATAAAATCAAAATATAGTATTTTTTTCTTAACGACTGTAGTTCTTTGACTGAAAGCAACGACTCCATCAGTCAAAAATACACCATAAAAAATCCATCTTTCTCCTAAGAGAATGTAATTAATGTAATTTCTTTACAAGTTCAGCAAGTTGGTGGAAAAGGCAGATTACCATTTTAATGTCTAAGTTACTGATTAGCTCCTCATCTGGCACTGCTTAGACAAGGTTATTTGGAAGCTACTGTTAATATTTCAGTGCAGGGAAAGAGTTTCCCTAGTGCATTCTCAGGCAGCCTTGCAAATGAGAAGGACTACGAGACATATAAATACCCCTCAGCTCATTCTGCTAAGTGAGAAGACACCGACAGAAATGAAGGAGTAAAGTGTGACTTTTCATCCACCAGAATAAATGCTCAGTGTTAGTAAATCCCCAGGCTAAAGCCCACAGTCTCACAGCTTCATGGCTAGCAGATAAGGTTTAGCTATGATCAGATCCCTGGCATGAGTAGCAACGTACATTTAAATAAAACTTATCATATATTTGAAGTTTATATTAGCCACTTTCCTTTTCAGAAGATTGTTTCTAGCAGTTCTCAAACTAGTCTCTGTGTTGTATTGCTGGCTGTGCTGCTGAAGAATGGACTGTTAACCAGATGCCAGTCAGGATCATGAAAAAAGGCTTTAGTCTATGCAACCGGCACAGTAAATTAAAGCATAAACTCTTTCATAGAAAAGATTGTTCACCACATCTAATGAGTTGTTTAATTGTGAAATTGTTTAGCAGAGGAACAGGACTCAGCAAATAGTGTTCTTGACTTTGTTTACTTCATACAGTCTGTTCTGTTAGCTGAGGTTGGAAACAGAAATTGTTCTTTAGAGGGACAGGGGAAGGGGGGAAGGGGTTCGGTATTCTTCTGTGGAGACTTTCTCTGTGAAGAGAATGTTATTCCACTATTTCGATCTGGCCATATTTCAAGGCTTCAATTCTCACTTCTTGCCATTACAGAAACTCCTGTAATACAAAAACATGGCTTCAGTGTTACTAATACTTCGGAAATGTGTAGCTGAGAATAAATGTCAGGCTCTCCTATGAAGTGGAAATGTTAGCCCAACAGATTGTAGTCCATCACAGCTTTAAATGGGAATGGAATTTCAAGGCTACTCCTAAGGCAAAGAACATGAATTAGTGGTTGTCCTTGTGCATGAGTCTATTAAGTGGATTTATCAGAAATACCCAGCTAAAAATTACATTTGAGGAAATAAATATCCTCTAGCTACTAATTCTGGGGGGAAAAAGTTTAACTTGGCTTCTAATTTCAAAATTGTCTTACTTTACTTTTTTTAATATATTGTTATCCCATCCTGAAACACTATACATATTTACTTCATGTAGGTTGTTACCTCCCAGTTCAATGTTCTACTACTTTCATATTAGACTCAAAATCATTACAAGTCTATTTTTTAAAATATACTAATAAGAAGAATAAATTTTAAAATTTTATTTACACCTGTAAGTGCACTTATATGGTGAAGGGACTGTTTTCTGATAGTCTTTGCTGCTATATTGATCATCTTAAATGGATTCTACATCCTAGACAAATAGAAATCTTATCTCATCTGAAAGAGTAACACAATCAGAATTTTTTTTTGTAAGTTTAGACTTGGAAGACTCCCAATAACTTTTGAATTTCTTTTGGCATCTATACACAAACAAAGACAAATACATTACTTTCCCAGAGCCAGAGACTCTTGAGTTCATCACAGGCAGTAGCAATGGACTTCTGCCATAAAACTCCACACTCAGAGCTGACAGTTCCTCTGGATCTTAAAACTATTGCACTCAGTATAAACAGAATTCAGGCAAAATTGTTCTCCAGTATTCTGTTGTTGAACATTATGCATGAAGCTTAACCATTTTTTTTAAGTTTACTTTAATGAGTAGAAATCTGGGTTTCATTTCCCTCATTTCTGTTACTGCTCTTGGTTTGACTGTCCACTCTGAGATTGAAGGAACAACCTCAGTGAGCAGAATTTGATTAAGCTTTTTCAGGCCTGGCCAAGATTTGACTTAATTTTTGCATTTCTCTTTCTCTGGATTTTCACCTTGCTACACAGGTGGCATGAATGATACCAGTCCTGTCACAACTCCTCACTTGGTACTACGGTGGTTGTTTTCATTGAAAAAGCTGATGGCTGGCCTATATTTCCACCTTAATTGCTGTGTCTGGAAGAGTGACGACAACAACAGGCCAATTTTAAAAATTAAGAAATTTAGTCATGGCTTTAGGGAGCTGTCTGTAAATGGATTAAGCCTGCTTGCTGCAAACCATTTTTGACAGTTTTTTCAGTCATTTTTAAGCAAAGGCCAACTGTAGCTTAATTCTGTTGATGCAGCAGGATGTTTATAACACATCTGACCTTCTGAAGAAGAATCACTATTTTGAATAATGTAGATATAGGACAGGCTTTGTTTTTCTATCTCCTCCCTTACATTTTCTTCATTCTTGCAAGACACAGCTGCCACCATAACCAAGAATAATATATGACTATCAGATAAAGAAAATGCTGCAAGATTTCCACTCCTTTCTCTTATAATTAAACCTGTTCGAGCCCTCTTGGCTTCTGTAGAAATTACTCACTTCCTGTAGTTGAAAAAAAGTGCATCTGAAATGAGTGATGTGCTTACTTAGCAGAAAAAGAACACGAATAGTTTATGTATGCTTTTTCTATCTCCTTTCTGGCTTTACCATCCACTTGAAGAAAAGCTTTCTAAAACAAAAGTAACAACGGTTTTTGTGAAGTGCAGATATTGCAATGAAACAAAGCAAGCAGCAGCAGGCGTGTCTACAGCTCTGCCAGTCTGCTGTGCTTTGCTTTTGCAAGTCCATCGAAGTGCCACTTCCCACTTTGTGGGCTGAAGTCATACACAGGGCCAACAGCTGTAATTATTTTGAAAAGTAATGGAGTTTCAAGTGTTTTTGCTAGGACTGAACATTTGGCTCTCACTTCTTGGGTGGGTGGGAGTGCTAATGATTCATTATGTTCGCAGTAACAGTACATCCGTTGCAAACTCTGTGCTAAAATGTATCTGACTGCAAAATCAGAAACAATCCAGGAATTGGTATTAGTATGCAAAAAACCTGGGGCTTAAATGATGCTAATACATTTCATTCAAAGGGGAATTTTGCTTTAGAGACAAGGACATAAACAGGGGGGTAATTTTATAAAATTGAATTTGTTGTATTTTGGACATATGTGTATGTATAGAATATATTGTGGGGGTATAGAGAACACATGAGGGTAAGGATACATAGTAAAGGTTTGGGCAGGAGAGGAAAGCTTGTAAGAACAGATATTTTCAGACATTTATAGTAACAGATGATGAGGATAACTGGCAATCAGCCGAGTCACATGTTATGAGGTACACACCAGACTCACACACTATACGGATGCTGCAGATTACAGTGTAAATCCCGCTAGATTTAACATCACCAAGCCAGTCTGACAAACTAATCACTGTCCTCCTCTCCCACAGTTTTCCCACTAGCTCAGACTTGGAATGTGTTTTATCTCATAAATTCTCAGAAGGTCTTTTTCCCTTTTGTTTTCTACAACACAGTGTCTGCAGTTTGATGCAATATCCTGCCTGCATATTAGTGGCCTTGACCTCCCAGACGCCACACACACTTCTAATGCCTGTTCTTTCCACACGGTTTTCCCAGCATCACGTGGAACGTTCAAGCATCACATCCATATAGCTAAAATACTTCTGAAGGAATGTCGACTGCCAAACCTCACGACCTCTAGTGCCAAAATAACCATACACTCAGGTGCTTCTCTTCCTCCTGCTGCTGTAGTTAGGTGGGATGCCATGGAAAACAGATGCTAGTTGTGACATGAAACTGCCATGGAAGGGGAGAGACTCGGCCCCTCGGGGTGAATGTTTTAGACACTTCGGCTGGAAGCCACATTTTTCAAACGTTTAATGCCTTTAGGAAACAACTTTTCCCTGACTCTCGACTGAGCGCCCCGTGGTGCCGGCTGCCCGGAGGTTCCGCGGGCCGCCGCCTGCTCAGCCCATGCTCCCCCGGCACACGCTCCGCCGATCGCGGGGACGAGAGCCGGCTCCGGGCCGGGTGCCCGTGTGAGGGAAACGCGGCTCTGCCGGGCGCTGCCGGGGGCGGGGACAGGGCTGGGACAGGGCTGGACGGGGCGAGGCCGGGCGGAGGGCACGTCCCGGGGGCTGCGGCGGCCGGCGGCGCGACAAGCGGCGGTACTGACGGCAGCGGGGGCTGCGGAGCGGGGAAGGGACGCTCGGAGCGTCCGTCCCGCTTCTCCGCCCCTCCTGACGCAGGCGGTGCCTGGTGACATTCCAGACAGGGCACACACAGCCAGAGTTGTGTCACCGACACGGCCCGCGGTTGGAGCCGAGTTCTTACGTTTTTGCAATCTGTGTAGTCATGTCGATGGACTGTTTTTCGTAGAACCATAGAATGGTTTGGCTGAAAGGCACCTTAAAGAACATACTCTTCCAGCCCCCTGCCATGGGCAATGACGCCGCCGACTAGACCAGGCTGCTTACAGCCTCATCCAGCCTGGCCTTGAACACTTCCAGGAATGGGGTATCCATTTCTCTGGTCAACTGGTTCCAGTGCTTCACCACCCTCACAGTAAAGAATTTCTTTCTAACATCTGATGCAAATCTCTTTCCTTTCTGTTTAAAGCTATGCTTGCCCATATAAAATGCCCTCTCCAGCTCTCTTGTAAACTACCTTTACATAAACAAAAGCCAGTAAGGTCACTCAGAAGCTGCCTCTTTTCCAGGCTGAACAATCCCAATTCCCTATTCCCTTAGCCTTTCATAGTTAGTTGGATCTTGAGGGAGGGGGTTTAGATGCACCTGTAAATCTGTGTTTCTGGTGAGGAAGCAAGCAAAGTCTCTTAACTGGAATCACCTTAAAAATACACTGTGATAGTAACTGATGCACTTTCATACAATGTAGAAATAATTTTGTATTTACTTGAATCTTAACTATTAAATATTCTCTAATTCCTCAATATCCCTATAAAGTCATAAAAATCATCAGCAATTTCTCTATAAAGTGTCAAAATCAGATGTCAGATGTGCTTTTCAATCTGCAAGTAAATCTCAGCATCTCTGATTAAACCCCATCAAATCTGTAGCTGTTTCAATTAATCTTATTTATGGCTTTATTCCTTTCTTGATGTTGGCTACTTCTAGTGTCCCTACTCCTTAATACATGGTTAAAAATAGGCTTCAAATGAGACAGCATCAGTAGGATGACACTTTCTCTGGTTTAGGCTTTAGTTACACACTGCACATAAGGCATATGTGGGGATAGGTGTACATTTCTAAAGATCTTGGGATGCTGTGCAATGAGTGAGAATTCTGTTCTTTAAGTCCACCCTAATTAGGGTGTTGTACAGCAATAGTGTTGGGAAAGAGGCAAGTTTCCCTTGTCTATGATGCCTGAAGAGGCTACCTAAAACAGAGACTAGACAAGAATAAGGGAATAAAGGTAGGTATTTATTTGAAAGGCCTTCAAAGGTACACCCTGGAGAGCCAGAGGCTACTGCCAAGATGGACCCCAAAATGGATGACAGGACATGCGTTCTTTGCACTTTTGTAAGTTTGGTTCATTTGCATATCAGGGTTAATTCTCCAATTAAAGCTTCAGTGGATGATGTAATTTCCCCAAGCTTGCCCCGCCTTTAGAGGCTTTTGCTTTATACTTTTTGGGCCTGGGACGGACTGAGTGTCCCTTGAGAGCAGGCCTGGAGAGGCTTTGTTATGTCTACCTAGTATGAGAGAGCAGAAGTTAACAGGCTACAAGAAACTTCAGTTACACACTAAGAAGTAGAGGATTTGAAAAATATGAGATTAAAGCCTGAGGCATCATCTAGAACATTAACACGTGATCAAAAAACCTCCTTTCCTCCTACATCTAGGAGTCAGGAATCTGCTTAGAGGCTCTTTTAACTCTGTGTGCCTTTCCTTCTGTTGACTTTGGACGTGTCACTGTGATCTCTGCAAATGCCCCTGTTAGCAATGTGAAACAGTTCCCATTTTCAGATTTAAAAGTAGATACTTTATGAGATAGTCTTGAAAATGTAGCTGAAAGAAACAGTTTGTTCCTGTCTAACTGTGGCACTCTATAACTGGATTATAACTGAATGCTGCTTAAATTGGCTAGCTTCCCATAGCCTTATGGATGTGGACATGAATTCACTTAAATGAAACACTTTTAAACTAATTTTCCAGAGAGCAGTGGTTGCCCTGAAATGAGAATGCCCCTGTTTGCTGCGTACACATCAACTGTTGTAAAACACTCTCAGCTTGCTTAGCTCCTATTTAATTTTCCTAGTTACTTTTATAGTTTTCTACAGGCTAAGTCTATACATCATGTATCTGTTACTGTGTATTAATATTACACCTATTTGCTCAGTAATCTGTAAAATATCTTGGAAATAAGAGTGTTATGCATTAAAAAAAGAGAGAGAGAAAGAGAGAGAGAGAGAATTTACAATGATGCTTTCAGTATTTCTCCAAAGGGATTTTCCAAATCCCTTTAATGACAAATTTCCTGCATATAGATACTGTTCTCCATGAAATAACTTGGCTAAGGATGAGGCAAGTGGTATTACCTGTAGTCCTTTATTTGGTGCGTAACCTGATTTCATTTACCATATAAAATCCTTAGACTGTATCAGAACTATTTCAATGTACATTAATTGTTACAGTAGATTTATTGAAATTGAGCTGTCCTTGAAATAAGTTAACTCTACCTTGAATTGTAACATTTGCTGTGTGAATTATTGAATTAGATAGCTAAGTTATAATTACTTAGTTTAGTTATCTAGTAGTTATCATAAATATGCATTATTAGTTTTTATCGTTCATACTTCTAATATATTTGCTCAAAACATCGTAATTCAGGACTATAGTTTTATAAATATAAAGGTATAAGAGCTACAAGGAACGGAAATGGTTGTGTTTGTGTCACTTCATGTAATAAAATTTACATACACAAGTAGTATGTATAGTACAGCCTTATCAATTTAACTAGAAAATCTATATTGTGATAAAGGCATGAGTCACAGAAACAGAGGTCTGACTGTGTTTCCCAGGACTAGTCAGCCAGCATTGGTGTGTAATACAAAATATCAGTCCTTTCTCGTTGTCTTTGACAGTCCACTGGCTCCAACCTGAGCTGCTGCGTGAAGGGGTTGCCATTCTGCACAGTGCCTATGGCACAGTCACCTTCAGGGGAGTTTGCACAGGAGATTTCTTGCAACTGGTGCCTCTTGCAAGCATCCTGGATATTCTCATGCTGCAACACCTCTGGTGTCAATGGTGTTTTGAAAGACAACAGCACAATAGCATTTTGCTACCTTTCAGAATCAAGCTCTTAGAAAAACACTCCTGGTTTTTCTTAAAGGATTAACACTTACACATTTATTTAGAAAAAGAAAAAAAAGAAAATCCTGTAAAAGAATATTGTTGATACAGTGAACTTTGGAAAATAATGAGCACATATATGATTTCTGTACATTTTTCCCTCCACCAGTTCTTTCCTGTGAAGATTTTTAAATCTAGAACAGGATTAACAATTAACATGAGCATCCTAGAAGATTCAGTTTTTAATCTGGATGTTGAATATTTATCCTCTGTTGCACAATTAGAGGTAGGAAGGCAGTAACAGAGGCAATGAAGTTAGCTGGACCTTGTGTGTGAAAAAGTCAAGATACTAAAGATGTCAGGCTGCCATATTTTTGTTACCTGATTATAATTTACAGGGTCAGGACTAACTTGCTCCAGCTAAAGTCTGACAACAGTAAATATTTTAGTATTGGAAGAATTTACTAGCTGCAGCTAGTCCCATTTTAAAATGGGATTTTTCAGTATTTCTGAAAATGTTTGAGTCCACACTCTGATATTTTATATTGTTGGCATTGCTTATTTAATAACAAGAAAGACAAGCCTCATTTTTCATTGTCATTACCACCGTACCAGTAAAGAGCTCCAGGCCTAGGCTAGGGCTTGTACTGATAAGCTGTAGCTGCTGGTTTGTGTCTCAAAGAGGTTTTTTAGAATGTAAAGAAAGAAGGCTATAGATGGGTAGATTCAGAAGAAAGGAATGATGGAATTATGATGGAAAAAAACACTTTGATGGCATTATTTGGCATGAGAAGCAGTTGACCCAAAACAGCAGCACTCTTCATTTTTAGCAGTTTTAAATGCATCACAGCAATGGGAACATAGGGGCATAATTTAAATGAGAATGGGGTAGCTTTGCTAACATATAGACAATATGTTGCATGTGTGAAACTGCAGTAGAACTGCAAATGTCACAGTTTAAAGGCAAAGGGACCAAATAAGTAATGTCTCACAGCTGACTCAGGAAGGAGATCAGAAGACACCTTGTAAAGTACTTAAACCCTAATGCAAATAACTAGTTTTTGGCACACTAGAAAAGAGTAACCGTAAGAGGGGTGTCATGAATAATGTGAATATACAGAGACTGAACAAGTTAGGGAGACCAGGTCTATATTCATGTTTTCACAAAGTTTAAAAAATATTTTGTTATCTGTTTTCCTGGTGGAGGTTATGACTTGGGTCATGCCAATTGCTAAATCCTGCTGCCACGAAGCACCTGCTGGGTATATTCTTACTCAAGCCCTGAAATTTTTTCTAAGAAGTATCTAATAAATATGTTTCTTTGTACCTTAATGATGCTTTTGTTACTTTTACTGGAATTGCATTGATGTTTACAGCTCTCCTACTGATCAGGTTAACACATGTAATGGCTCATAAGAGGAGCTATTTATTTTCTAGATTTGCCTGTGCAAGCCTGAACTATTAGGTTCTGCAAATCGATGCTAACAACATGAGAAGAAAAAGCAATAGGCTGTAAAACATAAAGTAAGTTACACTTAATCGATATAAACAATAAAATCTAGGGTCTTTTTGGCAATATTTTGAGAAAAATTAGAAAGGCCATGCATCATGGTTAGCCAGGTGTACAATTTAAAGTACTTTGGTGACTTTGTTTAAAGATAATAATGGATAGGGCTGTGCTGTTATTAAATGGTTCTGACTTCGAATTCAAGGAAACTCTTAAGAATAAAACTACATGTTTAATATTTATTTGTGACTTCTGATAGTTAAATACAGGAATTCCTTGTAAATCATTATGTGTAATGTGTAAATCATTATGTTTTTCATAATTTCAAGTAAGAGAAATAATAGCAAAATGGGGTATGAAATAAAAGTGAAGTATACAGGTTTTGTAAGTATATTCAGTGAAATAATGAAATAGCTCAGGAAATGTTCGACAATAAAAAACCATTAGGCATCCATGAAGGTTGTTATAGAGCATTTTTTAAAGGTCACACTTGCGTTTAACTTGGTGATAAAAGAATAAACTACTTCTCATAGGTACTTTATCTGAACATCAAAAACACAACTGGAAAGAAACCATAAAATCAATAACATCCTTTTATTTCGTTGACATTATGTGCATAGAGCTACATTAACTGTACCAAAAATATCCCTTTTGTGTCAGTGAGTTCCAACAGACAAAGAAGAAGGAAAAAATGAATATATTGCCACTTACAGAGTAATTGCTTAAGAAAAGTAATAAACATCCAGCCCTGGGTACTGCATTTTATTTTATTTTATTTTATTTTATTTGGAAGACACAGTCCTTTCTTGTGGACTTTGGACAAATATGCTTCACTTTTCTGTACCTTGTTTTCTTTGGGCCTGACATCAGACTGCAAGATGACATCACTGCAAAGCACTAATTTAAATTTTATTAGTAGTGCTTTACATTTGTTTACATTTGAACTTGGCATTTTCTTTGAAGTCTATTGACAGCTATTATCCCTTACTCTTTCAACCTTCTTACCAGACGATGTTGGCTGATATTATTATTTACCTCATTAGTGTTGTAATAGTTGTGGTGGGATTTTAAATTTTAATTACATTGCAGTATGCACTGTTCTCTTAGGAATCTTTCACACAATGAAGGAGTCACATAGAATCAGAAAAAGTACATTTGTTGTATATTTTATCTTTGTTTAATTATCATCTGACTAAAAAATTAAAAAAAAAAATCTGTGAAAACAGTAATTTGAGCATCACCTGGCTGGAGTGCAGGACCTTGAAGAATAGTTTATACTTCTTTGGTGAGAATTTGTATTTCAGTCTTTCATCAAAAAAAAGGTTAAATAATGAAAGTTAAAATCCTTTTTAAAGGATATTCATAACTGAGGCAAAGGGGAAATTAATGTTAAACTCAGGTATACACTATTCATGGACGTTTACGGAGATTTGTAATAAACGTTTAAGTAAAGGAGGCTTATATAGACAATGCTCATGGTGGAATTTTGGGCATGGTGCTGTGCGGGGCCAGGAGTAGGACTTGATGATCCTTTCCAGCTCAGCTTATTCTATCCTTCTGTGATTCTGATTTAGAAAGACATGGCAGGGCAGACTGAATTTACATGTGCAGATGCTTCTGGTCTCAAATCTTTAAATGATAGTGTGGAACACAGGTTTGTTTCTTCTTAACATCTCACCACTGACTGGCTTCATGCACATTTTTGCTGTGAATGTCATGAATTTGGGTGAGTGGTTCTGAATGTTTATGCACAGTAGAGACTTTAATAGAGTGCCCTTACACCAGTGTATTTACAGTGATTAAAAATGCTAATCTGGGCAGATTGTGAAGTGCTTCTCAATGGGTAGTGTCAAGTAGAGTACTGCAGTGAAATGCTTTGTAGTTTATATGTAGGGAATATAAATCAATGTCTATGTAAAAAGTGGAAAGAAAACAAAGTAAGAAATTCTAAACTCAGTGCTGAATTTTGGGAGCAACTTAGAGTTGTTAAAGATACTAGCTGAATTATTTGCATCTAAAATAGTAAACAGAAATAATCTGAATTATTTTGAATCACGAATAAGCCAAAACTGCTCTCATTTATCTTAAAGTAGGAGAGAAAATATGAGTGAAGGGAAAATTAACCTTAGTCTTTTTCACGACATCACCGAATGTGAGGATCTAAGCACATACCCCATTGCTGCACTCATCTGTGGGAGTAATGATATCAGATACAGTGGTACTGAGCTCATCATGACAACCTTTTCCTTTTGGGTGTCTGTTGTCTGTAGATTTCCAAAACCATTTCAAATATGAGCTACTAATCCCATGGAATGTGCTTTAGCTATGTGTTAGGACTGAATAATTTGGGAATTTTCTGTAGGATGATAGAAGTTTCTATCTCCAGTTATGTAATCCAGGACCAGTTTCAGTAGGTAGGAACTTCATTTGTGATGGATTAGGTGAATACAATCCCTGGTTCCAATAAACACTTTTGTTTTGGCCTTGACCTTCACTGTTGCGTACAGTGTGCCTGCTTAAGTGATGTGTTATAAAATACCATTTTATATTTAAATGTAAAACAAAGTGTAGCAAACATTAGGAATTTTGCTGAAGCAAGTTTAATCTATTTCTTGTGGAATGATAGTTTAGAATTAAAAAGGAATATTACAGAACTATCTGTTTTCTTGCACTGAAAATTTCTCCATGGAGCAATGGAGAGCAAGATTCCTTTAGCAACACACTTCTTTCAGCATATTCCTCCTGTGTCATATTGTGGCTACATAGCCCAAGCATCTCAGAACTTCTGTTGTGTTGACGATGTTGATTATCATGTTAAACAACATGGCAACAATGTGGTTTTTTGCTTAGCCCAAAATTTGCTTTTTTTTCTGACCTGGTGCAGGACTCATGGCCGATGACTGTACTGTAAGTCACTAATTGCACTTGTACCAACAAATTGTGAACTTTGTTAGCACACAGGCACCCACAAGTATATCATATTCAATCTGAATGCTAGGGAGATTGCATTTCTTCTCACATTCTCTTCCATCATGAATTCCCTCCTCCACTTAACTGTTTTGCTAACAGCAAAGTTTTTCTTATGCTAAGAAAGCAGATTTTTTTTTTTTAAATTTGCTTCCCTAGCAGATTCAACTGGAAATTTCCTATATTTTTATTTATTGCAGCAGATATAAATGGAACAGTTGCTCCCTTCCAAAGCATAACATTTTGCTCTTTTGGGTACACTGAAGACCGTCGTTCAAGTACCTCAGCTCTTGGTGGTGCAGTGTTAGTGGAACACTTGAACTAGATATGTCTTTTATTTTCTCTGAGAGCTTGCCATCACTACTATATTAACTTGAGCTGAAAGTCACATTTTGTCCCAGAATTATTCTTGTGTAACTGGTGGTGTGAGTCAAACTGTGCCCCAAAATGATTCTTGTTTAATGAAGAAAAAATAGAAGATTTTGAAGGTGATAGGGTACCTATGCACCATTTTTAATTACATTACCTCTGGATAAGTGTGATTCCTAGGTGGAATCCTAGGAATCCTGAGCTGAATTTCAGAGATCTGCCTTCTGGTCACAGTTATGGATGAGCAAGGTATGTGGTGTAGACTTCATAACTTATTTTCCCTCTCTGTGCCTCTCCATTGGAATACAGATACTTTAAGTTGTGGACTGTGTCTTAATGCAATGTTCTGCAGTAAGTAAGAGTAGAGACTTGAAGTTGAGTTTTTAACTTCTTTAGCATTACTGTAGTGTGTATAATTAATCCAGCTTAAACCAACTAATGACCAAACATCTGTATAAGTGTACAAGCCCATAAAAAGAACGATATTTATTTGATTTTTTCATGTAATGTAATTAATATTTCTCATTGCTTCACTTATTTCTCTATAGTATAACAAAAAGTCATTAGATAGGCACCATAAGTTTATCTAAACTGAATTTTTAGCTATTATTCTTGCTTGCAAAAAGCTATACTGATAACACTAGTGAGCAGATAAATGCTACTCTTATTTGAAATCTTACTCCAAAACATTGAATATTTTTTCCACTTGATCTTCTTCTGTAAGGAATTATAGAATTTTTGGCTGGGTTCTTTCCATGTGACAATACTCCACATGTTAAGGATGGGGAGCTGGAAGGCATGATGATGATGCTTGCCAAGGATAATTGGCTTCTACTATGTGGAGCAGCTCAAATATTGTATTACGGCATGTAATTTGGGTGTTCATATTGTTGTAGTTCAAACCATTTCATTAGCCTGCAGCAGCAAGCTGAGCTTCCTTTGGGCTGTCTCCTTACATATTTCTTAAACATGCTACATGCAGCACTTGAGAAAGGGGTTGTCATTTCCAGCTATGGACAGAGTTCTCTTTGGAATAGAAAGAAATTAATCTGAGTCTTTTTCTTTCCATTTTTTTTTTTTCTAATGACTATCATGTTCTGCCAATCATTCTTTTGGCTTTCTGTTAAATCTAAAAACCTCTTTGCTAGCACATGGATATAGAGGGCAAGAGTAGTTGTGGAGCTCTGTGTGGACTGATAAAAGAATTGTTAGATCCTTATATACATGCTATTTATGAAACTTTAGCAGTGTTCTGAAAAGCAGGCTTGGGCCAGTTCAGATTTGTCATCTGTAACACGTAGAGACATTAGAGATCTTTGGTCAGTTGAATCTGTCTTGTTTTCTTGTCTTCAAGCACTTTTTATGTGCTTCTCCTACTCTTTATCTATACATACTCATTTAGACTGTGCTCTGATATTTTTCTCCTTCAGTGTGAAGGAATGGGAGAGATTGAAGGTTCGTTTCTCCTCATCCACAAGGAAAAGGTCAAAGACTTTAAGCTACTTAGGTCTTCACCTATCTACAGTCAGAGCGAAGATCATCTGAATCCCAGAAGAAGTTGAGTTGTCCTCAGAGTTTTACAGCATAGAATTTCTGTAGGAATAATTCTGGTTGGACAGGGCTCTAAACAACCTGATCTAGTTGAAGTTGACTTTGTTCAGTGCAAGGGGTTTGGACTAGGCAACTTTTAAAAGGACCCTTCCAACTCAAACTACTCCATGATGCTATGAAACCATGAAGCGTCTCTGGTAGATGGTAAAAAATGCACAGCTCTGATGACTGAAAGGTGCATGTGGTCTGACTTCACTGAACCAGACGTGAGGAGGAAATCAGATTGTCTGATTTTGTACACGACACGTACCATCCTGCCGTGAGCGCTGCAGCACACAGGACACCAGCACAGCCTCATCCTGTGACTGTACATGTTAGACGCACCAGGGTGGCCCAAGCTGCAGTTCACCAGCTTCCTGTGCCTGGCAGGCAGGGCCATCAGCACTCAACCAAGCTCAGGGACTGTTCTTTCTCTTCGAGAAACAAATGCTGTGTTGACAATAAATTGTTTTAAGGTTTGTGCTATTACAAGATAACTTTGTAGATGATGTAAAACACTCATTTTTGCCTTTCACATTTCATTACCTCGACCACTTGTCCAGTCTCACCAGAACACATGGCTTGTCCCGTTTGCTTGACTAACTTTACAGATTAATCTTCTTATTCATGAGTTCGAATTCATTTGTAAAAACAAATCTAAGTTACAGGCCACATCCTCACCTACAGTAAATCACTGTGCCACTATTAAAATCTGATATCTACCTATTGGCTAAGATGTAGCCATTTAATTTCTGTATGCTTTCCTTTGCAGAGATGTACTGTGTTTTATTGGATAAGATGTTAAAACTATACCCCTGCGCACAAAACATTTTCCTTGCCTTAAAAAAAGTGACCTTTACACTGGACCAAATGGGATTTAAATCAGAACACTCTTCCATATTTAAGGTTAAAACAGGCTGCGAAACCCATTAGGAAGCAATCTAGAGTCCTACAACAGTTGTGTCACAGAGGTTAAGAGAGCTTACCTAATAATCAAAGCCTGATTTAGTGTTTCTTATGGAAGAGAACTAGCTTGCTATGTGTTTGTTTCTAATGACTACACATTCCTTTTAAAATAATCAATTTTTAATGGATTCTGGTTACTAGCGGTGTTTCTCAGGACTCAGAATTGGGCCCAATCCTGTTCAGTATCTTTACTGATGATCTGAATTAAGGGATTGAGTGTACCCTCAGTAAGTTTGTGGACCACACCAAGTTAGCTGGTAGTATTGGAAGGTTTTGCAGAGGGGTTTGGAGAGGTGAGATAAATGGGCTGAGACTGACAGTATGAGGTTCAACAAGGCCAAGCGCTGGGTCTTGGTCTTGGGTTACAACAACCCCAGGCAGCACCACAGGCTGGAGTAGAGTGTCTGGAAAGCCGCCAAGTGGAAAAGGACCTGAGGGTGGCTGAACATGAGCCAGTGTGTGCCCTGGTGGCCAAGAAGGCCAATGGCATCTTGGCCTGGATCAGCAATGGTCTGGCCAGCAGGACTAGAGCAGGGATTGTCCCCCTGTACTGGGCACTGGTGAGGCCACACCTTAAGAAAATCAAAAAAGAAAACACAACCACCACTGTCATTTTACGACCCCTTTTCGTCACTCCTGACAACTCTGTGGAGTGACTCCTCAGTGAAATTCTGATTTGTTGCAGTCAGTGGGACTTTTGCACAAAAATTCATTGGAGCTGGGGCTTTAACTGCTGTTCTTTTCCTGTTGAAAAGTTTTATGATCTAATGACTATTTTCCAGTTTATAATGTTTTCCCTTTTGGAAAATTCATTGTCTCATTCTGGAGTCTGACCAAGTTGAGCATCTCTTCTTGTTGTTTAGCTTATCTTATTCTTTTTCAATCAGCTCCTATATTATTAATTGAATTTTGTTATCTACCACAATGACTTCCAAAACAATGAAAGAATATGTTCATCACAACTATATTTGGTATTTTTTAACTCCTCATGTGTGGGTCTTGCCTCTAGCAGGTACAACAAACTTGATGTATATGCTGCTGGACACTAGTGCCCACCAAACCTGCTCTATCAATCCTCCCCTCAACTAGACAGGGAGACAAAAAATAACAAAAGAGTCATGGGTTGAGATAAGGCCAGAAAGAGATAAGTCACTGGCTACCATAACAGGCAAAACAGACTTGACTTGGGAAAATTAGTTTAACAATCAGATCAAAGTAGGATAATGAGAATTAAAACCCAAATCTTAAAATCTTAAAATCACCCTCCCCCCTTGTTCCCTACTTCCTGTGCTTAACTTTTTTCCCAGTTTTCTCTACCTCTTCCCCTCCAGTGTTGCAGGGGGGTGGGGAATGGAGGTTATGGTTAGTTCCTCACACATTGTTTCTGTCACTGCTTCTTCCTCAAGAGAGGACTCTTTCCCCTGCTCCATCATGGGGTCTCTCCCACAGGAGACAGTTCTCTGTGAACTTCCCCAGTGTGAGCCTTTCCCACTGTCTGCAGTTCTTCACAAGCTGCTCCAGCATAGGTTGCTTCCATGGGGTGCAGCCCTTCAGGTACAGCCTGCTCCAGTGTGGGTCCCCCACAGAGCCAAAGGTCCTGCCAGGACCCTACTCCAGCACAGGCTTCTAATGGGGTCACAGCCTCCTCTCAGGCATCCACCTGCTCCAGCACGGGTCTCTTCCATGGGCTGCAGGTGGATCTCTGCATCCCCAGGGACCTCCATGGTCTGCAGGGGCACAGCTGCTTCACCATGGTCTGCACCACGGGCTGCAGGGGAACCTCAGCTCTGGCACCTGGAGCACCTCCTGCCCCTCCTTCTGCACTGACCTTGGTGTCTGCAGGGCTGTTCCTCCCACATATCCTCACCCCACTTTTATCTGGCCACAGTTTGCTTCTGCACAGTAAGTTTTTTCCTCTCAAATACATTATCTTAGAGGCATTGCTGCTGTAGCTGACAGGCTCAGACTCGACCAGTGGTATGTCTGTCCTGGAGTTGTCTGGCATTGGATGTTTCAGACATGGAGGAAGTTTCTGGCAGCTTCTCAAAGAACCCACCCCTGTGGCCCCCCTGCTACCAAAACCTGGACATGCAAACCCAAGAGATACTTCTTCTAAGGACCTCTAGCACAAGTCTTTGTTTCACTGGTCCCCAGTAGAGACTAAGCAGGTTGAAATGAAAGGATCAATGTGTTTTCCCTGGAACTTTCACTTCCTCTTACTTTTGGACATACTCTACTGATCTATCTGATTTTCACAAACTGAATAAGCTTCCTTTGCAATTAAAAGGATGCCGTGAATTTGCGTTGTCTTCCCTGGGAGGAGCACATCAGACATCAGCGATGCTATGTTTTTAATGTATTTTGTATGTTCTTTGTACCCCAATGGTTCGTCCCTACCTTCCCGCTTCTACTCCCCGTTGGTCTGCCCCAGATCAAAGCTGCTTTCCCAGTGCTCCCAAATATGGTTATCCCCTCCCTTTGTTCTGGCTCCTTCCCTATCAATCACCCAAACCCCTCCCTGAGTTCTGGATTGTTCTGTGCCTGTCACCAAAGCCCTCCCTAATTACCCTTATATGGTCCCCATCAATCTCCCGAGATCCTGCCCCCTCGGATACTTCCCCTCTTGGAAATCCGCTAAACCCAATTGGGGCCCACCAAGGCCATTGGAGCAGATGTGAGTCTGTCCCTCCAGTGTCCCTCCCCCCTAATCCACTTATTGGTCCCTAGTTGGGTTACTCCCCTTGTTCACCCCCTCCCCCCCCCATAAGGCGTGGTTGCTGTGGAGCTGTTGCTTGTCCGCCGTGGATATCCTTCAACAAACTTTGCGATCCTCCTTGCTACACTCTATGCTCTCCCTAGTCGGGGCTGCTGACAGCTACGCCACCTGGAGCTTCAGCTTCCCCTGGGCAGAGCTGAACTCCACAGGAGCAGCTTTAAAGCCGAGAGCCTTCGGCTGCTCCCCACTCTTGCTGCACACCACAGGGGCTGGCTGGGTTGAGAAGCGAGCGGTCACTGCGACACCCCCGAAAAAATTTGAAAGATGTGTATTTTGCTTGAGTGGACTGATTTCACCAGTAACATGCAGAGGAGCTCTGCTCCAGTCAGCTGCTGATGTTCTAATTCTTCAGAAGAAAAGTGTTGGCCCCCAGATCTCAGGACATTTTATTTTGATTTTAAAATGCCGTTATTGGAAATGTTTAAGTCCACCCATGATTTTTGTTACTAGGACTAAAACACGTACTCATTTTTTCCCCTTCTTTAAAAAAAAAGTTTTGGATTACTTCCATAGTTCAGTTTTGTGTTTTATATTTTAAATAACACATATTTTTAAAATTCCTGTTTTGATTTTTACTTACTATATTTTCTGCCTTTTATATTGTCCTGTGGTTTGACAAAAAGCAAAATGAGAAGAGAAATTATACTGGTCATTTGCAGGCTTAGAAGGGGAGAAACTTCCTATTTATCCATATCAGAAGAACATAAGCAGAAAAAAACGAGGGGAGAAGACCCAGAGCTTTTTATGTATTTCTGCTGTCAGATCTTGAATAGGTCTCTTGAGTACTACTAGAATAATATTTTGAATATTATTACTATTTATACTAAAACAAAGGAGATTATAAAAACATGTATGACAATAGTAAAAATTCTGTTAGAATTACCTAACTAAAACCAGTAAGTTTATCCACTGTCTTAGTTTTATAACCTGCAAGCAAAAATATCATTCACTTCTTCAGCACTGTCACAGAGAGGTATGGAATTTTACAAGAGATGGAGGAGATATCTGTAGAGTTTTGTAGAGTAAGGGTCTGATTCAGCACATACTCACTGGGAATAATCCATCAAGAGTATCCATTTAGACAAGAATTTCATGTTTCGCCATTGTTGTTAGCAGGACATGAGAGTCCAGTGATAAGGAGTGTGCTGCTAACCCAAGGCTGATTCAAACATCACTTGACCTGGGAACAAAGCGTTAAAAACTAAATAAATACTGAAGCTAAAAGAGATGTTTATGAGTTGCCTCTGTTCTTAGTTTAGGGAAGAGTGCAAAAGTGTAGCCTATCCTGTGCCATGTAAATACAAACCAGCTAATTGTGTGTGAAGGGAAGAACAGTTTCACAAAAAGAAAGAAGGAAACTTCATTCATACTACTGCCCTTTTTGCTGCTTTCAGGAATGAAGATGATTGAAGTTGTGTGTTTTGTATTTTTCCTTCTGCTTTGTTGGAAAGAAAGCATTCTTCCTGCTACAAAACTGGGGCAGGGTTGAGAACTTTGCTCTCTCCTGCAGTCTCTGAGGTTCTGAGATAAAGCCTGTCTCTGTCTGCTCACTCTTGCCATCAGTTAAGCTAGTTTATCTTGACAATGTCATGCATCTCTGCTTCAAATTAGTTACCACCAAAAACAGTTGGACATTTCAGAATGCTTTCCTTAGGAAATAAGTGTGTATTATCAACAGCCACTGATTAACTTTTGAAATCACTGACCACCGTCAGCTAAATCTGATAGGGAGGATTTATTAAATTCACTAAGTATAAACTATACAAAATGGGTAACTTCATTAAAAAGCCTGTTAACACTGTCTTTAAACAAACAAACAAACAAGCAAACCCCACAATATGTAGTTTGAGCACATTTCTTATTAGACACCAGAGGAATTATATGGAGAATAGCTGTCATGGGTTAGCATAGCTACGGAAGTGATTTTCTTGCAAAGAGGTGCTTACAGCTTCCTCTATGACCTAACAGAACCTATCAACTGGCTAGTTTGAATATTGACAATTTTTTAAGCCACTTAAAAAAGCTTGACACACCTCTGTGATCCACATTTAAGAATGGACAAACCCTGGGAAAGCTATCTCTTGCTTCCGGCCTTGGGACAGGTAACTAGGGGGGCCCATGCCGCCCAGCGGGGCTGGGATGGACCCTGCTTGGCCTGGTCTGGGCCGGGACACAGCCATCCTGGAGCCGTGCAGCCCTGTTCCACCCGCAGCCCCTGCAGCCCTGCTCCGTGCAGGCAGCGGCCCGGTTCACACCCCCCCCTCCAGTAAGGCTGAAGATCCAGCTGAAGCTGCACTGCTGCCCGGCAAAGATCTTGTGACCAACAGCGATAAGCAAAATTCCAGCTGCAAGGCCTGGGTGAGATTAACCCTTTTAGTGCTGTAAGTTTCCTCCAGAACAGATGAAGCCTGCAGACATTCATGCTCTTTGAGTCTGAGGAAGAGGGAAGGTGAAGAAAACACCATAGAGACACCAAAGTCAGTGAAGAAGGAAGAGCTGAAACCCTGAGGGAGGAGAAAGAGGAGATGCTTAGAAACTGAAGTTCTGTTGTAAAGCTATGGTGGTGATGGACTATGATATATCAGAGTACCTGTTGTAAGTTCATGAAAGCATTGGGCATAGAGCGTTCAAACTGTACTTGGGAGCAAAAGCACCTGTGCTGGAATAAGCAAATGATTGTACTTGTGAGCAAAAGTACCTGTACTGAAATAAGCAAATGCTGAAGCAGCTGTAAATTGATGAGAAGTTTGAACAGGGAGAGAGGGACGTGATGAGGACTCTTGCTCGAAATTGGAAGGAGAAGACCTCTGTTCCTAGAGATGCTCCCAGAGATAGTCCTAGAGATGAAGATGATGAGGACCCTTTTTCTCCCAGGGAAGGGGGAGAGCCTCTATTCCTAGAGATGAAGATGATGAGGACCCTTTTTCTCCCAGGGAAGGGGGAGAGCCTCTATTCCTAGAGATGAAGATGCTCTCAGAGATGGGTGAAGAGAACTTTTGCTTCTGAACAGCTCATCCTTAAAATGGTACCCCAGTAGCTCAAGACTGGCCCCTCGAAAGCAGTTGTGGGGAAAGCTGCAAGTCGGGGGAAGGGACTCTCACATGCGAGCAGAGAACCAACCTGGGCGGCTGTCTCGCTGTGATACTGAAGCCATGAGAGAACTTCTTGTGGAGATGTCTCCATAGCATGAGCAAGAGAGACTCCTCTCCCTAAGTGAACTGAAAAAGGTTGTTATAGATTATATAAAAATATATGTTATATTTTATATAAAGGTTGTCAGTGGTAAACTGACTGAAAATCTCAAGAGTTGTCTTTTTACATTGTCAGTGGGAGAAGGGAGAAAGGTGGGGGGGAGGAGAAGTGTTCTGAAGGTGTGGTCTGACTTTTTTTCCTCTTTCTTTTATAAACTTCTGTTAATAAACTTCTTTATATTCTTTTAAGTTTTGTGCCTGCTTTGCTTTCTCCTAATTCTTATCTTACAGAAGGTAAATAAGTAAGTAATGAATATTTTGGACCAAACCACTACACTCTAATTGGTGTTTCCACCTGGTTACAAACTGAACCCGCTACAATAGCCAAAGTGAACGTATAATTCTTGGAAAGCTCTCCTCCAGTTTTCCCACTTTATCAGACACCAGGAATTCTGCCCAGTTTTTTTTTTTGGCAAAGACCAATTACGATTTTTTAAACTTCAGCATTTATATTTTTTTTATGTAGTGTCAGCTCAGTCTGCACCATTGGGTGTCAGGAAGTTCAACAGTCAAGTCAACCACACAAAGACACACAAGCTTAAGGACAGACTTTATTTGCTTTCGTACTTACAGATACTTTATTTTATTCTGCAGTGATATCAGAATATGTATTTGTAAAGTTTCTGAAGAACTCTCAAAACCAAACAGGGATAATAAGATTCTTTCCTAGATGGGACTCCCAATATTCACATTTCAGCTTGATCTAAGCAAGTTCCAGTTGATAATAAAGATTTTGTTACAGAACAGAGTTTCTAGGTTTTGGAGCTTTAGGCATCTCAGGAAAAATCAATAGTAATCTGCTTAAAAGTGAAGCTGATTTTTTTTTTGACAAACACTTGAGCTGTTCCTTTGTGTTCTGATCATATGTCCTAAGACAGTAGAAAAACAAAACTGAGTCTATTTAATAGTGAAATTTTAAACATTTACATTTAGTGATTTGTATTTCATGTTTTCATCACAACATCCATAATAATATATATGAGATGAGCTCTTCTGCAAAGTCCTGATGGAGACAGTGTAATATTCTTTGATCCCTTCTAGTAGGGACAAATACTATTACAGAATTACAAAGATGACAGGATGGCCATTTGAGCCACCCACTTTTTTAAAAAATGGCTTTTATTTTTTCAATTGCTAATTCAATCACAGAATCACAGAATGGTTGAAGCTGGAAGGGACTTCTACAGGCCACTAAGTCCAATCCCCCTGCTCAGGCAGTGCCAGCTAGAGCGGGTTGCCCAGATTATGTCCTGATGGCTTGTGAAGATTTACAAGCATAGAGACTCCACAGAACAACCTGTTCCAGTGCTCAGTCACCCTCACCATAAAAGTTTTGCAGAGTTTGGAGGGAACGTCCTGTAGTTTAGTTTATGCATGTTGCCTCTAATTTTGTTCTACTTTGAAAATCTTTCATTTCTCTCATTATGTTGAATCTACAGCAGTATGCTTCTTGGAAAGAAACTGGTTTACAGCTACAGGGGAAAATGATTCCAGGATATACCCTCTCAACTAGAAGAACTATTTTTTGTATGATACAAAAAATAGGGTAAGAAAGCAACTAGAGTAATTAATCTGTTATTGAACTCCTTGTCCACAAGGGAATAGAACTGACACAGTTCTCCCAGAACTTTTGGGAGAAAAAGAGATAAAAAAGAAACAGACCTTTTCTCAAAATACAGTTGGTTCATGAAAAGAAAGCAATAAAAATACATTTTTAAAATTTTTAAAATTTTTAAAAATACAAAGGACATTGTGCTACTTGAAAATCAAGAATTTCCCTCTTTTTCTTCATTTTGGGCAAGGTTGATTGCTTCATGAAAGAGCTTACTTCCTTTCACCAGTGATTAAGTGACAGTGGTCCTTCTGGCAAATTCTTACAGGCAGTGGATTAAGGAATGCATTAGTACTTTAACAAATTGGTCATAGGGGAAAGGAGCAATGGATATGGAGGAGTGGTAATAGAAGAACATTCATTTGGCCTTGCTGGATATTTGATAATAGCGAAGAGTGTATTTAAACATTCACACTGCAAAATTTTGATGTGGTCTGTCATTGAGGCCGTAAATTATTTAAATATGGTGTCTGTACTGAATGCATGTTTTCCCACTTGGCTTCAATTGAAGATACTTTTCTATATTCTGAATTTCTATGGCACCTCAAGACTGTTTGTTTAGATGAATTTGCAAATACTTCATACAGAAATTCTTCTAGACTTTGGGGAAAATTATATCAGTATGAGTAACTCTGTTCCCAACCTTTTTTCCAAGAAATACATAAAATGATTACAGAAAAAAAAGCCAGAACAAGTTAGCAGTCCCATACAGAGAAACTGAACCACATAGTGAGCGCGTAATGATACAGTTCTTTATTTATAGGAATCAAAAGTGTTTTATTTACTCTAAACTAACTGTAATAGGCCTGTTCCAAGAGCCCAACAACTTCTTCCTAGATATTTGCAGTGTTCCTGTTACCTGGTTTCATAACAGTATAAACACATATTTTTCATCCTTTTGCCCTTGACATAGAGTCTTAGTACACAGAGATATTGTCACATGAGATATTTGTTTTTTTCTAAGACCATGAGAGAAATAAAAACTGTTTCAGGAAAAAAACCCATTTTTTTCCTAGATCCTCATTTAATGTGTATTTTGTTTGTACAACTCTTTATGCACTCCTTTTATATTATGTAACTATAATCAAGTATTTTGACAAGTTGTGCATAACTGGAATTTATCATTTTCCTCCTATAATAGCCTGAAAGTTTCTACTTTCTCTGTTCAAGGAGATAAGGCAGTTTTCACAGCCTAAGGCTAGTGCTATTTGTAAAAAGCAGTATGTCCTTGTCATTTGGACACAGTCTCTGTATGTGTAAGGCTACTAACAGGTACAAGGAATTTTTCTTTACTACAGTAGAAACACTAAGACATTCCTAGCATGGAAAAAAGAGTGTTCTGAGCGGGACCATAAAAACACTTGCTGAGAAACCTTCTGCAGTTGAGTGGTTTTTCCAGGTGTTCATTCTAAAACCTGATCAAGAGTATTTTGGTTTACCTGTGATTGTGGAGAGATGTGCACAAAGTTGTAGATGTTACACAAAAATATCTTTCATAATTACGTTTTATCAACAGTGAGACATGTAAACACTCCATGAAGATAGCGTTTTAAGTCACAATATGTGTGATTTTCTCAGTAAGATATTAATAAAAAAAAAAAAGTAGGAGAATGGATGTTATTTCTGTGCTGAATAAGAGCTAACATGGTTATAATTAATGGAAACTGTCAATATTGACTAAATATATCAGTCAGTCAAATTTTAGGCCATCAGTTAACATGCTAAGTATGAACATCCTCATTTACAGAAAAAAAATCTTAATTTGAACCTCTGAGGATTTTTTTTGAAATGGTAATTGTAAGAGAAACTGAAAATCTTGGTTCTGCAATTCTGTTGCTCCAAACTTCAAGCTTAGAGTAGGCTGAAGAGTATAAAAGAACGGTCAGAAAATTCGGGGATGATGTCCAGGGTCTGAATCTCACAGATGATCATAGAATCATAAAATGCTTTGGGTTAGAAGATCATCTGCTTCCAAACCCCTTGCCATGGGCAAGGCCACCTTTTACCAGGCCAGGTTGCTCAGAGCTCCATCCAGCCTGGCCTTGAACACTTCCAGGGATTGGACATCCACCACTTTCCTGGGCCACCTGTTCCAGGGCCTTACCACCCTCACAGTAAATACCTCCTCCCAATATCTAATCTAAACCTACTCTCTTTCAGTTTGAAGCCATTCCCTCTTGTCCTACATGTGCTTGTAAAAAGTGTCTCTCCATCTTCTTTGTTGGTTCCCTTCAGGTACTGGAAAGGCACAATTAGGTCACCCCAAAGCCTTCTGTTTTTCAGGCTAAATTCTCCCAACTCTCTCGTCTTTCCACACAGGAGAGGTACTCCTTCCCTTTGATCATGCTTGTGGCCTCCTCTGGACTTGCTCTAGCTCCTGTGCTGGGACCCCAGAGCTGGATGCAGCACTGCAGGTGGGGTCTCAGCAGAGCAGAGCAGAGGGGCAGAATCCCCTCCCTCCCCTGCTGCCCACACTGCTCTGGATGCAGCCCAGGACACGTTTGGCTCTCTGGGCTGTGAGTGCCCATGGCTGGGTCATGTTCAGCCTCTCACCCACCAGCACCCCCAAGTCCTTCTTCCCGGGCTGCTCTCAGTCTGTTCATCCCCAGACTGTATTCATACCAGGGTTTGCCCTGACCCTGGCGCAGCACCAGCGCTTGGTCTATTAAATCGCATGGAGTTCCCACAGGCCACATGTTCCCAGCTTGTCCAGGTCCCTCTGGATGACATCCCATCCTTCAGATGTGCAGCACTGCTCAGCTTGGGGTCGTCTTCAGATTTGCTGAGGGTGCACTGGATCCCTTTGTCTATGTCACTGATGAAGACATTAAATCACACTGGTCCCAGTACAGACCCCTGAGGTCACCACTTGTCACTGGTGTCCATTAGGACTCTGCGCCCTTGACCACGACCCTCTGGATGTGACCATCCAATCAATTTCTTGTCCATCTGACAGTCCACTCCTCAAATCCATCTCTCTCCAATTTAGAGAGAAGGATGTTGTGAGGGACCATGTCAAAGGCTTTACGGAAGTCCAGGACATCCACAGCCCTTCCCTTGTCTGCTCATGCTGTCAGTCCACCATGGAAGGCCACTGGGTTGGTCAGGCAGGACTTGCCCTTGGTGCATCTGTGCTGGCTGTCTCAAATAACCTCCCTGTCCTGCATGTGCCCTAGCACAGCTTCTAGGAGGATCTGTTCCATGATCTTCCCAGGCACAGAAGTGACCCTGACAGGTCAGTAGCTCCCAGGGTGCTCCTATATATCCTTTTTAAAGATGGGTAGTATGTTTCCTCTTTTCCAGTCACCTGGGACTTCACCTGACTGCCATGACTTTTCAAATATGGAGAGTGGCTTGGCAGCTACATCAGCTCTTTCCCTCAGGACTGTGGATATATCCCATTGGGTCCCCTGAACTTATATATGTTAGGGTTCCTTAGGTGGTCACAAACCTGATCTTCCTTGCCATGAACTTTGCTATCCCAGTCCCCATCCATCTGTCCATCTCTCAAGAGGTGTGGAAAGAGAGAAATTAAGACTGTGGCAAATTTGTTGAGTACCTCAGCTTGCTTTTCATCTGTTGTTACCAGTTTATTTTTAACATTGTTTATCAGAGGGTGCACACCTTCTTTGACCTTCCTTTTCTGGTTAGGTCTTCAGTTCATTTAGAATAGCCTGGAGGTTTTCAGAGCTTCTTCCAGCAGCCTGCAGCTCCAAAAGACAGTACACATGCCAAGACTATCTGGATCACATCACTGCTCAGCAGAGTGCTTGTCTTCACTCCAAGACACTCCCATTTTAAGGCAACACAGTGGTCAAAGCCCTTTGCTGTGTGCTTGCTGAGTCAACTCTTTTCCAGTCCCTTTGCATCACTTAGATGATCTCAACTGATCAGACAATAATGAAGAATCTGTACTTATTTTTTGATTCTGCTGTTCTGAAATTCATTAAAATACTGAAAAGATTAGTACAAATACACTTGAGTGTTTTTCTACTTGGGTAGAAAAGTGTGGTATTGCTTTTTGTTCTCCAGGAATAGCAGAACAACATATATGAAAATCATGACAAACCATTATGTAAAGTGGACACTCTACATAAGTATTGCCATATAGTAATTTTTTCCCTTCAAAATTTTTGAACATAAATTGTTCCCAAATAACGATATGAATTAAAGTGGAGCCATCTATGGTGTTTTGTTAGGCGCTGTGCTAAGAATCAAGTCTTTTATAGACACAGACAGTAGAACACTCCTTAAAAAAATAGCTGTGCAATGCCAAATGATTATGCTAGAGCTTTTTCTTTCTGCTAGCCTTTCATTTGTTGGTTTTTTTTTCTATGTACCATACTGAAAGCTACATATATAGGAATTGCTTGTAATCTGTAAACTGAAAAGAGAACACTTGCTGTCACTTCCTTTTTTTTTAAAGCATATACAAAATAACATGCAAATTCTTAAAGCAGCTGGTGTTAAAATATACTTCTCTTCCTCTTATTAAAGCCTAATGAGACATAAAAAGAACCTTTGACATTTCAAGATGCCTCTCATTTACAGAAGTTAATCTGTCTTAGGACTTTATCGTCTGGGTGGGGAAGCTTGATCATGTGTCTAAAACAAAAAAACTGATTAGTAGATCAGTCCTGGATCTAATTACAGGGTGCTATCTTAGAGGTAACAGAGAAGTCAGAAACAGTGTTGTGAGGCTCTCAAAGCTGCACAGCTGATAATTATTCTTTTATTCTTAGCTTAGTGGCACCGGAGTGTTATACTTGAAAAGCTGTTAACCTCAACATTTTCCACCACATTGTATAACAACAAAAGTGTGGGCCAAATTTAGAGCTTTGGTACTGTTCAGAAAAAAGCTTTCCTACGGTTGTTCTGCCCTTCAGAACTGCAGGTGTGCTTGTTTGATGGGTACTTTGCCATCATTTAGAAAACCTTTTATTTCCATTTAAGATTGGTCTGACAGCTCTGAGTTCTGAGAATTTTCAGGAGGTGCCAAGTCTAGCAAGTCTTAAGCCTAGCATTGGCCATCAGAATTTTACTTAGTCTGAGTGGTCAGTTGGGTGGTCCCCACGGCAGTCACAGACTCTTGAAGTGTGGCAGTCTGAAGTGGGAGATCGTGAGAAGCATCCTAAGGGTGAGGAACTTCCTTGTGAGTGATGGATTCTGCTTTCTAATGTGCTTTGAGGTGTACTGGGAAGGTGAATAGTAGATAAATATTCCTGAATGCAAGGTGCCATTAGTAATATATATATATTTGCTAAATAAATGGCAAACTGAGCATTTTATTAGTTTTACCTAAATATTGTATCCCTTGAATTTATTTTGTGGTTTTCATACTTCTTGGGGAAAAAAGTCATCTGAATACTTTCTTAAGTATTAGAAAGGCTGGTTTTGTTAAGAAAAACATGGTTCCTAGTATCTGATTTTCAAGAATTGCTGTTGGGCAAGCTGCAGGCTAGCTGAAAAATAACATCATACAAATTTGTTTTACTGTGTTCAAGAACTAGTGAGCTGTGATGTCTGTTGTATTATGGAAAGTCATGGATTCTCTTTTGATAGATAAACAGGCTGGAAATCCTGACTTTATTGGCCAGGAAATTCCTTTGGATGAGATAGCATTTCTAGTAAGTATGCATCTGAATGACAGTGTTTACAATTTAATGGGGATGTTTTTTTGTTGAGTGTTGGTTAATGTGTTTACTGAAGTGGCCAGCACTGCAAAATTTTCTTTAAATGGTTCTGCCAATTAATCTCAATTCAAACTTCCTGCATTACCTTTTTCCAGATGTAAGTGAACATTATTCAAAATCATGGGATGTTTTTGCAATAGCCACAAGCGTGTGAAGTTTAAAAGTTGTGAGGGTACTTGAAGCTTCTGAGCATGTGCTTAGAAACATAAAAAGATCCAAGTCTAGTATCCAGGATGTTGTACAGTAATGCACTGGGCTATTTGGCAGTAGTCCATGCTGGCGTGTTTTATTTGAATACGAGTTTTAGTTAATTTGTTTTCCTGATTTTTTGCTTGTCTGACATTTGAAAATAAGGTTAATTTGATGTGAAACAAGTTAAGGGAGATGTTATCAATGTGAAACTAGTCAAGGGAGATGTTATAGATGTCCATAACAAGCCGACCAAAGAAACATTTCTCTACCTTGGAGTCAAGTTTACATGTATGTAGCTGATCTAGATGTGTCTACACCAGCAGTTTCAAAACTTGATGTTTCAGATACACAGCTTGGAATACAGGATACCTGGGCTAAAACTCACTCAGCTCTGAGTTCAATGTGGAGAAGCTTTCTTGTGTTCAGATCTACATTGGAATAAAAAAGAGCTGGGCTTGGTAGGTGAGGTTTGCACTCTGCATATAGGATTATTTTTCTGAAATTATTTGCATAGTGACAGATTTCCTGTTATTGGGGAGTTGTTGATGAAGGGTATGTCTTCCTGTCTGTAACTGAAACTTCTGCTAGACAGTTAGTTCCAATTGAATATTTAGCAATTTTGGTTAAACTGTGGTTTTCCATACCATTATTGGGTTAATTGCCCATATTGTGTTCCTGTGTCCAGTTCCAAAACTTTTTCATTGGTTCTTTTGTGCTTACAGCCAACATGCAATACTTTGTGCCGGTTCTAGCACACACACACAGGCTCTGGGTTAGAACAAACACGACTGCAGTTATCTGAGCACTCCTTTGACAGCTGGTGCTTCGGCGGGCCATCGCTGTTCGGAGCACTCACATGTGCTCTTACACCTTTCCCCGCGCTTCTATAAAGGTTAACCCGTTAATTTCTGATGGTGCCGCGGTGGATAGGTAAGGGGGAGGACGGCTCGGCGCGGCTGCCGGCGGGGTGTGGGTGGGTGTGGGTGCCCTCAGCAGCCGTGCCTCCGCGCTTCCCGTGCCCCCCGCGCCGTGCTTGCCCTGCCGCGGTGCCGGGGCGCGGTGCCGAGCCGGACGCCTCCCTCGAGGGGGCGGCGCTGCGGGCGGCAGCGGCCCCAGGGCGGGCGGCGGAGCCGAGGCAAGGGGCGAGCCCGGCACGACCGAAGTTTCTTGCCCGCGCCGCCCCGGTGTCTCCGCAGAGCGCGGCCCCGCGGAGGGGCAGAGCCGCCGCCCGCGCCCGCAGAATGAGGGAGCAGCGCCCGTGTCCGGGCACCGGGCAGCGGAGGATGGGCGCGCTGGCGCTCCCCGTGAGCCCTGTTAAACGCTTGCGAGCTGAGCGCGCTTTCCCCTGTCTTTTCGCAGAGGAGGCCTACCAAAAACTGGCTAGCGAGACCATGGAGGAGCTGGACTGGTGCCTGGACCAGCTGGAGACCCTGCAGACCAGACACTCCGTCAGCGAAATGGCCTCGAACAAGGTAGGAGCCCGGGGGCTCGGCCCCGCCGCCCCGCTCCCCCCTGCGGGCCGGGGGTCGCGGCAGCCGGGGCTGCGCAGGGTCGGGGGCAGCCGGAGGGGCCAGGGCGCTGGAGCGACCCCGGGCGGAGAAACTTGACGTGGGCAAGCAGTGTCCGCACGCGGGTTTGGGAGCCGGAGCGGCTTCCGTTGTGGCTTTTTGCACCAGTCTTAAATTTCAGGGCAAGTTGTGAAAGTGGTGCAGGTCTTGTAAAGCTACACTGTTTTCTTGTGTGTGTCAGTTTAAAAACAAAAAGAGATTGTTCACGGCTGCTGGCAATAATCTCTTCAGTTGCTCCTTCTTTTCACAGAACCCCTTACAGAATTAGGGATCTTTCCTAGAAACGGTGTAGAAAGTAGCATGAAAGGTGGTAAAGATAGTTCTTGAGCCCAGGGGAGCTGTATGGTGCTTTCTATTTGTAAACAGTGATGATGACAGCTCTCATAACGCTATTTGTTATGAAAGAACACGCTCTCAACCAAAGTGCCATCACAGTAGACACCTACATCCAGAGGTGTGCTTCTGCAACAGAGTGCGCACTTCCTTCTCATCCTGGAAGCTGAGGATTCGCATTATTTGGGAACTCTGTGCCGGGGTCTGCTATGGTCTGTATGTGCTTTGGTTTTGCAATTTCAAATTTCCACATCCTTCATTCATAAGTAAACTTTCTTTCCTGATTTTGGTTTGCAAAGAATGTGCAGGTACATTTCTGGAGTTCGTTTTTTTAAGGTGAATTAATAAAGCTGCTGTTACTTCAAAATTGATTTTTATATTTTTCATCAACTGAATACTTGAGCAGCAACATGTACAATTAGAAATAAGATGAAAGCTTTAATTGAATAGGCTAGTTTTCCATCTCTTATATCTGCAAAAGCAGCTGATGATATTTTAGCACCTTTTAATAATTTCAGTTGTAATTAATAATTTTTTTAAGCTGGCAAATAGTTGTTTTGAGTCAGCCTATGCTTTCTTAATATTCTACTGTCTTGCTTTGACTGCTCTTACCAAGTATCTGCTGTTTGTTACTGCCTGTTTTTAAGTTGCTGTTCAAGTGTGCCTGCATGTCAGATATGATTATGCATGTCAGTACTATTACACTTGTGCAGTTTAATCCCACAGTGTAATATCCCCTGTGCTTTTCTTGGCTTTAGAGACTCTTAGCACCAATTCGATCACTGTTTTAGGAGTTACCTGCCTGGCATTACGCTATTCTCAGAACTGCATTTTCAGTTTTTATTGCAGCTGAAAGATCTTGTTACTCAGTACCTATTGTTTATGCATTGCTAAGTTACAAAGTCAAGAGTTTCTGAGGCTGTTTCAGCACTATATGAGTCTAGAGACTTTGTTTCCAAAGGGAGTGAGATCAGACCGACACACACAGCGTGGTCTTCCCTTGCTAACCAGTTTGAACACCTGTTGGTTTCCTGGCTTGTCGTGTCTGTATAACCATTCTTTCACAAAATGCTTCATTTTCTTCAAGTATTTATCTCTTAACTCCTTATAGTATATAAGCTATGGAGTCAATTTGATGAACAGTGAGGGCAAGTTGTTTCTAGAATAAGGTAAAATTAATTGCAAATCAATGCTTTTTAAGTTTTGCCATGTATATTCAGATTTTTACAGAAAGAGGACATTTTAAAAATAAAATTTGACAAATTGTGTGCATTTATAAGTAGATTCAGAGGTGCTACTGTGTTTGATACTATGTTTTGTTTGTATTTGTTTGAATTAGTAAGCATTTTCACCTTGTTTTTTTGAAATCTACCCCCTTGTACAAACTTGTGTCATCTTTCGGTGTTCATTTGGGAGTTTTTTGTTTTGTTTGTTAAGAAATTAAAAAATGAAGCCCAGAAGCTAAATCTATGCCACTAACCATCATGTGAACAATCTTCAATATAAACCAGCAAGCCCATACAATAGTGTGAGGAAAAATTAGTGCAGGAGGATTTTTACTTCAGGTGTACAGCAGGTTGTTCTAAAGAATCATTTTACTTCTGATTACTGAAATGTATCCAGCATTTATACAATACCTCCTATTGCAATATAACTGCAAACTGTGATCTCTCAGTGAGGCATATAGGTAAATTATACTATTTTAGCTTATTGAGAAACTGAAGTAGAAAAGCTTTGCTCAAGGCTGAGAACATAGACTTCAGTACAGAAATGAACATGCAAGAGTACTCTGTCCTCTGTCTGAAGAGTAGGTCCTGTAAAATCAGATGAGAAAATTAGGAAAAGGAATGTTGCTGAGACAGAAGAACATAGTTTCTCACTTATCTCCTTACTTTTCTATGGGTTTCTCGAAGAAGTAACCCGCAAGACTGACTCATTGTTGGTGTGGGTTTTTTCCCCTGGACTTTCAGCTATTTCCCTTGCTTATTTCTCTCCCCTTTATTTCATATGTAACAGCATTTTCATCATTATTAGTTTTCCTTTTTTATGTGAACACATGCAAGACATAAGGGGTGGCATAAGAATTGTACTCTGCACTAGGTAAGAACTTTTGCCCATTGAGGAAAGGCTGCCATAGTAGAGGAAAAAAAAAAAAAACAACAGGGTGGAAGCAGTATTTTGTGTCCTGAATGCTTGGAGGAGTCCAGGGAGTGAGTCTTATCTCCCTCCCACTGTCTCTCTCTGTGCAGTGAGTTGACAGCCTGAACTGTTGGCTTCATCTGTTTGGAATCCCTTTGCTGTTGTAATGCTTGTGTAGGACTAGCATTAGCGTATCCCAGTTCAGGGGTATTTATTTTGTTTAGATGCCCCTCTTTCTCAATTAACAGTAGTCTATGACGTGCCAGCTCACAGCTTTGTATGACAGAAAGTGGAATGACGCAGATGCATAAGAAGATCCTTCTTCTCCCTGCTTAAAATTGATTAAAGCAGTAGTGACAGGGTGCTATCCACGAACTCTGGGTGAGCCCCAGCATGTTGTGGGACTGTGTTACCCAAAATCTTTGAGAACATGCTGTAGGTCTGTTCTGGAGAAAGCCAGCTATAATGCTTGGCTGCCTACAGTACATCAGTATGACTGTAATAGCCAGATGATTTCCCTTTTCCCAGTCTGTGATACAAAGATTTCCAAATGCCTGCAGCCATTGCATGTGAAGTAACTGATGGATCTCTGGTGCACCCACAGGCATAGTTTGTAAATCAGCATGATTTCCAAAGGACATAGTATGTAGTTGTATTGTCACTTGTCATTGTGTTGTTATGAATTTTACAGTACTTGGTGTTTACTTAAATTGCTAGCTTCTGAAATTGGGTACTAGCAAGAGAAAACCAGCTTTTTGAAAGCACAGGAAGTTTGTCATCTTTGTCCTCCTTTAGAAACTCTTTAAAGCCTTGAAAGGCTCCAAAGCAAAAAAAAAATATATATAAGAAGCACCATAAATTTGGAAAATTGACGAAAATGTCTTTCATTTTTGGAGAACTACGTCTGATTTTCTGTATCATGTACTGTTAATATTGCCTAATGTCAGTGGACTGTAGTATTGTTGTGTTTTTCTGAGTAATGCTTTCTTGAACAGATATAAATTAGTTTTAGGAAATAGTTTACAAATCTGGGTCATTAATGGTAGGATCCCAAGGAATAGTTAGATGTCTCTATTTAACTGTTCTAATTTCCACAGATGATAACCGATATCACTTCTTGCTAAACTGAATTGTGAGTAATATGTCCTAAAAAAAATGGGGTTTAGGAGGCTACTAGCTTGTTAATTGTGATTTCAAACTTTAGATTCAGCTACTTTGATGCACATATACAAGCAAATGATATTTTTAAGATTTCCACGTAGCAGACTGATGATTTTTTCTTTTTTCTTTTTTCTTTTTTCTTTTTTTCTTTTTTCCTTTTTTCTTTTTTCTTTTTTTCTTTTTTCTTTTTTTCTTTTTTCTTTTTTTCTTTTTTCTTTTTTTCTTTTTTTCTTTTTTCTTTTTTTCTTTTTTCTTTTTTTCTTTTTTCTTTTTTTCTTTTTTTCTTTTTAATAGTTTTCTTTTTTTTTAATGAGTAGCACCCTGTTCTTTTTATTTCTGCTAAATGAGATTAAAGCAAAATTTAACAGATTTTAAGTTCTCTGGGAGAAGAGCTGTCTTCTTCTAGTATGCAGTTTGGCACTATGTAGTTTATGGTCCTCATTCTGGATCTGAGAGTTACTCTGTGATAGACAGTACACAAATTAAAAATTCCAGTAATAAAGAGGTAGCAACTGCTTTCTCTTAGACAGCATTATTTGTAGATTAGTCAAATGTGGAGGAATATATATAATGAAACTTGTTTGCAAAAGCGTATTTTTACTTCTGTAATCATGATTTTGCAAGCATCTCTTGTTTGTAGCTCTTGTGTGTCTAAGAATCTGAACTTAGACATGGGAAAAGTTTCAGATTGTGTCATTTTTGTTTCAGCTTTTACTCTCCCGCAGAGGATGTGTTTTTCAGGGTTTGCTAATAACTGGTAAAGAGCAAGAGTTTAGAAGATGTCATTCATAGGGTACTTCTCTTCCCACTACAAATGTAAGTGAATACCCTTTCTCTAGGAATCTCTTTTAGGTATCAGAGCTGAGAAAATTTTGATTTGACTTAGTAGGACCGTGTTAACTATGAACATACTTTTTAAGTATAGACTTTCTTATAATTGTCCAGCTTCTATTACTGGTATATGCAAATGCTTACAGGTTAGAGTAGAAGCCTATTTAAAGACAGTTACTAGTGCTAGTTACTTTAAAAAAAATCTTTTTGAGTTTTTTTTCAGTGATTTGGAAATACCCAAAGCATCAATGTTATCAACCAGCTGACATCCAAAAACTGCCCTAATGTAACATAGGGCTATATTTATAGTCCTGTACTTGTCACCCACTATGTACATTCACATAATAATCTTAATGATACTTGATTTTAAAAAATTACTTACCTGTAAATATTTAACATAGACCAAAATTATATTTGAAGGCAACTTGAAATCTGTTTGCTTACTTTTTTTTTTTACATCCCTCCTCTGCCAATTTGAGCTGGTTTATAATCACATTTTCTTGCAGCTAAAAAGTATTTTTCCCTTCATCTTTTCAGCACTATAAAGCTCACACAGGTAATGGGGAGCTGACTAACATAATATCTGGGGAAAGAGTGAGGCTAAATTTATTACTTAGGTCAAATAATGGACCATTTGTAAACTCTAAAATGCTTCAAATGGAGGTGCTATGTTACCTTCACTGTGTTTTCCCAGGAAAGCCTTGTCTTCCCAGGAAAATCAGCATTCCAGCGTGATCCTTGCTAGGGTAAAAAAGCAGGGCCAGAAGGTGCCTCCAGGCCCCTGGCAGCTCTTCACAAAAGCCCCCATTGAATGGAGAAGCATTATTGTGTTACCGCAGACTGACAGTAGCTCTCTGAGTTTACCCAGGCCCAGAATAAATGGAGCTGATGACAGGCTCTGACTCCTGATTTAGTCAACCTGTCTGTTTTATCTTTGTCTTATTCTGTGAAAAAGCTGAAGTGCTCTGGTGGCTAGTACTTTTGTATGGTCCTAGATAGGCTGTGTCTAGAACTAATGAACATGACTCAGTCTTTTTGTTAACAGGCTAGATTTTAGTGTTGTCTGTTTTATATTCTTGCTTCCAGCTTTGGGGTCAGGTTCATGGCACAGTAAGGAGCTTGTCTTCAGAAATTACCTTTTGTATGTAAGAGCATAATTTTTTTGCAATGGTTTTTCCAAATGTGGAAGCTCAGCCAGAGTAAAATTATCTCCTCTGTTGCAGACACTGGTTAGATTGACCTGTTTCCAGTTAAGGAACAAGATAATATGTTATATCCACTTAAGAGGATTTAGACAGCGGTCAGTCACTTGGGTTTCAGCTATGGCGCATAATAGGTGCTGGAAACTTGGCAGTAGAAAAGAAATTTGTTGTTTCCATGAGTAAATATGGGGCTTGCTATGTGACAGTCCTCTGTCTGGCAATGCCATTGTGCTTGGCTGGCTGACATGGTAGTTTAATTTGGTTTTAAATTCTCAGATCTCTCTAAGAAAATCTGAAGTTTTGGTTAGCTCTTTAGAGTGCAGCTCTGTGATAAGGATCATGATTAAGGGGCAGCTGTTAGCAAGAGAATGGTTGTTCGTGCACAATCAGGAAATTTTCTATTCATTAAAGATTTCAGTTTGTACAGTGACAAAGTCAAGATATACTGATAAGTGGTAAGCCTGAATTTTAATTAATGCATACTTGTGTGGCTTCCCCAATTTTTTTGTACTTTATAACAAAAGAAAAGGGCAAGAGTATTGTGGAGGTAAGGAGGGAATGGTTTTCTAGGAACACTCCTCATTTTCCATTCACTGAAGCCAGCCTGAAAGGATTTTAAGACCTCTGGGCTGGAGGGCAGTTCCCTGTACACAACTTTATTTGCTCTCATGTAAGACTACTCATGCTTCTGGAGAGCAGCGGACTTGCCCTTGGGTAACTGCTGTGATGAGTGAGGTGTACATAAATTTTTATATAAAAAATAAAAGGAGATAGCACTTTGCTTGCTGTATTGCACAGGGATGTGCTGCAGCAAGATAAAGGGTAAAACTTGCTTTCCTGCAGATGGTTTGCACCAGTCACTCCTTATCATTTATGGACACCTCCATCTCCTCAGAAACAAGTGGATGGAGTAGGGGTGCCACTTCAGCTTTGGCTGAATCTCTTCTGTGCAGATCCTGCTGCTTCCATAGGGGTTGTGGGATTGCTGCCAAATGAGAAAAATTATGAAACATAGTTTTACTGCTAGGATAGTGAAGTAAATGTGGTGGGTGAGGCTCAAGACAGCTGAGCTGTAAGCAGCCCTTACTCCTTGTGTGGGTACATGACAGCAATCACTGGCTTCCTCGGGCCATGACAAGAAGGCAGTTGTGATTTCGAAACATCTTAAATCTGTGGTGGGGTCAGCCCCTTCCACTTTTTTTTGGGAGTCTTCTTCAACAGAAGTATCCAGCACCGGCTATTGTGCTCTGCACCAGTGGAGAGGAGCCTAGAGCTCATAGACATAACAGTCGATAAAAGAACACCGGCATCTCAAAAACAAGATAGGAACTCTTAATCTCACAGATTCAGTCTGTATGTGAAATTTTAGAAGAAAAATAGGTTTTTGCATCTCTCATTCACTCCTTTTTGCAAGGTCCTGGATGTAAGAGATGTGTAAGAAGCATTATGCCTCTTTGAGGGTTGCTATTATTTAGCACGTTTCAGCTTTTTAGCTGCTTCCTAGATTGCAGAGCTTCCCAGTGCCTAATAACTTGATATTTTTTCCATAAATATAAACAAATGGTCCATGCCAACATACAAACAGACCTTTTTTGTAGCCTCTTTAATTATAGGAAATTCTGCAGTATGAAAGATTCTTTCCTTTAGCATAATGGGACAGAAAAATACTGATGAAATGTTACAGAGTAAATAACTAGGGTTTAATGTGGGGAAATAACATTATTTTCAACCACCATAATAACAGATTTTAAAATTATGAAATTTTTCCAGGAGCTGGATTATTTAGTTAAAATGCAGACATCATTGTGCCTTTTTTTGGCATTTACAAAAAAATATTTTTCTCCAAAACTCTTACTTGGAAAGGTCCTTCATGGGTATGAGTATCTAATAGGTTCCTTCTTAGTAATAAGATGGTATTCATGACAACTGAAAGGTATGAGAACTATCTAAATAGTTGTGGCTCCTTCTTACAATATTTAGAACCAAGAATGGTGACATTGTATTCGTGATAGGGTGCTGCTTTAGTCAAAGCTAGACTGTAAAATATGAAGCATTTAGGAAAGCAGTGGCCATTTTTTTTTTTAATTTTTTTTTTTTAATCAATTTTTTGTTTCCGGTAAGAGGCAGCTTCCACTCTTATATGATGTTTTGGTACAACAAATGTGGTATTTGCTGAAATGTCACATCAGACTTTGTCTCATAAAGAAACTGTAATAAGAAACTGTTCTTCTCTTTCAGTTACGTTAGTAGGGGTTTTTGTATCGTGTGCTAAAACTTTCTGTATTTAGGAGACTCATCACAGGATTAAGTATGTTGTGGATGGATATTTCCTGGTCTGTGGTTTTTTGTTTGTTTTAGTTTTTGTAATAAAGCTTATCTCAGTAGAAGGTGATCCCAGTTCTGGTTAATTCACAGTTGGTCCCCCAGTGAGCTGCAAAACTGAATCTAGGCAAGCTGAGGCATGATGGAAAGTGATGCTACTCATCCTGCCTTGAAACCAGGTGAGCAGGGCGGTGGCCAGCACCTGCCTCTTGAGCTTGTTCACCTCTGAGCAGGTCAGAGGTGAACCTGCCCTGTGGCTGCCCTATTCTGTACCTCGTGGGCACGATGTGCTGCGACAGGGGACTGCTGCTTCATCTGGATCTGCAGCCAAGGGAGACACTGCTGGGCTAGGGCAAGTTCTGCCTGTTGTTCCCTCTGTGTGCCTGCTCCAGGTGTTGAAAAGGAGCTGCACAGGCAGTAGTACCATCTCCAGTCACCAGCAGAGGAGCAACACTGAGTCAAGCGGATGTGTAGGGACTGTTAACAAGATTCTCTAGGAGCAAAATTTAAACAGCTTGCTGCTTTTCTTAAGTTGTAGTCCACTAATACATGACCAGCTAATGAAAATGAGCTGGTCGAATGCTTATATAAGATCCCACAGCAAGACAATACTATACTTCCACTCGGAATTGCTGTAAGAAAGGCTGCTGGTTTTTGCAAAATTAAGTCAATGTTCATTTTATTCTGGAATGAACAGCCAAGCCTTACAAGAAGTAAATATATGTGGTTAGCTGCAACCTCCTAACCATTCCACTACATCAGTCATATTCCCCAGATACGTAACTCCAGGAGTATTTTTTGATGGATATAAAGATGTGTGGTTTTTAATTGAATTAGTTTACATGATTTAGAGGACCTGTAAAAGCAGGCGTTAATGTATTTAAACCAGGTTATCTGATTTGTGCTCAAGGTTGACTGTACAGCCTTAATGCAGTAGTTTTACCCAGGGTTACAGAAAACCTCACACTGCCAGCTGAGATTAATATTTTCATAAACATGATTTTTGTGATCCAGAATTAGCAGTTATAACAGAGATGTCTTTTTCTAATGACCAAGAGTAAAATGAATAGCAATAATGATGCTTTAGTTACCACAAATCAGCTTCTAAGAAGAGGACTCCAAAGTGGGTAGGTAGAATTCTATAATAATTCTAATATTCTAATAATATTTATAATAAAATATGTTTCTCTTGTTCTGTACTGATACCCATCAATAGACTCAGAACCCCTGCACCAGTTGGTACTTAAAAAGTTATTTTAGTTGCAGAGACTAGATATGAAGGTGTCAGATATCTTTTCCTATTCTTTCCCATTGTAGTGGTTTATTTTGAGCATTTTAGAATATAAACTGAAGGATTATTTTATGTAGAAACAATGACTTTTCATAATATATTGCCTCCACCTTTGGTGCTTCAAAGGGTCGTCCAAATGAGCAATTTTTAATAAGTGAGGATGTGATTCATGTGTCCTTGCTGACAGAGGGAAGCAGTTGATTGTTTTTGGAACTAATCAGAACAAATAAAGGATAAACATCCTAGGTGACATTTAGTTTATGGTCTTTAGCAGTATTTCTACAAACTTCATCCCTGGGACATGGAAAAAGTAGTACAACTCCAATAAGGAGAAGGCACAGTAGAGCTTAGAAAGAAAGAAAAAAGAAATAGCAGGATAGTGCTCTTTCACTAATAGAGTGAAAAAGAGTTTATGGAACAGAAACAGCTAAAAAGCAGGCTGCTGGATAGACATTGTGGACTTGAGCATCTTGGAGTATGTTTTAATGAAAAATTGCCAAGACAGACTAGAAAACAGACTTTTTTTACATATTTAACAATTTTTTGGGTCGTTAATCTGTTTGCTAAACTTAATTGTCACTGTGATAAGTAATGACAAATACAAGGAATATTTGAATTTGGGTTTTTAAAGATTTGATAACTTAAAAAAAATTGCTATGTGCTTCTGCAAATGATTTTGAAGGTGTACTATTGCTGGCTTTGCAGGTGGTTAATACTGTTGAATGTGTGAGCAGTAGTGTGATTCTAAGCTATTGTTGGTAAGCTTTGTGGCCACAGTAGTGGCATTGGTGACTTTATTACCTCATACGGTGGGTAAGTGATGCATGGGTAGCATTAAAGTTGCCAAAGCTTTGGTTTTTGCCATGTTTTCCCCATGCACAAAGGGACCTCCTCTACAAGTACACATGAAACAATGTTTTTGGTTTGGTAGCTGAAATTAATGAAACATGCTATAAGATAATTACATTTGAAGGTTAATGATGAGCATGTGTGTAAGGATGTTTCTCTACTGAGCTCTTGTTATTTGAATTAAACTGAGGTTCAATAGCAACATCTCAGAACCAGAGGGACAGACCGGTACTTGAGACCTTGTAAAATGAAGTGTTTGTTTTGCTTTCTAAACCTGTCATTCTCCAGGATTCTTCCATCTTAGCCTTTGCTCACCCCTGTTCAGCTTTTGCTGCCACAGAGAACTGGAGCTTAAAAGTACTTCTTTGTTCTAATCTGGGTGCATTTTTTGCATGAGATATAGCGTGTGTCGAAGCAGCGCTTGTGTTTGGTGTTGCAGGGAGAGTGCTCGGATTCCTCTGCATTTCTGCCCTCTGCTGCTTGCTGATCTCCTCGGCAGAGGGTGCCGGCTCCTGCTCCTGCTGCTGCAGTGAATGTTCGCCCTGCTGATCCAGGCACCATGATAGGAAGCGCCTAGGCCTGTCCTAAACAAACAGGTCTGGGAGAAAAAAGTGCAAGCCTGACCTATGGCGTGGCCAAAGCAACAAGCAGAGATGAGGGTGCCATTTTGTAGTAAATGTAGGCAATTGTGTCTCAGCAAGAAGCCAGAAAGTACCCTTGCTGCTTTTACAAAACTATTCTGTGTGTACATGTTTCTTTTCTGTTATACACTGCTTGCAGGAAAACAGCTTTAAGAAAACAAAAAATGAAATTAAATCTCTAAGAGTGCCTCTAAATTAATTATTTTTTGCTTGCAATGGAAGCCTTAGCTGGAAAACACATAAGAATATTTAGTCCTATAAATGTCAATGTGGTGAATTATTTGACAAATCACAGAATATCTGTTTGGCTACATAAACTTTAAAGCCCAACACCCAAGATTTCTCAGTAAAATAACTGTATTTTTACTATACTCTGAAGCATGACCAAAGTTTTGTGTGCCCGAATATTGGACCAAAGTAAGATTGCATTTCAAAATCTGGTAGTTCTTTTTCCCCCTTTATTGTCAGTAAAAACAAATATGTGCATTTTCTAGCACTGGCATGGATTTTCTGCAGCTCTTTTTGGTTATTGCTGTAAAGGTTTCAGGATGATGAAGTTTTTGATACGTAGTCAGAGCTGGGCATTTCTAGCACAGCTTTCAGTACATACCTCTATTTTTAAAATGCAACAGCTAAATTTTAAATACATGATGATAAAGTGCTCTAAAGAATGTGTTCAGAAAGAAATCTTGGCATTTGGGGCCTAAAACAAATAATTTTTTTTGGTCAGGAATATACATCTGTAATGATCTTTGTTTCACAGGCCTGTGATGATAGATAGATTATAGGAATGATAATACAAAATAAAACTGTGCTGTTGGGATAAAATAAATCTTCAGGAAGAAAAAGAGTTTGACAACTATGTTGTGGTAAGTGTTTTGTCTTTTCAGCTAGATATTAGGCCTGTGCTCATGTGTCTTTTAGATTGTATAGATGTGGTATAAATAAAAACATGCTGATGTACATAGGCAGTTTTGGTTTGTTCTTGAAATTGTTATCAGAGCTTGAAAAATGTCCCAGCTGTATAAAACTAAAGCTGCCTGGCTGATCAGAGGCAGAATGAGAGGACAGATGTTGAGTTTTAAATCTTACTGCACCCTGTCATTTCAATAGTGTGGCTAAGTATGAAACTGTGCCTTAATTGCTCTTGAGGGAAGAGGTAAATGGGATTTATTTTTCTTTCTTTGTTTCCTTCTACAGTGTCTTGGCTATAGCATGCTCTATACAAATCTTTCTCTTCTCCAGCGTGTCTTTTCACCCCATATCCTGCCCAGCAGTGGTGTCTTACCTTTAATGTTGCACATAATTTTGTGGAATGGTGAGAGTGTGACTGACCTGTGCTGTGTCTGCCTAGTGTTGCTGATGGGCTCATAGGTGGCAGCACTGGAAGGGATAAGATCCATATTGACTTGTACTTTTTGACTACCAGGGATTCTTTGAGGAGTCTGCAGACTTGGACAAATAGCTCTGCATTGCTTCCTAGTCCTTTTCCTCTCAGGAAGTTTTTTAATCAAGATCTGGGACTTTAATTAGTATCAATAATTTATACTAATATTTTAATATGACGTGACTAATATAGCTGTTGTCTAGTGCACCACTAAGGCAAATCCTCATTCTAGTCATGAAAAGTATGCGCTGGGCTTACACAGGACTGGGTAGCTGGGAATTCTTACCACCAAAAGCCCACAGGGAAAGCAGTCTAAAAATGAGATACATGTTTTGTTTTTAAAAGCTAGGATTATGACTTTTACATGTGTAGCAGTAAATTAAGCAGTAATTAAAAGAATAAACATATCAGTCTTGTAAAGTGAGTATGAAAACTTAAATATTCATTGAAATTACCAAATATTACGTCCCAATTTGAATGGAATTTGCCTTAGACGAGACATAAACTCTCTGGGTATCTTAACAGTCCTGTACAGATGAACTGCACTTATTACAGCCTTTCAATTTTTTTCTCTGGTGTGGAGATTGAACAAAAGATGGCATTGGACAGGGGCAGGCAGGACTGGGAGGACGTACCAGGGCATCACTCCTGTTTCCTGGAACATTTGAACACTTTGTGCAAATTCAACTAGCTGGAGCTAGTGAGAGACTCTACATTCATTTTATCAGGCTGGGAATGGAGCCCAAAACTGATTTTACTTGTCATTGTTGTCACTTTGATAAAGAGTTGGTAGAATCAGCTGTTAAACAGGAGCTTCTTTGGAAGAATGGAGAAAGCTTAATTAGAGGCAGACTGTGAGCATTTTTAACATGGCAAAAGTGGGCTTGTGCGTGTGTGCCCATATAACTGGATAGGCTGATGTTTTTCTTCATCTGCCAAGGTCTTACCAGTGTTTTGTGTGCTGCTCAGAGCTTTTTGAGCTGCTCCAAATATTGTATGTAAATGGACAAAAGGACAAAGTTTCCCAGCTTGTTTCTTTTTTTAACAAATGAAAATGTGAGCCAAAGATGATGATGCCATAGCTATTTAGCCCTTGTTGATTTTGCTTGATTTTAAGATGTTTTTCAAATTAGGGATGATTTTTATAGAGATGTAAGTCCTCTATTTAAGAGGACTGAAATATGAAAAATGCCTTTTTTTTTATAAAAAACCTAGTAATAATGAAAGGTTAATAGATAATATTTTACTTGAATAATGTCTGTGTATTTTGTATCCACATTGCAAGTTCATCAGAGAATATACCTCAATCTGATGTTGTACTTCAGTTAGGGGAGCCTAATCAGTTTGCAGTATGCGATGTTACTTTCATGTTTTTTAATCTACCTTTCATTTCAAATTTTGTATGAATGGCCAGATTCATTAGTTTAGTGTTCAGAAAAGAAGTTATCATTGATGGGTTATCATTGATTAAACAGAGGTTTTTCATTTTAAATGAAATTTTCTTTAAGGCTTTTGTGTGCTATGTAAGCTCGTAAGTGAACTAAATTATCAAAACTAAAATATATTAATTAATTTTTTATGAGTGTACTTTTAATGATTGTTAAGTACAAAATATTAACTGGTTATAAACCATGGGTAAAAGCAGTGGTTGTGAAAGGGATTACTGTATGGTGTTACAGTACAAAGTGGAAAATGCTAAATACAAGCCACATTTGAGTCTTTTCAAAGAAAATATTGATTTAAGTATAAAACTGTTTACTTGTAAACATGAATTTATTGTCAGACTGAGGTTTCTCAGGAGCAACATTTATTCTTCTAGAAAAATTAGCTTAAAAGTGTTTTCTACATTTTAACAGTCAGTTGTGAATAATGCAAATATGTTGAAATAAAACCCCTGGAGGATGACTAAATGGGTACCTCTCACTTAAAATCCATTTCTACAATGTTAATGAGAAATGCATACGTTTATATTCATAAGTATGTGTGACTTGAGATAGTCATGGTGCTTGCATTGGTGTTAGATTAGTTTCATAAAAAGAAGCTAAATTCATGCAGGTGAGAGGGCTCCTACAAAAAAACCTGCTGTTGTGATGACTCTGTTGAAGACTGATAGATATAGGAGTTGTGTGACTTCTAGCTCTCTTAGCTAAAACCTAGTGCAAAACTGGCCTTATTTGGGAGGGCTTCTGGCTGTAGCCCTTGGACTCTGAGCTGGCGAGCTGTGAGCCTTGTAGCACAATAATGGCTCTGGGTTAATGCCTCCATCTCACGACAGCCCACGCTGTGGAGTAGGAAGGAGCGAAACGTTCTCAGGATAGAGTGATGCTGCAGGTCTGCTCTTGTGGAAGAACCACAACAGGGGACATGGTGACTCAGGACAGTGAGGAGTGTTCTCCATCAGGCATGGGTGCGTTTCTTGCTCTTACCAGCACCTGGCCAACATCTCCCAGCATGGCCTGGTCTGAACCTGCTAAGCCCTGGCTGCATGTGCAGTCATCCATGGCTGATGGACTGAGCACCGGGCAATGGAGCAGAGCAACAGGGCCGCATGATCTGAATGCAGCAGGACCCAGCGTGCACTGTCACCACCACCACAGGAGAAGTCAGAGCCCCAAAAGGCACTCAGTTTCTGTGACAAGGGCAAGAGGCAAATCACTGGTATCAATAGACAAGGAGTAAGGAAACACGGGTATACCACAAGCTTCCTCATGCAAATACTGCTACTTGTAAGAGGGATTTAAATCACAGAGGTAATAAGTATGCTATTCAGGAAATTACATAACCAGCTGCCTTTGGCCTGGTTATGTTATCTTGTCTCCATCTCTCTCATGAGGACCTATAAACCAACCTCACAGTACACCTGACTGTGGGACTGGAAACCACTTGGGTTTTGTGATTGTTTGCTTAATTTGACCTAGAGGCATTCAGGTAAAATGCTCACTTACACAAAAAAACAAGTACGAAATTTTTGGTTTGTTTCTCTGTATGCATGAGACAAAGGTGTAATAAATAAGACTAGTTGTTTCTCTTGTTCCAGATGAATAGATGTTCATTATTTTGTGAATCTCCATAGGTGCAGAACACATTTATAGCACCTAAATAAATAATCAAATGAAAGGTATGAAGGATACATTGAAATGAGTATTAGTTAGTGAATAACCTTCCTTGAAAGAACAATGATGCTATCACATTGCAACTTAATAAGAAATACAACAGCCATGGTTTAATAAGAACTGGAGCGTGAGCCAACAAAATTGCATGAAACAACTTGCAGTTTGCTTTCAGAATGTTGGTATCTACAGTGTGTGATTTATGGGCATTTGCTAAGGCATGTTTATGAGAGCTGTACTGAGCTTGTTGCAGTGTTAGTAATCACTTCATATTCCACAAATCTGTGCTTTTGTCTGTGGAATCTTTTTTTTTTTTTTCCCACAGCTGTACAAAGATGGATGAAAAACTTGTTTCTTTTAGCATGAAATTACAACCATTCAGCAGTATTTCTGATGAACTGTTAAAGCTTGACTTTGGCGAGGTCTACAGTAGGAACACATCATTAAAATAGGAATGTCATGTTACAGGAGAAGTAAGATTAATCCAGAAATACCTGTAAAAAACTGAGGTTTGTTCTTACATAGCAAAACAGCTTTCTGTATGAAACAGGAATCCCTGTAAAGCTTAGTTTGTACTGGTACAGCTGTATCAGTCTTAGGATAAGTGTGCCATTGCAGGTCTCTGAATGAAGTATCACACTTCCTTGCATGTTTCTTAGATGTAGCTATCTGCAAAAATGCATAATGTGGGCATAAACTTATTTTGTGTGTATGCTATGGTAAATACCTAGGGGTGCTTATTTACTTGCAGGGTGCATATAGATATAAAAATAGAAATAAGGTTTTCATAGGATTCTGCATTTTTAGGGTCATTGATTCTGTCAGATGCCAGTGTTCTCTCAGAGCAATAACCACCTGAACTATTCATTACTGCTGTCTGTCTCCTCAAATCTGCTGTCATAACTGCAGATTTTGTTACACCCTGGTCAACTTTTCTCTGATCTAAATTAGCTTTTAACAGTAGCTTCTTTGTAAATTATGTCATTTTGATAAGATCAGATTCAGGGGAAAATAAATTCATAGCAGAATATTGTAAATAGCTTAATATTTGTTAAAATTAAATTCCTTTTACTGCAGGGTGTTTTTTAGAGACTATTACATACATATGTACTCTGTCATTATGTGGAAAACTTTCAAGAAAATGATTAGTATATATTGTATCTTAAAGGATTGACAGTTGAGTCAGGAGTTGAAATAGGGTGTCATTTCTGTTGCCTGTGCAATTGCTCATGAGTGTCTATTGAAAATACTGCCACTGTAGAGAATACCTGTAGAGACCCTGCTCTGGTATGGTTGAAAAGTAGTGAACCACATTGTGACATTTATGATCTGGAAACAGTTTAATGTTCCTACATATTCATAGCTAATGCTTTTATTATCACTAGAGGGCAGTAAATACAAACACTGAATTACGTATTTTATCAGAACATATTAATATTTTCTTTTTTTTTTTTTTTTTAATTTAAAATAATAAGGGAACCAAACTCTTTATTAGACATATCAGCTCCTGGGTTTTACTACATATTTCCCCTAAAACAGTTCAGAAGAACATCATCATCTCAGCCTGTTTAGCAACATAAAATTCTTCTTTTTTATGCATAAGAATTATTTATTCCAAATAAAAAATCTGTATAATGATACAGCATAGTCTATTCCATAATTTTTAGTAAGTATAAATCTGACAGGCAAAAAGCTTCCAAGAATACCTTTTTAAAGCAGTATAATCAGTTAGCACACTTAAAACTGAGATTCCTTCAGAAGAACTGGAGATTTGTTCCAATTATGGTCATCAGTTATCAGCCACCAGTGAAGTTCATCACTTTTTGATATCAGCATGAGACCCAGCTTTGTCTCTACCCCTGCTGCTCACTTAGTGTGTGGCAGCTGGTTGCTGCAGTTGAAACAACTTCTCATATTTGTAGAACTACTAATTGTTTGTTTGGGTCTTTTTACTTAAATCCTACAATTTCCCTCCTAGCCAGGGAGTCTTATGTGGAACCCAGAGAAGTTTGGTGAGGTTGGTTGATTCAGCATAGTTTTCTTGTCTCTGGCTGTCCTGTTTCTTCTGGACTGGCTCTGGGTTTTGGCTGGGTCCGTCCACATGCTCTTTCTTGCTGGATGAAATGACCATTCTTTTCTGCTGTGGTCTTGCAGCGCTGAACAGACTCTCCATTTTTGTGGGGAAGCTTTCTGGTAGTGTACATATCAGCATAACTCACAGATGGAGCTGGGTAATGCTGTGAAAACAGTGCTGCATTTGTGATGAGTAGGAGTTGGTTTGACATGGGTGATTATTGCTGTTCTCTGGTGTGTGAAGGTCAGCCTAAAAATCATAGAAACATAGAAAGGTTTGGGTTGGAAGGGACCTTAAAGATTATCTGGTTCTAACCACCTGCCATGGGCCTTGTTTTTTTCATCTTTTTAGACAGGCTCTTCATTTGGCTTACGAGATTTCTTCAGGCTATCTGTTCTTGTTTGTAATGTGTATAAAGCACACTTGTGTTCAGAATTGATGCTCAGACGTCTCTCAAAATGTTCTTAGTGGAACTTCATCATCAGTCCAAGGGGTTGCAGTTGAGAGGACTGTTCTTCCCTCAAAGCTAAGTACATTTTCATATTACCCATCACTTATCTGTGGAAGGAAGGACCAAGGTGGTAAGTGTCCCATGTGACAGTTCAGAAGAGTACTGCAACTGAAGCACAGAATCAGAGAATAAGGTTGGAAGTGACCACAATGGGTCATCTGGTCCCAGCTTCTTGCTCAAGCAGGACCATCCTGGAGCACATTGCACGGGATTGAGTCCAGATAGTGCTTGAATATGTCCAGTGAGGGAAACTACACAATCTCTCTGGCAATCTGTTCCAGTGCACAGTCACCCACATGGTAAGGTTCTTCCTCCTGTTCAGGGGGACCTTTCTGTGAATCACTTTCTGCCCATTGTCTCTTGTCCTGTTGTTCAGCACCTCTGAGAAGAGCCTGGTCTATCCTTGTAAAACCCTCCTGTCAGATACTGACAGACATTGATGAGGTCCCCTCTCACTCTTTTCTTCTTGAAGCTGAACACACCCAGCTCGCTCAGCCTTTCCTTGTAAAAGAGATGCTCCAGTCCCGAAATCCTCTTTTTTTTTCCCCTCTGCTGGACTTCTTCCAGGAGGTCCATGTCTCTTGTCCTGAGGAACCCAGAACTGGGAACAGCACTCCAGGTGAGGGGCTGAGTAGAGGGGCAGGATGTGACTGCTGGCATTGTTCTTCCTACTGCACCCCAGGATACCACTGATCTTCCCTATGTCTTATTTGTAGTGAGTTGGTTTCAGCTCAGCTGGTTCGAGGCAGTTTTAGCTGCCTTCCATTGCTTCTTGTTGCTTCCTTGTTGCTAGAGGATTGGGTGTGGTGTGCTGTGTTTTCTTATTGCCTTATGATTCTACTTGTGTTTTCTTATTTTCTTATGATTCTCCACAGTAGCTGTGGGCTTATAAGTTGACTGGGGTTTTTCTTTTATTACAAAACATCTTCTCCGTCACATGAATAATATTAGCAAGTTTTTTCTCCTACATAATGTACACAACAGAAATTAGGAAAACAGATACACTAAAGCTGTGTGCACTGTTCCATACCTCTGTTGCCAGAATGAGAGGTTTAGAGCCTCTCTCTTCTTATTTAGAGTCACAGAAGATGCAGATTTTTGGGGGTCACAGTATCACTATGAAATGCCCTGGTGTGACTTTACAAACTCTTCAGGGTTCCTGCTTTCTTCAGTGTCGTTTACCTAGTCATGAACCGTGTTCCTTATCCCTGGTATGTTTGCAGTTAAATGTCTCTAGTTTACATGAACGACGTCAATGTTCTAAACAAGTGAGGCTGCTGATGGTGACTTTCACATCCTCATAGTTTATCCCAGGAACCACTCCTCCTCCCAGTTGTTTCTTTTCTCTGGAAACTTTCACACTGGAAGTCTTCATGGTAGTGACTTAATTTCAGATCACCAATTCAGTATCATAAAACAGTTTGAAGTCTTGCAAAACCTTGCTTAAAACAGTCATATTAGATGAAGACAGCCTGTTTATGATCATTAAAAATGAATATGTAATCAGATTCTTAGCTCATTCAGTGTGTCTTCTCTGAGCATTGGGAGTGGTGTTGCAGGATATTTTACAATAATAAATCAACAGTACAAGAATATTGCATGTTCAAATACATAAATGATACTGGCTGGTATTAATTACACTATGTGTTGGTTCTGTATCAAGCAAATACCTGGAATATGTGTATTTCAGCTTTTCAGTCATCATACCCAGGACCAGCGTTTTATGAAGTGGCCTGAAGTTACCCATCCATCCTGCTTGCAAATTTTAATTAGCACAAATTAACATTTTGAAAGTCTTTAAAAGTGTGCTAAAACGGAACATCACAGCTCCTGGGCTCTCTGCCACCTCTTTCTATGACTTCTTGGGAGAAAGTTGTCCAGAATTATTTATTAAATAATAGCTAACATTTGCTACGGGTATTAAGGGACTTCATCATCTTTCTGCCTTTCAAGGTCATTGTCTTGTCTTTCAAAACACATAACAGTGCTCATTAAAAACTTCCTTGTTTTTTTTCCTGAGTTATTTTTCCTGAGTTATTACTCACTCACTATAATTTTAAATTACAACTTTCCAATTTCCATATACTTTGCTTGATATAACCTCCTCTAAAACTAATTACTCACTCATGGTGACCTGGGAATTTGGAAGGAAAATCAGCCAAAACCATTCCTGTAAATCAGAGCTGGTGTCTAAGGTCTTACTTCACACAGCCAAAGTCAGGCATGCTTTCTGAGTCAGTGAAGTCATACAATTCAATTCCATTACAGCAATTTTATGAGGTAGAGACTGTGAGTCTTGAAAAAATAATACAAGTCAGTATAAGCAGTGCATGTCAGGTGTAATTTCCTATTATCAGTATAGTTAACATGCAGCTAGAGTGAATTGTTGTAACATATATTTACATTGGAGGAAAATGTTTTTTCATGTTTTTATATCAAAATGTCCTAGCCAATAGCTTGATAAACACCATCCTTCAAAAAATTCAACCTACTACAACCCAGTAATTCTTATGGATGTACCTTTGTCTCATGCATTAGAGGGGAATAAAAAAATCTGATGCTTTTTAATACATGCTGAACAGCTGGTGTAATTTACATACCAGCCATTTTAAATATTCCTTATCTGAATCAAGTTCTTTTGGGAGCAGTTCTTTGGGAAGAATTGTTAATATTTCATGAGGAAACAGCCTTTAGTAGCAAAGTAAGAGAAAAGGTTTAAAACTTGACTTTCTTACATCTTTTCATACTACCTATTGCAACCAAACTTTCATGCCCACATGCTTGATTCCTAAAGTAGCCAAAAGTATATTGACTTTTATTTTACCATTTTCCAAATCATGCTTGAAATTGCCTCCTGAAGACAGGCATCATATTTCTAGCTCTGTGTTGATGCTGGGTAGGTGGCAGCAGTGCTCTCTTGTGGTTGATCAGAAGACAATGGAACACATGTAGACAGGCTTTATTTTTAGCATTACACAGCTGAGCTGGAAGAATCAGGAGAAATATTTTATAGAAGTACCTTTTGACTTCTTTAGTGTCTTGCTGAGTGTCTAGTAACCCCAGGTCTGTTTTCAGAACTTAATTGTTTTATATACATACAGATTCATGGATCCAGAACAAGTATAACTGTGCATATTAAAATGTATCGGAAATGTTTTATATTATTTATTTTAAGGCAAACAGGATGCCTTCCACATGAAAATGCTTTAAGTACTGATGATCTGTTGATTGTATCCAGTTGTCACATTGTTCTAGATTTCTCTCCTGTAAGGAAGAAATTTGTCGATGTCATATTTTCCCTTATTGATTTTTCCAGGTTCAATTCTTTTTGAAGCTCTTAGTGCTGCTGACTACTTCTGCCAAAACCTCTCTTATGATCATTCTCGGTCAGCATCTTCCAGTGAATCAGCAGTGTGCCATTAGGCTGAACGCTGCACCTCATTCAGCTTGTCCTTAGGCATTTGCCCATTGTCATATTAGGGAACTCTCCTTTCTTTTGACACAACAAAGGTTCAGAAATTTGCTGACGTAGTGCACAGGCCTTACACGGAGTGGAGCAGAATAATCACTGAATCACAGAATGGCTTGGGTTGGAAGGGACTTTAAAGATCATCTAGTTTCAACCCCCCTGCTGTGGGCATAATGTATTCTTCCTTTCAAGTTTTGTTCTCTGAGTGGCAGATGGTGGGATCTTTTATTTAATGCTTGAGTCAGCTCACTGATACACTCCACTTTCAATTAATCCCTTCTTTTTTTTCAATGATGTATAGCTGTAATTGATTATAATAATCCGCTGAGGCAGAAGGAGCAAAAGTTCAATAAATACAGTGAGAATCTGAGGACTTATTATCTCATGTCTTACATCTCCATGGAAGCTTAACATTTACTGGGAATTGTAAGACACAGGACTTGCTTTAGCTTAATAATAACTGCTTTTATCTCTTTAAATAAAAAAGCATTAGAAAGTAGCAACCTGGCCCAATACTCTGAGGTAGAGCAGTTTTTAATGTAGATGGCATAAAAGCCAAAAGAATTTTCATTGTTAAAGTACGTCGTAGACTGCTAAAGAAACCAGATAGCTCTATTTACATTGGGGTTTTTTTCCCATTAAAAAACCACCTCAAAATATACTTTTCTTCCATATGGAAAATTAAACCCACTATGCACAATAGTAATAGTAACTGCTTGGATGGTGCGTCCGTTGAAAACTGGTTAATGCTGCTGGAGTGACGAGACCTTAGCCTAATTATTTTTGAATGGCATGTGAATGCTGCAGGCACGGATGCCATTAGTAAAGGGCATTTGCTGTTGGGGAAAAAAAAAAAGAAAAGAGAAAAGAAATATCCCATGCCCAGGAGAGTCCCCTGCATCAGCCAATGGGAAATTACCGTACATCATGACACCAGCCCTGCGGATTTATATCTTTTAGGGTGACATAGTATTGGCTGCTAGTATGGCTCTATGGGAGGGATCACTGCCACTGTCTGTGACTTCCTCTTCAGGTCCTTATTTGGTAGCTGTTGATAGAGCAAGTCTTTGAGCAGCTGAGCATCTTGACATACATTATTCATTAAATCCTGGTGTTCAGGAAATATGCATATCCCTAGCTCTTCAGAAATTTCTTCAGCTCGTACAATATGTCTCTTCGACGTTGCCTCTGAATGCTTGGAGTTTCACAAATGGCATTTATACAATCGGAAGACCACACGGTTGGATTTCATTTCAGTATGCCTCCTGTGCACACAGTTGCTGAGAACCTGAAGACCAGCAAAAAGAATTAGGAGAGGAAAGAAGGAATCTTTATTCTTGAAAGTCTTTTGCAGTGTCAGATAGCAAAGAACTGATTAGCTTAGATTGGTAGTATAGAAAAAAATCAAAAATGCCTGAGGCAAACTATTTACTCTCAGTTTCTTGGGGCTACATAAAGGTAGGATTTTGTTTTACCTTTTAAGAACTTTGAATTATGTCGCATGATTGCATGATCACTGGATAGCGTGACGATTTGTGGGTGATATGATTATCAGTAATTTGACATGAAGTAAAAAATCAGACAACAAGCCTTTGTTCAGCAAGAAGAATGAACTGCACAGTATAGTCTTTCTTAGAAACTGTGCTGGGACTTTTAAAATAATATTGCTTCAGTGAATGATTAGACCAAGTCTAAAGCCAAAGAAATTCAGAACAGTTCTGTTTTCTTTCAGCAAAAGGTTGCTACAAAACTGTATTTCTAGTCATTAAAAGGTTTAAAAAACTCCAAATACCTCGAAACTGAGATACTATACAATAGAAGAGAGCATGGGTAAAGAGGCTGAGGATAATGGGTGGATGCATGACTCATACTGGTTTTAATAGCTGAAGAAAGGTGAAATTATGAACAGTATGTTTCAACAGCATTTTTTGGTAGCCTCTGTGTGTGTGACAGGTTGTTGATTAAAGCATTGGAAATTGCCGTCTTCTAATACTGATCTACACTGTTACGTGGAGCAGTGTGAACTAGCTTGAAATAGCAACACAGCTAGAAAATGGAATTAAATAAGGTTTATCTCTTATGGAAAAGTTTTGCATCAAGGAGTTAAATCAGTATGCCTGTCAACACACAGAACTGAAATTCACTTAATAGAAAACCACATTTGAGCTTTGGTTTATCCCTAAAAAACTATGTTTGTGCTAAAAAAAATGCTGCTGCTTTTATACTTTTGTAATTGTTATCAAGTGTGTAAAAAAACCAAAACAAAACATCCTGTGCTTGACATACAATAACTGTACCAAATCATCCTTCTTTAAAGAAATTCTGATTTCTCCTGAATGCATATGTTGAATTAAATTACTGAAAATAACACAAGCATTATATTTGCACAACTGAATCTCTTATGCTTTCTTTCATGAATACCTACTTTTACAATAGATACATCTCTTTTAAAATAGAAATGCAAAGCCTGATTATGTCCAATTATGAGTATTCTCAGCTAAGGCTGAATTGTTACAATATATTATCAAGGATTTTGATCAGCCATCTGTGAAGAAATTGAATCCTATTGTGCTAGATAGGTAGATTCCTTTCTTGTTTACCAAAACAATAAGATGAAATTACTTTGCATTTCAGCTAAAAGTGAGCTATTTATTGTAATTTACTAGAAAGTATTTCCTGCATTTCCAGGCAGCTTCTGTCATGTTCCTCCTTGCTAAATCGGAAAAATTCAATCACCAATTAAAAAAAAAAAAAAGTTCTCTCTTACTGTTTAGCCTTTAGAATTGATAGACTATTTTTTGCTAATTGAAGTTTAGCAGAGACCATAGTAGCTGTAATTGAGTAGACATGGGGAAAAAATGTCCTTTGTACAGAGTGTCTATACTGTCTACAGATGATGGTTGTAGTTAAGAAGCTAAGTAGTGTTTGGGCACAATTTTATTACAGTGGTTTTTGAGTTTACATTATATAAATTAGAGAAAAAAGGTGAGAAGAGCAAAGATGATCTGGTTTTTATGATATTCAAACCAAATATTTAGCGTATTTATGAAATTCTGAAGATGGAAATATCTTATTCTCAGGGATCATTGTGTATGTTTATATCCCTTATTATACATATATTTCTGTATGCTTCAGGCTGTACTTTATCTCCTGTGAATTGTGTTTTGGATAATGGGAATGTTTACCCCTGGTTTTTGTTGAGTATCTTTTCTTGAAAAAATGAGCACCACTATTACAATGCCAGCCTTAGAGATATCTGCCTTTTTGTAGCTTATTATAAAATGAGTGCCTGACCTTGATATTAATTAAACCCACGGGCTTCCAGCCCCAGCCTTTAGCTACTGAGAATGCTGTTTATGTATCCAGAATGGTCCTAAAATCAAAGATAACTTTGCATCAATAAGCAGTATAGACAGAAGCCTTATATTAATTTGTAAGGCTGACCTATTTTAAATTCCTTGTTTGTTTTATTGTAGAATACAAGGCTTTTCAAATCTAGTAAAATAAAATAGTTTATTCATTTTGAGATACAAACATATTTTAAAAATAACATCGGTAGATATTTTAGAAATAAAGTATAGTTATGTAAGTTGAAGGTTCCAATTGAATGTTCCATGGTTGTATTCTATTCATGTAAGATTTTACAAATGTTACCTAGAAAAGAGGCAGCCTGAAAGGTTGAAACTGGGATCTGTTGCCATGTGGGTTTGGGAGCCAGTGCAATGGGAGCCTGCTGTTACTCTTGAGCATTTTTATTCCAGCCTGCACTGGACTTGGAACTTGATAAATGCTTAAATTGAAGGACAGGCAGGATAGGGCTTTTTGGTCCGTGGACTGCCTTCTAGCCCTAGCTTCAACTTCAGTATTGGTGCCAAAGGCTGTGGTGGAGGCAGCCTCTTTACAGTCCTCAGGATGCAGCAGGTTTCTGTAGAGGAACAGAAAGCCTGCATGGAAGAGATCCTACTGCAACAGGGAGTCTATAGCAAGAGTGGTTCTGTGTGCTCCCTCTTGACACAACTAGCTGCTGGCCGCTTCTTTAATTAAGCTGTTTGTTATTGAGTCAAGAACTTAACACAAAAATTGTAAAATCTTCTCAAGTGTAAACAATAACCCCTATATTATAAAGCATGTGACCCAAACTTGTTCATGGACATGAATCAACTCTAGTTGGATCTTGGAGTTGATGTTTCTTTTTAACATGCATGCAAATTCTTCCCCAAAAATGTATCAACGCTCTGGTCGCCATCTGGGAACATTGTTAGTCCAAAAGTTTGTCTGTGTTTTTCTGTGTATCTTTGCTGACATCAGAAAAGTATCTTATTTTTCAAAAAACCCCCTCCATGTATGTTTATCCTGGGCTGACAGCAGTAATATAGATGTAGAGATCTGCACACACTGGGCTTCAGTCCAGAAAGACCTAAACTACAGTCCCGTTCTTGGGAGGTTAACACTATTTAGGAAATTGTTCTCAGTTCATTATCATCAATGTATGTACTTTTATTCTCATGTGTTACAGTTTTTGCTCTAGCAGGTTTCTTAGGTTTTTAAAGGGAGATAAAGGTGCACATCTACTTTTGCCACTTAAGGGACATTTTTAATGTTATTTGAATGCTCTACCTGTATTTGTGTTGAGGACGGTGCACCTTCTTTTCCCCCCACCCCCCTAATACCAGATGAGATTAAAATCTAAAATAAATAGAAACAAATGAAATTCTAAGAATTCTGCTTAAGGAAATTTTTCAGGGTTTTTTTTTAGAAAAAAAATTTATGGCTCCATTGCTCTGATATCAGTAGTCAGCAGTGAAGAACTGTATTATTGACTTAATGCACATTTTATAGCCAGTCCATTTCCAGGGGGATTTTTTAAGGCTATAGTCAAGGACTGCAGTATTCCAAAGGGATGTATGCGTCATTTTTCCAATCTAACAATGCCTATTGGGATGTGGAAAAATCTTTCTTTCTGATACAATATATGCATAGATCAGCCAAAAACCTCTGCTTCCTCGTCATGCTGAGCTCACAATATCATAATTAAAGTTTATGGTTTAAATGTTTATTAATAACAGGAGTTTTGATCTTTATGATTTATTTTCATGAACTGGGAAAGTATATGGCATTCAGATTTTTAAGATTCTTATTCAAAATATTATCTTTAATATTTACAGCTGTTAGGAACAAGGTGGTTTCATGTCTTGTTTGACTTGTTTTGAATAATGTGCAAAGTGTTACTTCCAGGAGGAGAAATAATGAGACTGTGGAGTCTAGCCAAGTTTCAAGCACGTAGGGGTGTTTCTTGGATGAGTAAAACAGTGTTGGCTCACGGATGTAACCAACTTCTCTGGTTGGCAATAAGATCTTGTGGGAGCCATGTGAGAAGCAAAATTTCATTATAAAGTAATTGTGCAGAGCTGTATAAATATGTGGATCTTTGGAACAGCAATTATGTATGGGTGCACTTGGGCCCAAATTAAATCTTCGAGAAATAGGTAAAATCAGGAAAAAATAAGGGGGTAGAAATGGGGTTTGCTGTTTGATTGCTTTTTTCTTAGAAAAAGGATTTTTTTTCCTCAAAAGGCAAGTTATTAAATAAATACAAGAGGTTTGAGTAACGTACAGATACAATGAAACAGAGTATAACCAATGAAAATGCCTGAACATCTTGATTGCTGTTTGTCTCTCATGTTTGATTTTTTTTTAATGTTCTCAAAAAGCATTATTGTTCTGCATCAGAAACTGCTGTCTGCATATGGTCTTCAGCTTCATCTGATTCAATGGCAATGACGGTTTTAAGGCTTTGTCAGATAATTAGAAAATCAAAACAGTTCTCTAAACTCCTGCTTAGTCCAGAAGTTTTCAAAATAAATGTCAATTAAAGTCTTGGTCCTGTGGCGTCAGCAACATGTGAAAGAGTATGAGAAAATCATGCAGCTACAGTTCTTCAAACCCAAAGGCATCTCCAATTGAATTTGCTCTCAGCAGGAGGGCCTTGAAGAGGCTGAGGGACTTGTTTTATGTACACCCATGTTCAGCAGTAACACAGACTGTTCTGCAGTTCTCATGCAGTTGTTTTCATGTTCTGCTGACTTGTGGGGGGATGGGAGGTGGGAAGACGAAGGTTTGCATCAGACTAGTGGGGAACATAGCATTAGAAAAGACTGTTATGTACCTTCCATTTGTGGACATTTGCATAACAAATACTGAGCTGAAAATTCTTAGAGAACATATGCTCCATAACTTGCATATGATTCCCAGTATTCAGTAACAAACTCCCCACCCACTGCTCGCAATTAAATTTATTATTTGGAAAAAAAAATCCTTTCTATTTCCTGTGTGAGGTAGCTGCAAACAAACACTGATTTTTTCCTCTTTCAAAGCTGGGAAACTTTCAAGAAGAGTTCCTGAGCAGTACATACCAGTGGTGGCTAGAAGGTCTTCTTTTCCAAAGTGTGCAACATGACGCAATTAGTGTTGTCCTACAGGAAAAACAGCACCACCAAGTTGGGCATCATGTAGAAGGATTTACTAGGAAACAACCAGACAGATGAGGATCTATTGAAGCTGGGATCCAGTGAACTAGCTAATTAAATTAAGGAAGAGAGAATATTGGTGTAGTAATGGATACACTGATGATGTGCCTAGAAGTTAATGGGGTTTCATCAACTTCTGACTTTTTATTAAGATTCCTGTAGGCAATATTTAATTTGAAGCTTCAGTTTCTGGATGCCATCTGGAGACAAGCTATTCCATCAGATCTTCAGTTTTTGCCTTAAGTAATACAGTTTCTCACCTTTTGTGAGAACAAAAGAAAAAGTGTGTAAGCATGACTTACGTGTGTTAAAAAAGTTTCAAGACTGGGTTTTAAAAAAGGTCTCAGGATTTTTGTACCAGTCATTTTATTGCTTGGTAAACTTGGCTTGATTTTTCAACATTTGACATTGGTGACAAACATTAGACCGCTAAAGAGGTTGATACTGGCTTTGTCTGGAATGTATAGCTCTGTAGTTCTCATAGTATGTGTATGGTTCAAATTTTCAGACATGTGTTGAGCACTTGCTAGCACATGGCTGTATCTGTGATCAAAACTGAGCCTTTGGCTTGTGACTAAAGTGGGATTCAGTCTTTGTAGCTCTGGAACTTCCTGAGCTGATGACACATAAAGATGGCAGGAAAATGCAGTGGCTAATGGTTAGAATGTTATATTAAAGGTAATTTTTGTTTGGGAAATGGTGAGCAATATGGTAATTGGTGGCTTACAAAGATATTGTGAAGAAAATAACAGCTTTCACTATGCAAGGCCACTTTGAAGAAATAGCTTTGATGATTCCAGTGGAATGGAAATGGGGTGGTTAATATTTACTCCAGTGGTTTATGTCCTTTGAAGAAGGAGAACTGGAGAATTATAAATTACCAGTTTTCAACAGAGGAATGTTTACATGTATATACTCTAAGGATAGCTATTTCTTGATATAACAGATAGTCATGGCTGTGTGAACAAGGTAAAAGGTGATTCTGAAAGTGGCACAAATCATTTGGCTTTGTCAAGAGAAAAGATGACTGAGAAATCTAACAACAAAAGGAAAGGATGGCACAATAGGAGGCAAAATTCAATAGTGACAGATGCATGCTAATTTTCACTGGCAAGAGTTGTTTGAATTGTTGATAAGTACTGCTGACTTCTGTTTGTTGGTAATATCAAGGCAGAGCTATAGTCAATGAAAATACATCTAAGACAGTGAGATCCGTATTATGTAATTAACCTGTCAAGCATAATACCACAGGATATCATTTCACCCTGGAGTCTAGAAGGAATTAAGAAAGGCTCAGTGATGAGTACCTAATTAATTATACATTTCATGGAATATTAATATCTGCTTCTATCCTATAGCGTGCCTAGAGTGAATAGCTAACTAAGAGGGAAATAGAAGGTGTTTCCACAGATGGGTGTTTTCTACCCCAATGTTTCTTAGAGATGCTTGCAGTTTTCTGAGCTAGTGGAATGGTCAAGTCATTGGACTGATCGAATATAATAATTTTAGGTCAGAGACAACAATACCTACCTCTTCTCATATTGGCTAGTATGAAATCAATATGATATTTTGATTGTTTGGAGCAACACTGTCAAACACTTTCGAGCAGATTAATGATGAGAGGTAAGATAGACTTGAAATGTTACCTAATGAATTGCAAAAAATGCGGAAATAGATTTATTTACAAACCCTATGAGAAAACTAGTAGAGAACAGCTCCTACATAAATACATTTGTATATTCTTTCCAAATTAAAGTTAAAAAATTGGAAAGACAAGATTATAACTTGTGTGTATACATGTCTTAGAGTTTTCAGTTACTAGTAGGACATTTTACTTTAGTCATTGAATCACTGTGGTGTATTTTAGAAGGTTAAGAATGACATTGTCCAATCCATGAATAAGTTGGTTGGGTACATTGTTGGTACATGTGGTTTCTGCTTTCACAGTTGTCTTACTTGAGTATATATTTTTAATGCCATGTTCTTTCCCCAATCATAAATCGATTGCATTTTCTTATCCTAACTAAAGTACATCTTGATGTAACTAACTTTACACTTTTTTGTTTTCTTTTCCAGTTTAAAAGAATGCTCAACCGTGAGCTAACCCACCTCTCTGAAATGAGCAGGTCAGGCAATCAGGTCTCAGAATATATATCAAACACTTTCTTAGGTAAGACTATGAAGAGTTAACTTTCTTGCCTTTTGTGGGTTTTTTTATCTCTCTGGGCTGTGTTAGAGCTTCAAAGCAAGTAGCTTTCCATATTAACTTCTGCTTTTAGAAACTGTGCATTTAGCATATTGTCAGCATTTGTGCAGAGACATCAGGTTAGATCCATTTCCTCATAGCTCAGTTAATTTGTGTATGTGATTTCCCTGTGTGTGTAATTACAGATAAATATTCATATACATATTACATGTACTATATTGCTGCCATATTAAGAAATTAATATAATGAATTATAGAAAATCACAGAGATCCACAGAATATTCTGAGTGGGAAGGGACTCACAAAGATCATCAAGTCCAGCTCTTAAGTGAACAACCGATACAGGAATCAAATGCACAACCCTGGCATTATTAGCACCATGCACTAACCAACTGGGCTAATCTCAGAGTGGTAATTATATATATTTATATATTAAAGAGAATTCTCCCACTATATTTTCCTACCAGAATTACTGCAGAGGTTTCAGTATGCTAGAAGCACATAAGCACATGTAACCTCATAAAATCTCACAGCATGCAGTTAAGATATTTTGGTATTCCCGGCCTGCACATGCACAGTTAGATGTATATGACTAAATAAACATCTGAATAGACTTTTTCCAGGAAGATTTTTGCTGCTCAAGATCTTGGCATGCTGGGATGTGAGCATTAACAAAGGCCCAACACAATATTACAAAGAATATGGTTCCTTCACCACGGTTTTTGGGTTTTATCCCCTAAAATTCATGAAAATCAAGAAAACTTCATTCCATATTGTTGATTTTGAACATGAAGTTAAAGATACTGTACCAATCTCAAAACATGTTTTGGGCAAAACACCATTGGTTCATAAAGACGGTGTATAAAGAGAGGCACAGCCAAATACATCTAAATTAGGATAACAAGTACTTTAAAAAGTCCAGTCATAGATGTTAAGATTCCTCTTACTCTGTTTGAGATACCATAGCTTGTGCTTTCTGTGGCTTTTTTGAGAGAAGTGTGTTTTTTTTAAAGTACATTTTATCCTGTCACCCTGTCCAAAATGGATAGCTTAAATATTGCTTAAATATTTTCAAAATATGCAGTCTGTGTGTATAGGTTCAGCTGGCCCATGGTTTCAGTAGTGTGCTGAGTGCTGTGGCACAGCAGGGTTTTGACAGTGGGAGAGGGAAATGCCTCTGTCATGGAGAAGCAGTATTGCCCAGCTTCAGATGCCCTGAAAACCAGTGTACAGTTGCCTGAAAGGATGACCCAGTTAGGCTGTGGAGACTGAGATGCCAGCTTCTGCTTGCTTTCACTTGAAAACTTAAGACTTACTTTGTCAGGGTAAAGAAATGCATCTGTCAGCCTTTTGCATGACATATCAGTCTTGTACAGAAAGAGGGCTGGAAAGGCAATCACTTCTAATTCACTGGACCATGGGTACTGTTTTCTGTCTGCATGAAAAACTAGATACCTAAAATTGTAGGTATAAGAGCAGCACAATAGTGAAAACACCTCATCTACAGATGTATTGCTTAAATATTTTCAAAATATGCAGTCTGTGTGTATAGGTTCTGAACTTCGTAAAGAGAAAACAATCTCTCCATAGAAATATTTAATGAGTTTATTATCTAATTTATTTTTTTAACACATAACTTACCTCCTCAATAGCTACAAACTTTCTCACATTTGTAAGTTAGGAACATGTCACGAGAAAACAGGGTTTCCTGTTCTTCTTATTTAAAAAAACACAAAACCAAAACCAAACTGTTTTCCTATAGGGCTATATGAAGGTAGGAAATGATTTAAAATGCCAAGAAATATATTCTGTGAATGAGAATTAAGGTTCCTACATTGTGTATAATAATATGCAACGTTTTTCTTTTTCAGCATCATTAACCTGTTTTCTATGAATGGAAAATGTTTGAGAACCTGTCATTGAGCATAGCATAAACAGGTTCAGAATGGCAAGCTGTCTTTTCTGGATGTTCAGATGGGCACAGCCCCGTGTGCTCAAAGTTACAAAAGCAGAGGCAATCCCACTGAATTTCTCGGAAGATCTAAAGTCACTCAGACAGACTCTTCCTTTCACTTGAGTTAGTCTGACAGCTCGGCTTACAAATCTCTGTTTGATGAGTCTAAACTTTGTTCATATGACCGAAACCATAAACATCAAAGCACAAATACAAGTCACAGCTCCTCATCTGTTGTCAGCTTTCACCAGATAAGGGCTGCCATGCTCCACCTCCACTTTTTCTCTTTACGAGGTGAAGTGTGACGGGGCAGTCGGGGGACTCAGTGCTGCAGGCTACAACCTGGTGACATTTCCATAGCCTCTTCTTCGCTGTGATTTTTTTGGAATTTGAGGTGTCCATTAAATATATCTGCTAAAGAGTAATGAAAAAAAAAAAGGAAAAAAGAAAGTGAAGAAGCAAACACATAACAAGCTGGTAATTAGAAATTAACTTGCTAGCCTCATCTGATTTCAAAGTCTGTATTGAAAATGAATATTGCAAAAAGGAGAAAAAGCACATGTTCTAAAAAGCCCAATTTTTCTTATTTTCTATTCAAATTTTATTTTGGTTTAAGGTGGTTTTTTTAGCTGTTTTGCCTCATCTCCTGTGTCAGAAACATGTTTTCTGGATTTTTGTGGTTTTACTGGTATATTCCTTGAGGTCTAGAAAAGGTGGAGGTACATTTCAGCAAAAAAAGAGATAATTTGAAGGGAGTCATTAAATTCTAGATTGAAATACAGCATGAATAAAAGGAACAAAAAATAATGCATGTTCCTAATAGTTTTGTCAGCAAAATCCTTCATTGCACTAACTTGGATTTCTTTGAGGACCAAAGATGTCTGCAGTGCTCCACAGCCCCATACTGTTTTGCAGCAATCATGTGGTTGTTGCCTAAATATACTTTACTCTCAATTTAATTCTTATTTAAAGTTTTTTCTGGAACATATGTTGATAAATTTTATTAAATGATGCTGCTGAAAGTGCTATGGAGGCAAAAGCCCACAGCAAAATTCAGGGGTTTAGCAGACCACTCATCCTGCTATTATTATTGACTCTAGCTGGGAGGTGCAGAAACACTACATTGCTGGCATGAACAGCCAGCAATCCAAAATTCTTGTAGATGTGTCTGACAAAAGCCTTTCCAGTTTGTACAGTGTTAGTAGACAGGACCAGTCCACAAGTATTAAGTCCTTCAAGTCCTGAAAAAGTTTTCTAAAGGTTTACATGAGGACACACATGGACAGTTTTTGAAATACAATTTCAGAAAATGTTTTTCCTGAAAAAAAAAACCAAAATTAATATTTCTTGCAAAATGGATTCCTGTTCAGTTGTAATAATGCTTTTATTCTGAGATGACTGACCCTTTCTATAGCACTAGGGATATGGCAGAAGTGGTAATCAGGCAGTCACAAGTTGCTTTTAAAGCCAGTTCAGAAATAATAAGGCAATTTGAGTAAAAGAGACCTGCTTGAACTGAAGTATAGGTCTATATTTAAGTTTTCATGGGTTTACTGATCTTGATAGAAAGAGTCTATTGCAAAATCTTAAAAGAATTTTTTCTAAGAATTAAAAAGTCCATAAGATGGAACTCAGCAGGGATTTTTGTAGTATTTATAATTATTTTATTAATTATTCTCTTTTTATTCATTCTTTTGAAGACAAGCAACATGAAGTTGAAATCCCTTCTCCGACACAGAAAGAGAAAGAGAAAAAGAAGAGGCCAATGTCCCAGATCAGTGGAGTCAAAAAGCTCATGCACAGCTCCAGCCTAACTAATTCCAGTATTCCCAGGTTTGGAGTTAAAACAGACCAAGAAGATGTCCTTGCCAAGGTAGACAATATATAAATTCTTGAATTTAAACCATTAAATTTAAACAGTTTGGACTTTTCAGTATTACTCCATCCTCTGCTTATAAACATTGATTTCAAACTGCAGCACCAAGCACTGCTCTCACTTGAAATAATCCAAATTTCTTGAAGTGGCAGAATAGCTAGTAAAATCAGAATCTGATCATACGGGTTAATTTCAGCATAAAGACAATTTCATGTGGAGATGGAATGTAAATTAGCATTTGTGTATGCATTAATAAAGCTGCCTATTCTTAAATAGTATCTGAAGATTGAAGGCTAAATGTATTGTATAATGTAACAGGAGTGAAAATGTATAGATAGCAACCTTATTTTTTAAAAATGCAGAAATATATATAGCAGTAGAGCTATCCTTCCTATTTTTAGCTGTATCATTTTAGGTACATCCTTTGTGTTATTTTTTCAATGAAACGTCTTATTATTTTTTGCACCAGCAGCTAACTGCTTGGCAATAATAGAAAATTGGTATAAAGGGATTTTTGATCGAGTTTCGCATTTTAAAATATGCCTATCCTAACATTTTCAGGAATCTTATTTGAAGAGTGTTTCTGAGAACCAGGGAGAGAGCAGCAGAATTGCAGCATCTCTGGAGGTTTTCTCTTCACTGAACCTTTTTGTCAATGGACAGTGAGATAGCAAAGTATGTCAGTTAAACTCATTCAAGATACTGTAGAATTTTTCCCTCTGGAGTAATCCACTTAAGAGGCAGTCTTTCCTTCTTAGAGAATTAAAATCTGAAAAATTGGTAGATGTAAATTCTGATATTGCAAGATTAGTAGCAGCTGCAGAGTTTAGAGTTTAGCCCTTCCAGAGTTTAGCGTGTAACTTTCACAGTGGCCAGGTTTGAATAAGTTCTGTGTTTGTAATTGTTTCTCTCAAAAATTGCTGGAATTTCTGTGTTAGGTTTCAACCTGTTTGTTGCTTGATTCTACTCTAGGAACTTGAAGATTTGAACAAGTGGGGCCTTCAGGTTTTCAGAGTAGCAGAGTTATCTGGAAACAGACCTTTGACTGTCATCATGCACACTATTTTTCAGGCAAGTAGGAGTAGTCATGCTGCTTTTTTCTTATCTTGGAGACTGTTCTGTGCTTTGAAATCTAATTTTTTCCTTACTTTTATAGGAGAGGGACTTGTTAAAAACTTTTAAGATTCCAGTAGATACTTTAATAACTTACTTGATGACCCTGGAGGACCATTACCATGCAGATGTGGCATACCATAATAACATACATGCTGCAGACGTTGTTCAGTCAACCCATGTCCTACTATCAACCCCAGCATTAGAGGTAAACTACACTGAAGAGGAGAAGTGGCAGTCATGAGAGAAGGGGATGCACTGAGAGTCTTCTAAACTATATGTTAAAGATCTTGGTTTCTGCAATGTTTTTTAAAGAAATCTTAGTATTTCTTTAATAAATTCTGTTCTTTTAAAGGTATTTTGTGAGTATCAAAGCTGCATGTAAATATCGTGCGGAAAAATATCACATCTTTTCATTCTAAATCATGCAGACTTGTGCAGTCATAACCTTTTTCATTGTAACACAATGCATATCTTCTTTCCACCATCTTATTATTTATACTACATCCTGTTCTGTTGTTATTTCCCATGTGGGATTGTATCTAACCACAGTAAGTGGAATTTCTTAGGAAAGTTAGTGATAAAATGGTGTTCTCTCAAGGGCCTTTTGGGTTTTGGTAGGTGAGGTTTTGGGGAGAGTGGGGTTTTAATGTTTTTTTCTTTCGTTCTGCATGTTTATTCTGATCCTGAAAGACTACTTTTGTATTTACTTCTAAGACAGATTGGAACATGTACTAAATTTTCACTGGACTATGTCTTTTTTTTACCCTCTCATAAGTATTTCAAAATTAATTAGGGAAAAAATTAATCTCTTCTTTTTGTAGTAATTGTCTTCTTGAAAGTTCTTAAATCTCTGAAGTAGAAAGATGTGGAAGATGGAGATATTCCCTCTTTTAAGCACAGTTCAGGGATTAACATAGCAAGCATGGATATATCCCAGCAAACTGTTGGAAAAATTCAGGAAAAGCAAGCAGTAGAAATTTTACTAGTTCAAAAGGATTTACCTTCATTGTCAAGAAGGGCTGCATTTTTACTCTTTCCTATAATGATCAATGTTTCATGTTACTGAATACATCTGGTTTACCTTCTTCTTAAAAAAAGGGTTATAAGTGGACCTTGAGACTGTTGGCAGGTTTTGATCCTCAAAGACTTGGAAATCTCTTGAGAAAGATTTTCTTGCTCTCAAGAAGACAGATTAGATAATGTTCTTAGAATATCACTGGCTTCACCACACAGCTGAACTAGTCATCGGTAAAATTTTGGGGTTTTTTTTCAGATCAGGTTTTTTTTCATGACATCTTCTCAGCAGAGCTTTAGCTGGTGAAATGGCAATGTCTGCCCAGTGCCACTGCTGGTCTATGCACTTCCAAGCTGTCCTTGGTCAATTGTGAAAGCAATGGCATCACATGTGTGCTTCTGACAACAGGACACTGGGCTCAGTGACATTCCAGGTCCACTGCCATCCTCTTTTCCTATCTTCCTGATAATCTCATACAGATGGAAAATCAGTAAATGCTAAGTGAGATGTTGTGTAGTCTGTTGCTATTTCCTTTATCATTGGTTAGGAGATATGCATCTTTCCAGTACAGGACAATACACAGGAGTCAAGCTGAAATATTTAATTTGTGCTATAAGCTAGAAACCTGTACTTAATTGTCTAATAAAGGTGGATTTATTCACTGACTGAAGCTGAAAATACTTCAGTTGTGACAGAAGTTAGTGATGCTGTCTGTATGAAGTACAGATCACTTTACTGTGGCCAAACTTGAAATATTTATGAAATTCTATATAATTGGTGATTTTACAAAAGGTTTTGATAGCTTATGTGTAAGGTCTCTAGAGATCATGGTATATTTCAAATGTGTTTTGCTTGTTCCAATCCAGATTCAAAGCAGACTCTTTTTCATTGAAAAGACGTTTTCTCTGATTAGTGATTGTCATTTCTGTTTCATGATATTCTAGGCAGTCTTCACTGATTTGGAGATTCTTGCAGCAATTTTTGCCAGCGCAATACATGATGTAGATCATCCTGGGGTTTCAAACCAGTTTCTTATCAACACAAGTAAGTTTGATGTTCAGTGATTTTCTCAAAAATTTGCTGCAATAGCACCTGAAAAATACAGTTCATTCATTGTTTGCTTCTCTCTCTAACTTTTCTCAGTAGGTAGATGTTTATATTTTAAACCTGATACTACTTTGCATTTTTTTCAACTTTAGAAATAATTTACATAGTACTCTCTAGCAAGAATTACTGAAGTATGAACTACAAATCTGGCATTGTTTCAATGTATTGCATGTTGTCTCTCCTGGAAATATAGCTGATTTATGTTAAATAAATAAATGAGGAGAAAAATGAAGGAAGATTAAAAAAAAAAAAAAGGTAGACAAGAGTTTATGTGTTCATATTAGAAACATATGATATGACCAAGGATAGAAATTCAGAAAGCAGAAAAGAGGTTTCTTTTTAGCAAACAGACTGTCAGGCCTATCTCTCTCTGCCTGGATCCTGTACTTGGCTTTTGATCTCTCATGCCTTGTGGACTGAATTTCCTCAGCCTGTCTCTGCGGCTTTGATAAACCTGTTTGGTTTTTTTCTGACCCTAATGTGATCTCTAAATTTGAAACCCAGTGTACTTCTATATTTCTCAGGGCTGTTGTCTGCAGCATTGCTGAACCTCTGTCCTCTCCTTATTCTTCTACTGAAAGAAAAACACTGCTAACTTTATTGAACCTGATCATGACATATTTACTGAATGGTTTGTTGCCCCAGTGTAACCTGCTTGGATTTCATTGACTTGTGTCACTATTATCAGCAGGTAGCACTTTGTAGGTCAGTACAAGTTCCATCATACTATGTTATTTCTTTTGCTGACAACTTCTTTTATGACAACTGACCCAGAAGTACAAAGTTAAAATAACACTAATAAACCAAGCACAGAAGAAGAAAAAGCAAAAGAAATGGAAACATACCTAGGGTTGTGTGTTTGACCCACCTGGTTGCACATTTATAGATACTGTCACTTCTGCACATGGGTGAATCTATTTCACAGGTGCTAAAATAGAATGACCCCAAATCAGCAGCAGAGTTTGAAGGGAGCTCCTCCTATGACTCATTGCTGCTGTAGATTTGAATGAGACATTCACTTCAGTTTAGTCTCCACCTAGTTTCGTTTGTCTCAATGGCCTAAAGGCCACTCTATAATGAAATTGAATTTGATGACTCATCTGCATAGAAGAGGATTAGGATTGACTCTGGATTTTTTGTGCTTTACTGGGGACCAGTACAGTTCAGCAGTGTAGTACAGGCAGAGAGTGAATCAAGCTTTGTTCAAAAAACAGTGTATAATACCTGAATTCTTAAGAGTGGGCATATGTAAGTAAAGTTTTACTTTGTTTGTTTAATCAGAAATTGAGTACCAGTATATACTGCTGGCTCCAAGGTTCTACGAGGAAACCAAGGAATTGTTCAAGTTTAAGAGGGATAACTGTCTAGTTGAAGGGATGAGTGGTGGTGCTTAAACCTTTCACTTCTAGTTAGACAGATTGAAATTCAGCTAATATAGGAGTCATTCTCATGCTGATAATTACCAGCTTAGAAAATATGTCTTTTCTCAATTCAGCTTTTGATAAAGGAAGGGCTTATGTGTCAGTCAAGTAACAGCACTAATTGAAACTGCTGTTGCAAGGCTGAAAGAAACAGAGAGATTTTGTTCCTTTAAAATTGTTCTGTATACAGGGAAGAAACTGCAGGGACAGAGACAGAAAAAGATCATCTAATGCTGGTTTCTCATATCCAAAATTTTCCTAACCTCTAGAAGATAATTTGCTTCCATCTATTTTTGTTTTCCAGTGAACCGTACAATGTATTAACATTTCACTAAGCGTAAGAATACATTTGGAAAAAACCATAATAGATTTAGTTACTTAAATTATATACATATTTGCCATGTTTTCGTCTTATTCTTTATAATTAGTCTTGTGATTTTTATGAATATTGTTTTCCTATTTAAAGTCTATTACACAATTGTCAATGAAACTGATACCTTTTGAATGCTATTAAAGAACAAACAAATATGAAGTATATTAGCATCAGAGGAGATGCTTATTTTACCACTGTAACTCTGTCCTTGCTGAAAAATATTCTTGAATCTTATAATGTGTTACAGATGTTACTCAGGGGGAACTTTTGTCCATTTTCACATCCGTTTTGAAGTTGAGTACATTTTAGCTGTGTCTGTAGCTCCAGCTCTTCCAAAGTATTTTGGCAAAGTGGAGTGTTTTGCAGTTGCAGCTCATCAGAAGGCTGTTTGAAAGGAAAATAAACTAGTGCCTGTTTTCTGTGTAAGAAAAACAAGTATGAAAGCTTTGTGTATGTTCTGTGAAAGATGAGAGATAGATCATTTGCAAACTTGCTTTCTTTCTACTTCTGCTGTTATGGTTTTGCTGCCTTTGGGATAAGGAAAGTAAGAGGAAGACTTTCCTGATTCGATGGATTGTTTTATTCAAGACAGGAGAGGAAGACAGCCGGAGAATAGATAATGAGATTAATGAAATCTGAGATCAAAGCTTTTAGAGGCCTCCTATTGAACCAGAGGCATTTTAAAACATAAAATCATTTTCTGCTGTAAAAGAAGAAAAGAGGACAAAGAGTAGAATAGACTGATGTATGTTTAGACTTAGGCTAGAACAGCTGTAATAAATAGAAGATAATATAGCATGTGAAAAGTATGATTCCATAAAAAGTATTTGAGCTTTTTGTGATAGATATATTTACAAGCTGTATCTTAATGCATATGCAAGCTGACTGTGCAGTATTCCTGCGTGAAAGCTAAAGCTGTGCAGAAAGTTTGGTAACTGCTTTGATTAGTCAGAGCTGCCTGTTCAGCAGGCCTAAGCTGATCTTACAGGTGTGCCTCAGCACAGACATGGCTGGGAAAGTGTGTGTTATTCTCACAGCCGTATGGGGTGACTGAGTAAAGAATGATTCCATTGGAGAAGGCAGCATTACAGACAACATCAAGCACTGACCATGCTCAAGCATGAAGCATCAGGCAAGGCCACTGCTTGCAGTTTCACACCACATGACATTATGTGGAAAAGACAGAAGCATAGCTGTTACCATCCTACCAGCCTTCAGTTGTCATGAACTAATGACTGTAAGCCTAGTTCACCAGGCATCTGAGTGTCTTAGATAACTGCAGAAAGACATGATTTGAAAACCAAGAAGTGTGCTCTCTGCAGCAGACCTGCAGAAAAGCCTCAGCTGTGTATTCTCCAGTCAGAGTGCTGGACAGCTGAAACTTTTTTAACAATAGAATTTTAGGTGCTGTGATGGAGAGAGGCATGAGAAGACAACACATCAGAGTGTGTTTTAGTTGAGTTGTGTTTATGCATATATTATGCATATAATATTTTCTAAGTTACCTCATGCAGATATGAAAATGTATCCTGAAAATTACCTTCCTTATATTTTTTTCTAACTTGCCACTACAGGCACATGTACATGCATCATTACAAAGCCATTTCTTTGTTTTCCTCAACTTGGCTTGACCTAGTAAGATATTCAGTCAATAATCTGTAACTTTCAGGGCTGTTACTAAAAGTTTATTTGTAGATCTTGTTATGCATGAATTTGAAAAAGATCTTAAGGGATTTGGTAGAAGCACAGCCTTTAGTAACGTTCTGCCCTGCAATTGTTATTCCAGATTCTGAACTCGCCTTGATGTACAATGACTCATCAGTACTGGAGAATCATCACTTAGCTGTGGGTTTCAAGCTGCTGCAGGAAGAAAATTGTGACATTTTCCAGAATTTGACCAAAAAACAGAGACAATCATTGAGGAAAATGGTCATTGACATTGTGAGTTTTTTTGAGTTTGATCTTCCACAGAGCTAGCACACTGAATAATAAAGCACAGAAGCATTTTATGATAAATTACATGTGATCAGGCCTGTAAACAATGAAGTGAAGGTTTGAAGTTTTCTCATGTCTTACCCAAACATGAATAGTGTGTTCTTTTAAGTTTCAATAACTGTCTATGCATTTTTAGAAAGTAAACACTTCTGTTTCAAGCTGGTTTTGTACTGACATGTATACCATTCTACCATCAGTTAGAAATTTGCTACTGAATTAATAAGGAATTTGGGCTGATCTGATCATTCTGAACAATGCTGAACAATGATTTTGTCATATTTTTAAAATAGCTGAAATGAGAACCTACTATTATGAACATACAGGACTCATGCTTGTATCATGTATTCAGAAATAGGAGGTATGGGTTCCTTCCAAAACTGTTGATTTATATGTTCAAATACTTTTTTAAAAACCCCAGTAGAATCATTTACATAGTGTTCATTTTTTGTTTGTTTTTTCTAGGTTCTTGCAACAGATATGTCTAAGCATATGAATCTACTGGCTGATTTAAAAACTATGGTTGAAACTAAAAAAGTGACCAGTTCTGGTGTCCTGCTTCTTGATAACTATTCAGACAGGATTCAGGTAAGGAAATTCATCTGAAAATGGTCACTTGCATTACATACTTTATAACATTGTTCTCCCCATTCTCCAGCACAGATTAGAGCTGTCTGTTTCACACCATAACCTGCTACTTCCCTCTGTTTCTTTCCTGGTCTAAGTGACATGGTCCAAGTTACTTTCTGGGAGACTAATGAAGTGCTAGAGTAGTTCTGGACTAAATGAGGCTTTGCCCTTCCTTTCAAATTGTCAAAAAGTGATTCTCTTTCTGACAAGGATTTTGTGACCTTTATAGCGGCAGAAGCCAGGTAATTCATGGATATTGCTACAAGTATGAAAAACACACAAGCACATAAGTTTTTGCTGTTTAGAATAAATCTTGCATTACATGTATTTTCAAGGTTTTGTTTTAGAGTCACCAGAAATGTATAAAAAAGGAGCTGCTGTTCTTCAGGGTAATAACACCACAGGTGTTCAATCTATTCCAGGTTCTTCAGAATATGGTGCACTGTGCAGATCTGAGCAATCCTACCAAGCCACTCCATCTCTACCGCCAATGGACAGACAGAATAATGGAGGAATTTTTCCGTCAGGGAGACCGGGAAAGAGAGAGGGGAATGGAGATAAGTCCCATGTGTGATAAGCACAATGCATCTGTGGAAAAATCACAGGTAATTGATTTGACAAGGTAGTTCAACCTTTTAGAAGAAAAGGATGGTACACAGTCATATTTTGAATAATTTTTGAATTTCCTTTTCTTCCTCTGAGTTAATTAATTCAGCTCTTCAGTAGTAAGTGAGGCAATCTGAGACCTTTACAGTCAAAACATAGTACATGGCAGTATGCTTGCTGAAGGGATTCCATCACTGTCCTGACCTGAAAAGCAGCATACATGCCAAAAGAGATTACTGTACAGCTGATTAGGGTTTCCTTCAAAATCAGAATTAAATATAAAGCAGGTATTTGGCTCACTAGATGCAGTGGAGTTGTTTGTAATGAGCAGTTCACTTGAAAACAAATCCTTTCCATGCGCTTATCCAATATCCTGAATCAGACTTCTGAAAAGTAAAAGACCTTATCTATTATATAAACTAGTATGGTTTCCTTTCAGCCACCTTTAAGGTATCTTTTGTCTCTTACTAGCATAATATTTCTCATAACTTCCATGACTTATTCATTTCTCTGTGAATAATCATATTCTTGTACTATTTGTACAGGTGGGATTTATAGATTACATTGTTCATCCTTTGTGGGAGACATGGGCAGATCTTGTTCACCCAGATGCCCAGGATATCTTAGATACACTGGAGGACAATCGAGAATGGTACCAGAGCACAATCCCTCGAAGTCCCTCTCCTGCACCTGAAGAAAAGGAGGAGGGAAAGCAGGGTCAACCTGAAAAATTCCAGTTTGAACTAACACTAGAGGAAGACGGTGAGTCAGACACTGAAAAGGACAGTGGAAGTCAAGTAGAAGAAGACACCAGCTTCAGTGACTCCAAGACTCTTTGCACCCAGGATTCAGAATCCACTGAAATTCCTCTTGATGAGCAAGTAGGGGAAGAGGTAGAAGAGGAGGAGAACCAAACAGCAGAGCCTTGTGTGGTAGAAGAACATTCTCCTGACACATAACAATGAAAACACACTCTCTTTCTCTCCTGCTCTCTCCCTTTCTTTCCCTCTTTCTCTCTCTTTTTTCTTTTTTTTTTTTTTTTTATGGGGGGGAGGAGAGGGGAGGATTTTGGTTTTGTTTTGGATTTTTTATTTTTATTTTTTTAAATTTAGGTAATGATTTCCAAAGTATATATCACATACTAAACCATGGTCAGAACTTGGTGTTACCTGCCAGAAGGATTGTTGATCAAAACTGATGTTGATGACTCAGTTTGGCACTCAGGAATATTGTAACCAGAATTTTCACCTCCATGGTGTCAGAAAGGAGGGGGAGAACATCCATAAGTTACATTTTAATAAAGTCTCTATTTGGCAGATTCCATTAAATAAAGCAAATGCTGTCAGAGGCGTACCACCTGCCAAACGAATGTTGGTGTGCTTTGATAGTTTTTGAATTCATTGTATTGTATTGTAAGGTATTGGATAATAGATTAATGTAGAGGAAACAGACAGAAAAAAACATTGAGGTTCCTACTGGAAAACAAATTCACATAATAAAATAAAATATAAAGGGACACAACATGATTCTGTTACCAACAGGAAGATAAGCTGTGAAAATTGCATAGTTTTCTGATTTCTAATCTTCTGAGACATAACTGAAAAAAGTGTGACGCAGTGGGTTGCACTAACCTCTCCATTTTGTATAATATGTGAAACAGAGATCTTTTTTAGAGCTTACTTTTTATTAAATATACCGAGGTATTATATTTAAAAAAAAAAAACATATTCATCTGCCACTGATTTTTTTTTTTTCCAAAGAGTTACTTACAAGTTTTCAGTACAAATCTGTGCTACACTGGATAATACTTCTAGGTTTTTTTTCTTTAATTCCTTTTTCTTTTATTTTTTTGGCACCTTAGAATGTCATGGTAATATTGAGCTGTAAAAGTCTATTATTTTATATATTCATGAGTTCCATGAATATTTTTTGTGTTACATAAAACTTTTTCAGTATGATAGCTTTTTTTGTTTATTTGTTTTTTCACCACAATTTTCCCAAATGTGTTAGTGGATTTATATAGTGCTTTTGCCCTCATAGTGGCCTGATCCTGCCAACTCTGTCTTACTACAAGAAGTGGTCCCAGTGATACCAGCTGGGACCACTAACACTAGGATTTACAGGACCAGAGCCTGTAAAAACAGTAATGAATTGTCATCAGTAAAAAAGCAGCTCTTTTGCTATTCTAATAACAATTGTTCCTCTGAAACATGGTTTTTCAGACTACTTTTGCCTGGGAGCTATAGACTGCTAAATCAGAACAGACTGATATAACGTATGAAATATTTGTTCTGCTGAAAAAAAGCATTAGTGTAGTATCTCCAACTTAAGACTCCCAGTAACTTTTAATCTGGGTAGCTGTCTAGTTAAACCATTTGCTAATCTGAGAGGTGTACAACATAAAAATAATGAGTAGTGTTATTTTTTCATGTCTTTGTTGCAAGAAGAGCCAGGCCAGTCTTGTCTTTTTATATTATTAAGTGAGCAGTGCATCATCAGAGTTGTAGTTTACTCCATATTATTTCAATCTTAGATCTTTTCATCCTTTTCCCTGCTTGTCCTAAGGGAATCCTGCCTTTCAGTTTGATTGGTACTGAAGGCTACCATAACTTGGAAAGCTAAAGGGAGGTAGGAGTTCATATTTGTCATTTTTCAGTCTTCTTGTTTGGTCATATGAAAGAAGAGATTTTATTTCCTCCTCTTTAGTCGTCATTAGAATTGTAGTTTTGAGTGTAGAAGATGGGAAATAGTTTCCTAGGGAGGCTAGCAGACTCCCACACCCTAAAATTCTGTTAAAATGACAATATCAAGATAATTTCTTAATAAAAGGTGATAGCAGCAGCCATTATTTTCCTTTTGGATTTTTTTGGTAGCAAATTTGCAGCTATGAATACAGGTACTTTTAAATTACCAGAGATCTAGAATAAAAGCCTGTTTAAAAATAATTGGCTAATAGTTCAACTTTTAAATGCATTTTGCATTCTTCTATATCCAGGTCATAATTTTCTTTACCATTAGCCCTCACAGGGCCTTAGCACAGAAGATGCAGAAGGAGTAAAAGAATGAAGATAACTCATGGGGTTTTTTGTGTTTTGCCTTTTTTTTGATTCTTTTTTTTTCATCATTTCTTGCTGACCCTGATCCATCTAAAAGTCCTTTTAGCCCCTGAGAGTGCCTGGAACCTCAGTAGTGGAAAAGCAATATAAATTCCAGAATAACCAGTAGGACCTGGAAAGTTTTGTTTCTGCACTAATTGAAAGTAAATGAACATAAACCCATATTGTGAGATATACACCTGTACATGTGGACAATCAAATCATAGAAAATGATACCATTTCTTAGAGTTGGGGATATAATGCACTGTACAATCTTTTTTTTTCCTCTTTTGCCAAAGTGTGTTTTAGCATTGTACACTGCTTTAAAACAATACCATTTATAAGTGGCTTTATGTGTTGTGAATATTTTTGCCATTAAAAAATGCAGTGAGTGGATATTGAGTGGGAGGAAAAAAGAAAAATCACCTTGTTTATAACAGTACACTTTAGCTTGCAAGTTGCTGTACTCAGTAATGCTGTATTTAAATTCTTAAATTGTTTTGTGTCACTAAAAAATGATAATGAAAGAATATCGATAGAACAAATAGCATTCAGAAGTTAAAAAAACTTGAATGAAATGGATTTTATAGAAAGCTTTGACAGTTCTTTTGAAACACATTATTTATTTTTTGTGCCATTCATTTTTCTCACCAAATGACCTTACCTGTAATACAGTCTTGTTTGTCTCTGTTTACAACCATGTATTTATTGTAATGTACATACTGTAATGTTAATTGTAAATTATCAGTTCTTATTATAACATCATCCTTGTCAGGGTGGTGTTGCTGTATCTGGAAACTCTTGGTGAGAGAATGACTATTGTGTATACATATTCCTTGTACATTTCTTCTCCTGTAATATATTCAGTGTCACCATAGAGCTCATTTATGGAAGATTTGAGAAAAGTATAAAATACATAAAGATATATTGATTAAAAAAGCTGCAGGTCTTTGGTCCCAGGGCTGTGCCTTAACTTTAAACAATATTTTCTTGTTTAGCTGCATTTGAAAGTAAGGTAGCCTTGGGGCTAGGGCTGGGCATTTCTACCATATTTTTAGTTGCTAACTGATGGGGGATACTCTTACGAGCTAATATGCGTAATACTACAATAAACTTTCATTCTTGACCCTGCTGGAAGTTCAAGCTTTTGCAGACTTCTGGTAATGTAATTGTATTGTTTCTGAATATCTTTTTACAGCCTGTAATTGGGGATTATTGCAGCCATTTTTTGCTCCTAAAAAAGATAAATAATTGATGCTGCATTTCAGTGCTGAAATGCACTGAAACAGCTTTGGAAAGCATCTCTAATAAACATTTGATTTTAATGCATATTGTGAAATGGAATGATCAGAATTAAGAGGGTGTAACTCATACACTTTTACAATTGTCTGTAATGTCTCTTCTTTAGTAGCACAAATGATCACTGTATAAGTAGAATCCATAGTAGGATATACAACTTCAGTCTTGGAAATGCTTTCCAATATTAGTGTTACAAGTAGCCAAAGTTTATTTTATATAGGTGTAGCTAAAGCTTTGTGCAGATGTGTGTAGCATAGTGCACTAGCTCTACAGAAGAGCAGTAAACTGTTAGATGTTTTAATAACACTACTATTAGGTTTGCAGGTTGGACTGAGCAACTCTTGCTGTTTGACTTGTCACATTGCTCCAGACAACTCAGAGCTGGTATCATTGAATTTGCCAGAGTGAGGTAAATACCTCTTCTCCATTCCAGTGATGCCCAGCCCTTGTAACTTGTGACTTATTCATGAAAGGAGAGATTCTTTTCCAAGAAAAACCAGAATCTCCTTTTTGACACAAACTGTAGATTTTAGCAGCCCTGGCCCAAAGGAATTCGAATGCTTTTGTTTTATATAGTCTAAAAGGGACTCTACAACAACAGATATCCTGAACAATTTCTTGTTACTGTTTTAATTCGGTATTTTCTTTGGGGATGTCTTGAGAGTGGCAACTTGTGTGAACATTGCACATGGCTATTCTTTCACTGGTTTCTTAGCCTCTCTTACAGCCTATGGGTTAGTACTGTACATCGATACCTTCATATGAAATTTTATATGCAATGGAAATAAAAGCATGTGTTGATTCTGCCTAGTTACTGTATTTGATTTTTTTTAAAGTTAACTTTTTTTACATGAATCCCATAGTTTTGACAGCTTAAAAGAAAACATATTTCCAGAATAATTTGATTACCGTATTTTGTCAGAGTAGTGTTTCACATAGATAATACAAAATAAACTTGAGCAAATCAGAAAAGTCAAATACGGTATTTCTTAGGGAGCCTAATATACAAAGGTGTGATATATAGTTATACTGGAAAGGCATACAATCTTGGTTTTCAGGAAATTTTACCAGTGACTTCAGTGGTTTAAAGAAACTAGATGTCTAGAGATTGTCTAGATGAGCAATACACTGGGATACCATATAGAAACTAAACCAAACCAAACCAATAAAAAAGTACCACAAACATTGTCACAATCTCTGTTCCAAATGGGTGATAAAAAGAAATTGCTCTTAAAAATAAAATTCGTAGTGTTTTCTTGAGGAAGGAATATAGTCTTAATGTGAGTCCAATTCTTAAAACTGGCTTTCAGGCATCTTTTAGGTGCCTGGCTTTCAGGATCAGTGTGAAGTTTTGTGGGACTCTGCTTAACTGAAAATAGTTTCTTGTTGAATAAAAAAAAAAATCTCTGTTCATGTTTTTCTTAAGTCTCTTAATCCTTCTTTGGATTTAGGAGTAGTTTGCAAGGAGAAGGAATTCTTATGACTCCTTTCTAATCACACCTTTGTGTCAGAAAATGCTGGCAAGTACTGTGTGGGATAGATGAAGGGTGCTGTGGTGGGTGGATAAATTAGATGGTGTCTGTCACTCCTGTCAGGCTTCTCCTCACATGTTTGATGTGGCGACCTGCTGACCATTTGCTTTTCCTATCCCATATTGTTCCCCCTCCCACTCTCCCCTGCCCCTCCCCCTGGCCACTCCCTCAGGTTCTCACAATTGGTTCCTGTACCCCAATTCCGCCCAGGGACCGCCCCTGAACCCCTGACAAAACCCCCCTGCGCCCGGATCATGAGGTCTCTCTGCCTCTGGGGGTCGCTGGGACAAGATGGGACTGTTAAAAGATCCTCTTAAACCCTCATGGAGAGACCCTTCTCACCTCCTTCACCATCACTGGCTGTAAGGCTGACAGCTGCCGGAGCAAAACCGTGGAGCCGTCCGAAATGGACTACGGGAGGGCAACCATGGTTGCACTGCCCTGAGCATCCCCGCTGAGCTCTCGGGGAAAGCTGCAGCTTGCTAAACTAAACCTAGCACTACTACAATTTCCAGCACCCCTAATAAGAAAATGGCTTGCGTACATCATGGCTATTATTATAAGGAAGGAGTCCCAAATTATTGTTGACAGTACTGAAACCTTTTCAGTAAGCAAATCAGGTAACATAGCCATGCATAAGCCTGAAGCTGGCAGCAGTAGCTCATTGCTTCCTTCCTACATCCTCTCGCACTATGTCAGTCTCTGCTCATGGAAATAATGAATTAGAATAGAAAAGTTTCAGAGCAAAAGCAAAATGTATCCCTTGTTTCAGTGCAGACAGCTGCTGCTGTAGCAGTTCAATGTATTTTTGAACAAATTACTCTTCTATTTCCTAATGAGACAGATAGTCTGCATAGCTGCAGCTTTGTTTGCTTAATCTCTCTGCAACAAGGAAAATGAAAGTCACAGCTACTAGCACACGTAGTGTTTACTGGAATGATCAGTCCAATTTCTCTCCAGCTGTGATTAATTTTGCTTAGGTTTTTCCAGGAAAAAAGAAATCACAAAAGTTCAAAGATGTTTAAAAAGCCTTTAGTTATGAAACACAGATTTAGAAGAAATATAAAGATTTTAGGTATAGGCTAACTGTGTTGAAATTAGTCAGAATAGGAAGGAATTTGGGCTCAGCTAGAGTTAATTAAAATAGTTACGAGAGCTGGACCTGAAATGGATTTTAAGATGTTAGTAACTGATTACCAAATAACTGATGATCTGTCATTTGCATGTTTGCTTAGCTGTGCTTAGAACGAGGAATAGAAACTTTGATAAGTTGGTGTAGGGAACAAGGCCAATTACCAATTTCCTCCCTTTGTGGGAACCCATTCAAAAGTCATGCAAGAGGAAACTTAGAGGTCACTAAAGTAATTAGGATTGTTAAAGTTCAGAAAGGCAATAAGGTCAAAATGAGGAAGATGAGCATACTTCATCTTTTTTGGGACCACTGACACAATTCAAGACCTCCGACTCAATTCAGAACACACACTACACATGCTTAATGACATTTAACCTCATTTCCATACAAAGTGGAGAATGGGAGGTGTTAAAGTTATGAACATGCATTTGTATTTTGGATATTCATAATTTTTGGAAATAAAAAGCTTTGTGTTTGCTTGGATTGGGGCCCTGCGTCTTAGGGAGCTATCCCACGCAGTGCCTGGAGCCAAATAAAACATAAAAACTTTCTAACTCTAAACTGTTAGAGAGATTTTGTCCGTCTCAGTTGGATATCGATATTAAATCAATATTCATATTTTGGTAAATCAGTTAGTTCAATTTGGTTTAGTCTGAAGAATAAATAAAATCTCTAGCTTCCTCCTGTCAAACTGGTTGAGAAATCTGCAAGAGTAATAAAGGGACATAGGAGGTCCAAATAGAAATCAGAGTGACAAATTGGGAGCAAAACCTGAGCAGGGAGAAATACTCTCCTACTAAAATAATCTCATCTCATCAAAGACATCCCATAGCTAGAATATGGACATTAGGAGAACTGAGTTTAAGTTTGATTTTTGTCTCAGTTCCCTGGGTACAAAGCTGTATCTTTTTTGCCTTCTTGCAAAGCAAGTATTTTGAGTTCCTTGAAGTTACTGTGGTGCTGGTAAAAACTGTATATGCAGTTAAGATATACATACAGAAATATAAAAAAAAATTTTGATACAATGCAGAGTTAATCTCATCTTTAAAGACTAAAAATGTGGGATGACTGTCTCAGACAAACAAGCCCTTCGTGTGGGAGACATCCCATCTGAGTAAACAGCCCATAGTGAAAGCAAGAGGAAGAAGATGTAGGACACTGGATAGTGTTAACTGTCTAGTGCTGATGAGCTGGGCAGACAGCAAATACAGGTCAGAAACTCATCAGTCATGTTTCTTCCAGTCCTACCTCCATCCTTCTCTAACATTCATTGAGTTCAGATGCCTACAGTATCAGCATCCCTAGTATGTAGTGGAGACCATTTTTTGTTTATTTGAAGTCTGGGAAACAAAGTAGAGGTTTTGCAGCATAGTAGTAGTGAAACTACAGTAGGCAAGTTTTGTACATGTGTAGTACTTGGCTTGCAGCAAATGTCTGTAAGCCATCACGGCATGGGGCTAGGCAGAGATCGTTAAAGCTGGCTTAAAATCCTCAGTATCTTCTGATAGTAGAGACTCCAGAAAACTAATAGCCAAATCTCTTAAGAACTTAAGCTAAATTTGTTATTTTACTATGTTCTGGTTTGTCTGGGGTAAAGTTAATTTTCCTCGCAGTGGCTGGTATGGGGCTGTGTTTTGGAATTGTGCTGAACACAGAGTTCGTAATACAGAGATGTTTTTGTTATTGCTGAGCAGAGCTTACACAGAGTCAAGGCCTTTTCTGCTTCTCGTACTGCCATGCTGGTGAGGGGACTGGGAGTGCTTGGGAGGTTGCAAGGAGACACAGCCAGGACAGGTGACCCCAACTGACCAAAGGGATATTCCAGACCCTGTGACATCATGCTCCATGTATAAACTGGGGGAAGAAGGAGGAATGGGGGGACATTTGGAGTGATGGCATTTGTCTTCCCAAGTCACCATTACATGTAATGGGGCCCTGCTCTCCTGGAGATGGCTGAACACCTGCCTGCCCATGGGAAGCAGTGAATTCATTCCTTGCTTTGCTTTGCTTGCATGTGCATCTTTTGCTTTTCCTATTAAACTGTGTGTACCTCAACCCATGAGTTCTCCAGCTTTTACTCTTCTGATTCCCTCCCAGTCCCATTTATGGGGGAGCAGCTGAGTAGAGCTTGGTTGATGGCTGGGGTTAAACCAAGACAAGATCTCATTGCAACTTATCAAAAGTGGTCTGTCTGGGGTTGCTTTGAAGTGGAGCATGAAACCCAGGGAAACACAAGAGTGAGGAGAGAGACGGGAAATATTTTAAGGAAATGTATGGGAAAAAAAGGAAATAAAATGTTTGAAAAAGAGATTATTGCAATCTGGCCCAGGGTTTTGACATTTCTTAGTGGGGATACAACCTCCACCTGTGCCCTCTGAAGTCCCCCTATGCAGTAGGCATCTGGGCCGCCACACGAAATGAGGTGAACTGAGGGCAGAGAGGGACAAATGTGAGGAAAGCAAGAAAAAAGCCCTCACTCAAGGATTGGCTCTACCACAGCCACTGCTGCTCTGGGGAAGATTGAGGAGCTACAAGTCACAACCAAAAGCCCCCACTGTGATGTGTGTCTGTTACACACTGGTGTTCTGGGCTGTGCTGTTGCTCCTTGCCCATGTAGGGGTGCAGCCAAAGTCCCAGCTTGGTGCTCATTGCTCAATGGGGCACATAGGCTGTGGTGTCAGCTGCTCTGAAGTCACTGGAGGGGTGGATATCCCCAAAAACTGCCAGTGCCCTGAGGCTGAAATGCACCCCCAACACTCTCACAGCTGCTGTCAAGAACAGCCACCCCAGAGAGAAACCTGCTGTGCTCCTGTGAATTGCTAAGGAGTATCGCTGTCCCCTTGCTTGGGGCCAGCCAGAGCACTTTGTAAATTTGAAAGCCTTTTAATCTTGTTTTCCCAAATGGGAGTGGGGTGCTACACTGTTTGGAGCCTCTCATCTGTAACACTCAACAGCACAGCAAGGCCAGGGCAGATGTGATCCACACATAGTGTCCCCAGCAGGAGCACAGAACACGGACTGTCTCCTAGCACCTTCCTCCACAGTCAGCAATTACTAATAATGAACATCATTAGTATTCAATTTATTCATTAATCTGTCCAAGCTGAAAAAGCCTTCAGCAGCATGACTTCTAACTGAACTAGTTATGGTTTGGTTTCTTTTCCCTGCAGGTAAGTAAAGTAACTCTCAAGTTCATGCTTCATTAGAAATACTTGATATCATTGCCCATTCTTTCCTCACCAGAATTCCCCTCATAAATATTAAAGCCTTCGTGCTTCTTCCAGGCCTGCTCCTGTCCAGAGAGACTAGTGGGGACTCCCTTTAAACATACGTTGTTGCAGAACCATTCAGCCTTTGTGTCTGAGTAAGTTGGCAACAGGCCTCAGACCGTCTGGTCAGCTGGGTTTGCTGGTTCCAGTGTTCCACCAGCCAGGAAGAGTGCGAGCCCCCAGCACTGTTTCCTGGTGGGATGGCTGCAGCAGCAATCCTGGAGCTCCTCTGCTGCAGATTGGCTTGCACAAGCTGCCAGGTGGGAGAAACTGTGGGTAGTGGTGCAGGATGTTTCTCTGACAGGTTTGATGTGCTGCAGAATCCTCAGGGCTTTGTGCTTGGAGAGTGGTGAAAATCACAGCCAAGTGCAGTGACACTGTTTTTTCAGGATGTGTGTGGGGGGCATTGCGTAGCAGCCAGGGTGATGTTTTGGGATACCTGTACTGTTGTTTACCCACATTCGACCTAAAATTTTGGAGGGTCTTTTTTAGATAAATTTGAACGATTTTCTGATGCATTTCTGCAGAATCCTGCAGATCTCCTTGTAGTTGCAGCCCTCCCTGGCATCACTAATGATGTTTATTTTCCTGGGGAGCAGACATTAGAGTTTGGCTCCTTTTAGCAAAAAGTATCCTCACAGTGGAACCCAAACTTTCCTCTGCTGCACAGGCTTCAGGAGGAATAGAGATGAAATCCCAATGCTCCCCCTCCCCTTTCAGTTGCTGCCCAGCAGCAGCCAGTGTGCTCCCACTGCTTTCTGGGGACAGGTGGTGCCCCTGCAGGGACCCTCGATGCAGGGGTGGCTGTGCCACAGCCTCAGGCTGCACATCCTGCTGCTGTGCTGCTGCCACTGCGCTGTAGAGGAGCAGCTCAGCCAGACACTCGCTGATGCAAAGGGGTTTTTTTTGTGCTCATAGTGGAAGAAAAACGCTGCTTTGGGCACATGCTAATCTCTACACATTCATTTCAGTACAGAACAGCATGTTATTGTGAAAAATAGATTAGGAAGCCTTTTGAAGTAGACTTCCTATCCAAAACCCCATGTTGCATTTCCAGGTATCGCTGTTGGACTGTTTTGTATGTGACTTGATGGTGTCATATAGAGACCACTCTGCCTCTGATAATTTGAAGTTTCCTCTAGCAGGATAGAGCTTTGTACCTGATTTAGAAAGAAAAAGGGAGGGAATGGGGATTTAATTTTGGGCCACTGCAAATCCAGAAAACCTGAAAGCATTAGCAAGGGTGAGTATGAATCACTCCTTTCTTCTTTGTGCTACTTCAGATGAACTGCTCTTATGTTCAGCTTCATTAATAATTAATACAGTGGGGAAGCGGGGCTTGGCCGCATTATCTTCTGTCACAGCCAAAGGGCATGTCTGCAGATCCACACAGCTGCTCTTACTCCAAGGCTCTGGGAAGCACTGCTTGGTGTGTAAGAGAAGTGAACAGAAATCTGTGCTTCTTGCTGTAGCTAATAGTGGTAGGTGACAAAAGGTGAAGGCACCATACAAGGGGAAGTGAAGGTGATGTGAAAGCTCTCCAGGAGGAGAAAACAAGCACACAAAAGGGAACACAACCTGGACATCTGCAGCACGGCTCACACAGCAGCATAATCGTGCTTGCTAGAGGAAAGGGAAGCATGAGGTTTCTGAGAATCTCTTAAATTACAGCTAAAAAGGCCTGAGTTTTTTCATGAGGCATGTTGCAGCAAAATAAGGACTGCCCAGGCCTTGGCACCCTGCAGCCTCCTGGCCTCACTCTGCAAAGGTACCTGGCTCTGCTACTTGCCTGGTCCCAAATTCCCACCTGGCCATCTCTCAGGGATTGCTGTGCAGGGAAGTGCACAGGGGCATAATTTTGGCTGAGGAATTATATTACAGTGAGTATCTGAGCACAGAGGGAAGTGGTGGATAAAGGGATGCTGGGAACACCTATAAGGTAGCAGTAAAGCTGCACATCCAGCAAGTATTGAGAGACAGGGGCTGCAGCTTACTTACAGGGTGAGGGAGGAAACTTCTGCTGTCACACTCCTGGGACAAGGAGGAAAAGAGTCCTTGGAGGAATGTCTACAGGGTAGGTTATATAGAGTAAGTCAGGCCCTGGAAACCAGCAGTGGTGAACACTGGGATGGCAGATTAGGATCATTTTTTAGTTGTTCTACAACTTATTTTGTCTCTTCTCACCAAGATAAAGTAGCAACTTCCTCCGATACATAGGGAAATGAATGTCTGAATACTTTGAGGAATTATCCCTGTCAAGGTGGTGGGTTGGTTTTTGGTGGTGGTTGGTTGTTTGGCATCAGTTAACAAGTTCAGTAGAGGTGGTTATGTACGTCTGCAAGTTAGGGCTTTCCAAAAAGTTTTTACAGTACAGAAATCACTACTACTTAAGTGAGCTTTTGAAACCAGTTGCTTAGGGCAGATTACTATGTTTCTAATCTATGCTTGGTGTGGAAAAGCATATAGATGCATATGCACCTATATATATATATTTATATAAACTTGTTGAAAAGAGGAAACTCTGTGTGAATGCATGGATGAATACCCTTCTCTTGTGCAGTTGTGCTCTGCAGAAAACCAGAGCCCTCCACAGCCAACTGGTGGGTCTGCCCTAGAGCAATTCTAGCAGTTACTGGGAGAGAACAAGAGAAAGGACATCCCTTGCATTCCGTCAGCAAGAAGGAACATGTGAATGTTTATTGACAGATGCAATGCAAGACCTGCAAGCTCTGACTGACCTCACCTTTGCCAGCAGTAGAGGCTCCAGCAGGGAGCTGTGCACTGATGTGGCTGGTCCCACAGCTGCAGCTCTGCTGCAGGGGTGTAGAGGGCTGGGGGATGAGCACAGTCCTGAGGCATCATCCCCCTTGCTCTGGATATAAGCAGCAAAGTGCACATGCCTTAGAAGCAAGATTTAAGACAGTTATGTAGCTAAGCACACACACACAGAGGCAGGTACAAGCTCAGATGTTCCCATGATATATGTGGGGAACACAGCTCAGACATTCCTTGAGATGGCTCACAGTAACAGAGACATGGGAAAATCATGCAACAGAGCTAACTCTGCCTGCACTTTAAGAGGGTGTCATATACTCCACATTGGGGTAGTCAGGAAAGTCTCAAGGATCAAACAGGTAATTTCAATGATTGAAATAGACTGTGAATCTGACACTCAGTTAGACAAATAGAGTAAGTTCACAGACCCACTGGCTCAGGGTTCACCCTAGCTGCAGAAAAAGTGAGATGGCCAGGGGGTCACAGAGGCTGGCTGTGCAGGCTAGAGTGGGTGATAAAATACTGCGTCCTCTTTTTATTTATTTACTTTTTTTTCTTTTTCTTTTATCTTTTCTTTTTTTTTTTTCCTATCTAAATTAAGAGAGAAAGCAGAGCTAGCTCTCTGATAAAAACAGAACAAAACTGCAGAATCTGTTTATCCGTGGTTTTTGTTAATGACAAATTTATTGGAAGTGTAGTAGTGCTAGGTTTAGTTTAGCAAGCTGCAGCTTTCCCCGAGAGCTCAGCGGGGATGCTCAGGGCAGTGCAACCATGGTTGCCCTCCCGTAGTCCATTTCGGACGGCTCCACGGTTTTGCTCCGGCAGCTGTCAGCCTTACAGCCAGTGATGGTGAAGGAGGTGAGAAGGGTCTCTCCATGAGGGTTTAAGAGGATCTTTTAACAGTCCCATCTTGTCCCAGCGACCCCCAGAGGCAGAGAGACCTCATGATCCGGGCGCAGGGGGGTTTTGTCAGGGGTTCAGGGGCGGTCCCTGGGCAGAATTGGGGTACAGGAACCAATTGTGAGAACCTGAGGGAGTGGCCAGGGGGAGGGGCAGGGGAGAGTGGCAGAACAAGGTGGGGGTAGGAAAAGCAATGGGCAAACAGATCGCCACAAGTATGGTTTGATAAGGCCTTCTTAAGACCCATTGAATGAGTCAGTATGTGAAATCTGCAATGGTCATTAAGTTTCTTGGATATCAATGGGGATCCCATGCAAGCCTGGAATTCGCAGCAGCAGCTGTGGTAAGGAGACTGGCACCCCTGTCCTACCCTCCTCCAGGGACTTACTGCCAGCATTGCTGCCCAAAACCATGTTTACCCCAACCCCCTTTAGACGGTGGTTTCACCCTTTGGCCCAAATAATGCACATTAGCTGGGGCATTTTTAACAACAGAGTGCTTCTTTGTCCTGCCAATCTTACACTATGCACAGCAGGCAAAGGGCTGCCACGGTGGCTGTGTTAGCAGCACATTCATCTTCCTAGCTTACACACTCCCATTCCCAAACCTGTTACCTCCTTTTCCTGACAGGCACTGAAAAATAAATTAAAAATCTCCTCTTCCAGTAGCTAGGCTGCAACAAAACACATTCCCCAAAGTGATGCTCACCCTTCAGGAGGAAGGGAGGAGGTGGAAGAGGTTGCAGAGTCAAAGAAGGGGCCACAGCCTCTGTCTGACCACCTTCCAAATCCATTCCTTTCACAGCTCTACAGAACTAAGCCACTTGTCAACTACATTTTAAGTGCAGTTCATCATATTCACCACATTTCACTGTCACTTCTCACATCTTTCCTCTCAGCAACTCTTCACACTCACAGCTTTCCTGAACACATGGGTCCTTTCCTTTTAGGCTGGAGCATTCAGTTGTTTTTCCCTGGTCCCATGAGGTTTCTTTCTTTGTACTTTTTATGTCATCATCTCAATACACTCACACTTCCAGTGGTTTTTTAACCACTTCCTTGGCTACACTCTGTGAAGGTTGTTACCCTACTCTCTTTGCTATTGCTGGCATGGGACACCTCTACCACGTTATGTTGTTTGGAATGGATACCTGAAGTGGGTAATACCAGTACATAGCAGACAAACACTCTTCTTGTGTCTCCGAGTTTCCTGGAAACAACCTCCTCAGGTGTTCCTTCCTGGTAAACATCATTCAACAACAGGTATTTTCAACCATAAAGTGTATCTTTGATGCTGCATTACAAATAAACCCATGCAGCATTTAAGCAAAAGGGTTTTGGCCCCGTTCTCTCATCAAAGCATTAAGCTGTCTAACTCCAGATTGCAGGAAGTGCTTGGTTCCTTTCAATGACCCTGGATGAAGTCCACACAGAGCATGTGGGATCTCTGACCTGCTTCCTGTACTCTTAGGGAAGGCCCTTCTCCCGGAGCACAGTCACCCACAGGGAACATTGCGCATGACTCAACCATTGCCACACAAAGCCCAGCACTACTGATGACACTGACACTGAAGGTGGAGTTCTGCAAAGACACAGAAATGTGCACTGAAACAACTAATGTTTGGTGCCCGTTCCCGTCCTGTGTCTCTGCACAGGAAGGGCACCTTCACAAACAGTGGAGATGACGCTCATCAGAGAGTGCAGCAGCCAGTCCAGAGTGAAGGGTGTGCTGTCATCACACACTCCCACCTTCCCAGGCAGGTGTAGCTGCATTCAGACCAACACTATCCACACCTTTGTGCAGGATGGAGTGGGAAGGGCATTGTGTGTGCACACAGGCTCTCTGCTGTTCAGTGAGCAGGAGGCTGTGGTCCATCAGAACAAGGAAAATATCTTGCACTGAAGCACCCAGCAGACATCTCTTCTGCTTGGAGAGATGTGACAAAAACAGCAACCAAAAAAAAAAAAAAAAGAAGGTAAAAAGCTGAGCTTGGCAGATATCAGCACAGGAGAAAAGTTAAACAAATTCAAGTGCCCAGTAGAATTGTGGGATGGATAAAGGAAGACTAGCAGTGTAAAAAGTTTTAAAGGCTGGTTCTCAGTGCCTCGTGATCCAATTGGAAAGGGATGAAACCTCACCTCAAGCTCATAGTTTGAGCTGCATCTGGGGAAAGAACATCTTCTGGCTGCAATTAAGCTATTTGAATTTCCCTGGAAGAGACAGGGCAGAAGTTTACCACTAACTGCAAGGACACCTGTTAAATCTAAGGTTGTGTGATTTGGACCATGCTATGAAGCCTTGTTTGATTCTATCTCTCCTCACACTCTACTTGGAGAGATAGCCACAACCAGAAGTGGGCTGAGTGGGAAAAAAGAAGTTTTGATGCCCACATGATGCCTCATTATGGGCTGTCTAGATGGGAGTCCTGTGCTCAGGCCACCCAGAACAAGGTCAGCAAGAGTGACTAAGGTGAGTGTTTTGTTCTCCTTCTAGAGGCGTTGTGTCTGCAGGCAGACAGCCCAGGCTCATCCTCTAGCCTGGAAAAGTGGTTCATTGGATGGGTCTGAGCAATTTCATGCAGCACAAAAATGTACATGGGGCCACTGAATAGCTTCAGAGAGCTCTTCACAGGAATGTTTCAAGCAGAGAACAATGTCTGAGGGCAGTGGCTGACCTGGGGCATCAAGCTCTGACAGGAGCCTCGGTCTTGGTTCCAAGGGGAGGGGTCCTGCACAGCAGTAGAAAAGTAAATAAAAAGTGAAGGGCACTGCTGTGCAAGCTGTCATCCTCTGGCTCCTGGAGAAAGCCCAGGGTTTTGCCCTCTCCTGTAGAGGGATCTCCCAACCAAAGAGCAACCAACTGCATCCTGGGTTTTACCTGGAACATGGGGAAACCTGTGTTAGTATCCATGTTGTGTCTGGGTGCCTTAGTCTAGTCCTGATCATCTTCCCAGCATTTAATTAGAGACAGTATTGAAAACAGCATGCTGTTCTTTGCTGCTGAAATGAACAGGCAGCTGCTGAGCCTGCAGAGATCGCTCCACCAGGTCCCCAGGACACTCATAACTCACTCACACCTAATATGGAGCAAGACTGGGGAGTCCCATCTGTCTCTGAAAGGATTCTGTCTGCCACAGTGGAAAAGAAAGAAGGAAAGACGGAGGGTGGGAAGAGAGAAGATACTCCATTTTCTTTCAGGGGTGTAGAAAAGCAGTGACTGGAAGGCAGTTCTTCCCACAGTCTCTTGTCAGCTACCACTGTAATAAGCAAGTTTGCTGACCTAGTTCAGAGTCCACATATTAGGATGGGAATTGTGCAGCATGAACCATTGAACAAGCTCTTTGAAGGTATATGTGTGCAGTGAGCCACAGCTATGTGAGCATGGGTGTTCCTCCTGGGCAATGCACACCGTGCCCTTCTGTGTCCTGGGTGCCGCCACTCAGAACTGCAAATAGGACACATGCCTTAGGGCTCCACCGTTTCAGGAAGCTGCACCATGTGGAGATCCTGCTCCAACCGTCAAACAGGTGGATTCAGCCTTGACAAACCCCCCATCTCACTTGCATGACACATAAAATCCAATGAGTGAATATGCTACCTCAACCAGGGAGGTACAAAAACACAGACACTGCCTATGAATCACCTGCTATTCCTGATTTTGATGAATCCCCTGATACATGGGTGACATGTTAATGCCAAACCGTTTGAAGCAATGACTGATACCTCCCATCCTCTTTTCTCACCTCTGACTTTAGAGCAGGTGTATATAACATGCCAGAAAAGATGGAAATGAAACAAAGCTAATGAACTTGTGTCTTTTTATAGGTAGGAAAAACAAAGCAGAGTTGTTTTCTGCTTTCTCATTGTGACATGCGATGATTATGGATATCTGTATAGAAGCAGCAGTGGCAGGGCAAGGCAGACATGAGTAACCTAATTCGCCTGCCCAGCTCTCAGGTGACTGTGTGTGATGCCCATTAAAGCATTGGGAACTGTACTAGCCTGTCCCAGACAAAATTACAGCACCCCCTTTCCCCATTTTTCTGCAGCATAGGGTCGTCAGTCTGACCATGGCAGAGTTTTGCATTGGGTTGTTCACATCCAGGCCACTTGGTGCTGGCTAGACTCAGCTTCCTTCTGCTGTGTGGAAAAGCTTATTCCCAAAGTCCCTCAGTACTGACATCCACTGACCAACTTGCAAACCCTTTTTTCACAACAGACTCAGACTTCACTTCCCATAACAGTCTTGCACCTTGACCCATGCTTTTAATTCAGCCACACAGAAGGTACCTGGGTATGAGAGCAAAAATTGTGCCAGAGGCTGTTTATTTTACAAGTTACTCTTACAGCACTTGAAAGTTTTGGATGGATGGAGAATATGCAGAAGGATGAGCTTAACACATAGCCTTAAGTTCCTGCTTCCCTTGTGACTTGATGCTATGAACAAGCATAAGCAAGAAGATATTTTGGCTTGATGTGTCCATTTTTTTCGATACCCTGCAAAAGCTTGAGGTCTTTAGTTTGGCCAGGATCCTGTGCTCCACCCAGCAATTTAGGATGCTTGGAATACAGCAGGGAGATGAAGCTGACATATTTGCCACATTCAAGAGGAGGCCATGGTTAGGTCTGAACCTGTGCTGTCACCTGTCAGGACCCATGTAAACCATTGTGTGTGTAGTAGCTTCTCTTTCTTCAAAAATAGGTGTGATTCTTTCCAAGAATCAGTGCATAGTAAGCTGTTCAAAACATTGCTCAAAAGTGAGACATAAGCAGAGCAGTGTTCTTCCTGTACCTCCTACACAGGTGCAAATTGCATCTAGCTCTCCTGTAACTGGAACCATAAATGTACATTGGAAATTTAGGCTCCTAATGAGAACAACAGGAACCAGAGAGTGCGTGCTGTAATTTTAGCTCATTGCCTCTATTGAATCACCTCCAACGCAACCAGCATCACATGTTGCATTAAGGAATGGCAGTGCCACCTGGTCATAACATAATTTAGTTGATTGAAAGTAAAAATCTTGCTATGTAGACGTCATGGGTCATGTGCAGTTACATGCCTAAAGGATGTTTTTTCTTTTACCTGAAGCTATGCAGGCTTAGAAACATGGAGAGTTTTAAATGCCTGCCATGGATAACTGATTTAAGCTTGCTTTCAGGAAGCTGATGGCAGTAAATTCATTTATGAAACTATTTTCTCTGAGTACTGAAAACCTGTTCTCTAATGTGAAAACAAGCTGAAAGCCAAATATATGCACATTTGTGGGCATGAGAGGTATTTTTCTTCTTCCCTTTTTTTTTTCCTCTGTTGGTATCTCCACCTTTTAGCAGCTCCTGTGGTAGGAAAACATGAGATTTTCCTGGCAGTCAGCAGTGGGAAGCCAAGCATGTTGCCTTGAGATGTGATGAGTTCTTCCAGAGGTACTGGTCGAACTTGTCATCCTGAGGAATATAAAATAGCCCTGACCCGTGTTCAGATGTGCTCGTAGTTATAAAACCGGGCTGCACTGCACCAGGAACTTGCAGCATTTTCAGACTTGAGAATGACAGTGTCAGAGAAAATTATTCAGTGTTTGAAGAGTGTTTATTTCATGCCCTTATGTATTCAAACTGTTTTTTTGATAGCACAGCTGAATAGCATGTGACTCATAAATGACTGTTTTAAAGGTCTCTAGTTAGCATGTCACATGTGAACCAGGCAACATGTGAATCCACTGGTGAAAGCCAGTGACACGATCTGGTGGGGAAGGAACTGTTAGTCCTGGTGATGGAAGCACTGTAGATACCGAAAGTGGAGGGATTCTTTTTTGGTTTGGTGTCATTAAGCTAAGAAGAGCCAAAATCCCCCGCTGCCCCCTCATTTATTTACATGTAGTTGCTCAAAGCAGTTTGACTAAAAATAGAAAATCTTCCAGTATTATATTCAAGTAACTGGATACTTTTCTTTTAAACTCTTATTCCAAACTGCTTCATCTTTCTTTTGGAGCAACTGCCTCTTCTGAAGAGACTTCTTTCTCTAGAGAGCAGTTTTTGTCAGAGCTGTACTGACAGGCTTCTCAGCTGCAATATAATTTATTCTTTTGCTAATCATCATCTTCAAAAGTGAAATTTGCTTATATGCAGGAGCTCTGTCTGAGCTGGTAAAACAGGAAAGCCCCTGAGTGTCTGAGCAAGGACACAAGGGTGCTGCTGAGGACAAGGAAATCCCACCTCAAGTCTCTCCGTTAGACAATGTGCAGGTTTCCATGCTGAGTGAGGAAGCAGCCAGTGTGGCTGTCACAGTGCTGCTTAGCAGCACATTAGAGCAGGGTTTATTTGTATAAAGAGTACATGAGCGTGGTCAGCACCCTCCCTAAATCTGACAGAGCATTTCTGTGTGGGAAAGAGAGCCATCTTTGAGGACCTTAAACTAAGTAACAACACAGTGACAGCGTGGGTTCCTAGAAAGCCTTGTTGTAGTGCAAGAGGGACACAGTTAAGTGTATACAGGTAATGCTTTTGTGTAAATGGTCTTGGGAAAGAAGTGGATGGTGCAGGTACCTGATCCTATGCTCTGTGACATAGAGAAGAGCTGATATAGCAAACAGATCTTTGAAAAGTAATACCGATGCAGTTGCTTCTGGTTGACCAGAGACATAATATGAGACCACAAATAGCTGCAGCCTTTTCTGAAATTATTGTATATGGACACCTGCCTGGAAAGCTGCAGACCTGATAGCAGTGTCTTAGTCAACTCAAGAGTAGCTGGAGACTGAATAGGTACAGGAGTATGAAGTACACAAATTACTTGTTGCAGTCATTCCTTACTACCACTGAAGCCCTCCTTCTCCTCTAAACCAAGCTGAAATGAACCCAATTACACCAAACCCACCTGCAATTGTCTTTCTCTCCCTGTGTCCCTCTGGTTTTGCATAGACTTTGGCAGCACTTTGTCAGAGTTCAGCTTTTGATCTCTTCTCTATACAGTACACACTGGTTTCCTAAATCTTAAACAAATATGTACCTGAGGCACACCCACAGATATCAATGCATATAAATAGCAGAGTGAGCATTTAAATGATTAAGGATTTTTTGGTTAGCCATTGCATCCTTACCATGTCCTAAAGCAAGTAGCACACCTTCTGGCCTGCACACACTGGACTTCGTTCTACATGCAGCAGCACTCAAATGCCCTTTTAGAAAATGAAACACTGTGAACTGGTAACATTGGAGTAGATAATTTTGAAGTTTTATTGAGATATTCATGTTTAACATTGTTTAAAAGGTGAATCAGGCTTCACACATTTACCATGCACTCTTATGTGCTGTGCTGTGTTAATTGCTGTTACTTGTTGAATACATCTATTTACACATGCTGCAGCTTTTCTCTTCTTTTTGTGTAAATTCTGACCTTTTTGCGGGAGCAGGGTAACCTTTGATAGCACATTGTAATAGCAGACTTTAATTTCTGTTGCTCTGCTGATCCAAAACTATTTAAAAAACCCAAAAAACAGCTGAACAAAAAAATCATGTAGCAATGTAAAAAGTTTGGGAAGTGCTTGGCATTCAACAAGCATTTCATTAAATTATGTTAAATTATATTATAAATTGCTTTTTTTGGGGACTTCTGTTTCCACCGTGGCCCTATGAAGAGTGTTTGACAGGCCAGAGGAGCACAGCATAACAGAAGCGGAAGGAAGGCTTGTGGAAGGCTCTTCTGCATTGCTGAAAGGTGAAAATGTGACACACTGTGAACCCGCTCCAGAGATAGTATCACTTGACAGTGAAAACATAAATTCACTGCAGAGTTCCTCCTGTTTTAAATCTGAAAACAGTGGCATTTTTGATGAGTACTAAGTGGCTATAATACAGGTAAAACTTTAATCTCCAAAAGCCTAAAATACAAATTGAAAAAGAGACTTCAGCCTAGGTACTGAAGAATTAAAGAGACTGTAGAATATTTATAAGATTGCAAGAAGACACTTGAAAATATTTTTATTTGGAGAGTCATAGCCTTGTTTCCATTAAGCAATTTCACTTGACAATTGTGACTTGAAATTCTATCTGCTGGACATGGTGTGGTGAGTGAGTGTGTGTGGGATCTGCTTGTGCATCAAGAACGAGAAGGATCCAGGACAAGAATCAGCATTATCTCTTCTCTCCATGGAAATATTCATGGCCAGGTTGGGTGGGGTTTTAAGCACCCCGGTCTAGTGGTCTCTGCCCATGGTGGGGCAGGGTTGACACGAGATGATCTTTAAGGTTCCTTGCAACTCAAACAATTCTATGATTCTGCAGTTCTGTGATCCCCATGGAAAGTCCAAGACATTTCTTTTTCCCTCCATATGTCAGTGTGTGATTTAGTGTTAAGGGAATTTGGGAGAGCTACAGTACAACCCGAGTCCAGGGAAGAGATTTTCCACTAAAATGACAGGAAATGTCTCCCACTCTGTAAGGCTCCTCTCCATTCAGGATTTTGCTGGAAGGGACTGCTGACTGAAGATTTCTATGACTGTATCTGTTCCCTCTGGCCATCAACAAAGGCATTCCTGCAGAAGCAGATTATGCTCCCATTGCAGATGCAGTTACCAACTCCAGCATATTTCTATGGCTCTCCAACTTCTTGGGATCACTGAACCACATTGCAGTATTCTGTGCAGTTACTAATGGGCCTCTACATTTCTGGTTCTGGACCAAGGTAGTCTTCATCCAGCATTAGAGCAGGCAGAAGGGGAGCACCTGACCCCATGAGAGAACTGGTGCTGTCCCTGGGGCTGGTGTGTTGTAGGGACTACCAGTCAGCCACAAATCAGCAGGCTTCCAAGGTCCCTCATCAAGTACAGGTGCAGAACATGGATGTGAATGACTACAGGTCACACAATATTTAACTCTGATCATCCTGCCCTCCCTCCCTGTCCTGCAGAGCTCTGCTTCCCCTTGAGAAGGGCACCAGGGCAGCATCTTCTCTTGTTTAAAAAGAAGCAGCTACACAGGTGCCTGTAGGAAAGATAAGATGCTTTCATGGTCTGAAATTGCATCCATGTTCTCTGTCTCAGCTTTTCTTACTGTTTTCACTTTTCACTCGGTATCTGCAAACTTTCAAAATCTGTTCTGTAGCTGATACTTCCTAATTCTTATATGCCATTTCCTCCACCAAACCACCTCAAAAATGGCTTTATTCCCTTCCAGGTGTCTCATTAAGGCCTAAGTTTGCAACCCCTGCTGTGCTGCCTCTTACAGTTGCAAGCACCTGTCCCTGCCTGACACTTGGGACCCTGCTGTGCTCTGGGACCTCCCCAGTCAGTTTAAACTGAGAAATTGAGAGAGGGTGGAAAATGCAGGAGATGCAAGAACCAGGGTCTGTTGGGAGCAGGGATGAGTTTTCCCAGGCCGCTCTTGGTCTGCTAGGAAAGTGTGATTTTTGTAACACATCTCTCTCTCTCTCAGAGACACCATTGAGAAACAAAGCCTTGGCCAGTAGTGCAAGCAGCTGATGGCCAGGACAAAGCAGGGGCATAAGAGGGTGAAGGTGGCCATGGCAAGACCCTTGGCAGGTCACAGCAGCCCTCCACATGAAAAGCAGCTGCAGAGCCAACTCATGCCTCAAATGAGTTGCTCTGCCTCCATTTCTGGGTTTTTATTTTCCTGTTTTTAATGCTTCATGCTCTTGTGAGCAATGATCACTGCCATTGCTATATAAATTAGAACTGAACTATTTCTCCTAATTGCTTTCTGCAGGCACATTAAGGCAGAATACTGTGATCTGAGAACACAGACCCTGCAGGGCAGAGCTGTCTGAGGACTGTAGGCTGGGCCAGGATATCTCCCTTGGGGAAAAAAAGGATTATAGAAGGAGTCACATCTTTAAATGAGAAGTGATGGGGAAGACTGGGAGGGAGAAACCCATAGGTCAAGTAGGTTTTACATGGAACATAAGTCCTGCCCTCCATCCCCACTCCATGAGCAAATTTTTGGGTAGCAGTATTGGCAGTGCCCTTTCCCTTTGCTGTCCTTCTTGTCCACTTAGTCACAAAGGGCAAAAGCACATATTCCTCCCCTAAAACACTCAGAAATCAGGTTGGCATCCTTTGCAGACTTAATGATTCTGGAAGGCAGCACTGGGATTCCTTCCTTTCATGTGGCTCTGTTAAGAAATATTTTTGCATTGTATGGAAGAGAAGTTAAGAAGGCACAGCACCAGGTACCACATGAAGGGAGCCTTTGTGTTCTTAACCACCTTTCCTGCTGACACCATGAGACTGGGGCTGGGAAACCTGCTAGTGAGGGCAGGAGAATTATGCATCATCTGTCCAAACTGAGCATCTTCTCACCCTGCCTTCTGGCTGGCTGGGGGCACATTTTAGGTGTGGGGGATGAGAGCAGTAAATCAGTCTCTTCTACCACACAGGAATGGGGCAGGAGCCCCTGATATTTTAGGAGGTGGTCAGTTGAGAATTTGCAGCCTGCTCTCTCTCAAAGCCATAAACCTCTATTTAATGTAAATGTCTGCTCAGGGCCTCCAAAACTGGTGCCCCCCATATCTGGGGTTGATAAAAGGATGGGGATGCCTGAGATATCCACAGTCTGTGCTCGATGAAGGGTAGGGCCAGCCTGTCCCTAATCTCTCCAAATCCCCATGCAGTATACTGCCCAGGTGGAGGAGCACAAGTCAGGAGCAGGCCCACTTCTCTGGGCAATGAGTTAATAAGAAACATGTTTGGTGTTCGTGCCCTTTCACTAGTGGGTCTGTGTGGCAGCCATTAAAATTGAGGTTTTGGAACTTACCTGCAGAATAAATGTTGGGGAAAATGTCAACATTTTTTTGAGCTTTGTGAAGAGCTAGTGTTAGAGCTAGGGTTTTAAAAGAAACTCCAAAAAGCGTGAACTGCAATAACATCATGTGAACTAACAGTAGAATACATCATTTTAATAGACTGTAGCCTCATGTACCACATGCCTGCCGTATGGCAAAGAAAGGTAGTTCATAGTGTGCTAAGCCTATACACAGAGCAGAATTTCCTTGCTTTGCTATCTTGGTGAATCCTCTTCCCATGTTACGTCATGATGCTTTTACTTATGTCATGATATACTAGAAAATGAGATGCATTAGGTTGCAAGGAAGGGGCAGAATATGTTTCCTATTTCACCACTGGAACCAGCTCTGTCCTACTCCTATCCTGGGATCAGAAAGTGGGGGCAAAAAATATCAGGGAGAGACTTGAAACTTCTTCTCACACAAACAGTACAATATGCAGTAGGGGGCCTACATTAAAGCTGTGTGTCTCCCCCTCTCCGTAGCTGCTGTGGGTGAGAAGCTCTGTCTGTCTTCCAGCCCCCTGTCCAGGCCACCACAGGCTGTGTGTCCTGCGCAGCAGCAGCTGCTGCTTCTGACTGGATTGCAGGACCTGAACAGGAGAGCCTGTTTGGGTGGCCCTGTGAACCCATCTGGGAGTGTTGGCAAATGCACACTAACCTTGTGCCTGAAAAAATGCAGAATTTTGAGTAAGCCTCCAAGCTTGTCAATGCTGAATTGTTTCTGGCTATGGAACTATAATTTCTTGCCTTAGAGTTGGTAGGAAACAATTAAAGAGTCTCTTGGCACTAATTCGCCAGGGAGTTTCTAGCCCTCAGTGCTTGCAGGAAGGCTGACAATGTGGGAGGTGTCATAACCACATGCAGCACTGTGGTGCTGAGCTGAAACTGGAAGTTGCAGACCAGGGTGCCCACAAGGGATAGCAGAAGACCATCTTTAGTCATTTTTCTTTAGAGGCTTTTTTTTCTTTCTCTTGAGAGATGACAGCATGAAGTATTTTTCCTTCTTGCTCTTTCTGTCCGCCACCTAAGCAGCAATTCTTAACACACTAAACACACATCTCAGATGCACTTAGAGTATGGACAAGAAACAATAGAAGGGATGAAGCCAATATATTACATGGCTTCATATTATTTTAGGCGCCTATTTCACAGCTTTCCTGGAGTCAGACTGATGGTTTGGGAAATTACAAGAATGACAATATTGGAGTCTTTAATTAAATGCAGAGTTGAAAAGTGTTAGCAGCTGCCACCAAAATTTGTGCTGTGGGCGGAGTGGGACAGGGTATACCTGGGAAAAAAAAAAGGAGAGGGTTGGAGTGGACCAGAAATCTTTCGCATGCTTGGATCCGCGAAGGTAAAAGTAGCAGATAAGGTATCTGCCAGGGATCCATCAGACAGCAACGAGCTAAGAAAAAAGCCTTGTCGCCACATCGTGGCCAAGCGAGGCCACTCCTTTCTGGAGTGGGTAAAACAGCCTCCTACCTCTCTTCCTGAGCAGGAACACTGGGAAAGCTGGGCACACCTGTAAAGGCAAGCTGCAGGGAACGACCTACCAAAACGCTTGTAAAGCATGAAAGGGGCACCGCAACCCCAGTTGCGTGCGGCGAGGCCCGGGGGGAGCGGAGATGCGCTGCGCGGCTCCGGCGCTCCCTCTGCCGCCCGCTCCGCCGCCCGCGCAGCCCCGGCGGCTCCGGGCGCGACTTCGTCCGTCCCGCTGCGCTCGGAACGGGAGCCGCCGGGGCAGGGTTTGGGCAAAATGCGCCTTTATCAGGTATGATGCCTTTTGTTTTTAGAACTGCGCTGTCCCTAGGATATAGTGATACTCGTCTGTACAGCCTGTCCTCCAGCACATGGCTGTGGGGTGCGGCACAGGAATCGTGGATAGAATCATAGGGTCAGTTAGGCTGGGAAAGACTCTTAAGTCCAGTCGTTATCCCACCACTGCCAAGTCCAGCACTAAACCATGTGCCCAAGTGCCACATCTGTATGTCTTTTGCAGACTTGCAGGGTTGGTGCTTCCACCACTTCCCTGGGCAGGCTGTTCCAATGCCTAACCACCCATTTCAGTGAAGAAATCTTTCCTACCACCCAATCTAAACCTCCCCAGCACAACTTGAGGCCATTTCCTCTTGTCTTGATGCATGCTACTTGTGAGAAGAGACTGACCCCCATCTTGCTAAAACCTTTTATGTACTTATAGAGAGCAATAAGGTCACCTCCTTTTTTCCCCAGCTCCCTCAGCTGCTCCTCACAGAACTTGTGCTCCAGACCCTTCCCTGCTCCATTGCCCTTCTCTGGACTCCCTCCAGCACCTCAATGTCTTTCTTGCAGTGAGGGGCCCAGAACTGGACACAGCACTCGAGGTGCGGCCTCACCAGTGCCCAGTACAGGGGGACAATCCCTGCCCTGATCCTGCTGGCCACACTATTGCTGATCCAGGCCAGGATGCCATTGGCCTTCTTGGCCACCAGGGCACACCCTGGCTCATGTTCAGCCACTGTCAACCAGGGGTCAGGAAGACAGTCAAAGTGACTGTATGCAGTCACTGGTGCAGCAGTGTGCATTGCAAGCTCACTGAGCCCTCACTTTAGCTCTTGCCCTGATTGGGAGAGCAGCTCTTAGGGATAAACCCCTCCTGTACCAACAGACTGTGTTGCATGCCTGTTTGCCCTGTGTCTTGCAGTGAATGAATGGGGTAGTGCACAGCCAGAAAATGCAGCCAGGCTTAGTTCTCAGGCCCGACATTCAACTACAGAGATAAAGGTAATGGTAAAAGCGGATTTCACAAGATGGGGTAGCTCAATCTACTGAGCAGGCTGAGCAGCAGCCTGGGGTTGAGTAAGTGGGTTAAAATCTGAAACTTCTTCCCATGAAACTGAAATGACAAAAGACAGTTCCCAAGGCCAAAAGCTCTGCTGTGTGGCAGGTGACAGGTGACAGGACGGGTCCCTGCCAGGCAGCGGGAGCAGCTGCAGTGCACAGCGCGGTGTGGTTGCAGCACACACATGTTAGAGGGCTATCTGATGCAATCATGAGCTGCACAGAGAGGCACCCACTGCTCCTTCCCAAGGGGTGGCGGAAAAGTGGCCTGGAAGGCAGCTGGGGGAGATTTTAGCCTGTAGCATCTGTGTGGGGTGTTGGAATAACACAAAGGAAGGTTCTTGCTGTGAGACCAGAAAAGATGGTGAGTTAAAAGATATTTCTGGCATCTAATTTTCATTTCAATGCAAAGAAAAGGAAAAAGAAGGAAGAAAAGCAAGGTTTTTAGATGAGCCTGTCATTACCAGGCAGTTCAGTGCTATGCTGAAATAACACAGCTAGTTTGAGGACTGTCCATGGATCACAGCAGCGGATCACTGGACTGGATCACAGCAGAGTGAGGATGCAGCAGTAAGTGCTACTGATGACCCCTGGGATCTCTGCACCTACGTATGCATAGCCCAGAGTGTAAGACCCACAGCAAGCTTCACAATGTGCTTGTATCAGGGCTCTGACTTGCCAAAAACCTTTGGACCACTAAAATGGACAAAGGGCCTAGGTCATTGCTGATTTACTAACTTTACTCCTATTCTTGGAGTAAGGCCTTTACACCAAGACTTTGTGCAACTCTTATAGACACACCATCCTTTTTTCCTTTCCCTATACCTTCTTTTAGCACTATGAGACCATTAGCTGTGTGATTCCCCACTGTTGCACTGAAGTAGCACCTTTGAGCAAATGCAGTACTCAGAAACCTCATGGCTGCATCATGAAAGGTGGCTGAAGGCAAACAGACAGCCAGAGATGTGGCTGCCCATAAAATGACAGTTTCCATTGCTCATACTTGGAAGTAGCTTAAGATGGTATCCGTGGTCACCAAAACCATCCAGGCCCAGCTTGTTTTCCCTGTGGTTTGTCTGTCATCATCATCATCATCGTCATGCACGTATGCTATGGCATATTATTTGAATGCAACATTTATCCATTGCTCTCCTGGTACAATGAATCGTTCTTCTGGTTATGTAATTTCATTAAAAAAAAAAAAAAGAAAAGAAAGAAAAGAAAGAAAAGAAAAGAAAAAAGAAGACTCACTTTCCAGAATCCCAGCACTAAAAGGTCAGTTTCTCCTTGGAATATAAGTGGTGAATGGAGGAGAAAGAGTCTGTTGGCTTAGCACTGAGACACTAAGGCTTCTTACCTAACCCGCCAATGAGCCCAGTGTAAGACGGATGTCTGTTGCCAGCACATCTCCAATATGTAGTTCTGTGATTTCTCCCTTTTTCTTTGTTAGCAGTTGCCAGGCAGCTTCCACTCTGACTTGGTGATTTGTGCACTGTGGGACTGTGCAGACATGGATTATCTTGAGCCAAATTTGGTAAGGCAAGAGGGAAGGCTTAGCAGATTTATAAATTGTCTTTCTGGCTTCCTCTGAAATGTAATAGTGAAGATATTATCTGCTAAGGAAATAGGAAGAAATCCCTCTTCTTATGTGCTTGGAATCTCTATTATCATATTTCAGGAAAATAATTAGTGGTAGAAAACTGGGAGTCACATGCAGAAGAAGAACAAGACAATTTCCAGATAGAAATGTTCATCCCAGGACTAGATAGTTATGTTTGCTAATACCATGGTACAGAAAGCACACATATAATAAAAGCAGACAGCAGCCAGACTACTGACCAAAGGCATAGGACTCCTGAAATGAATGGCTGTGCTGAAATCCCATGTGTGCTCAAGGCTAAATGACCTCCTGCAGACTTGACATGAACACCAAGTACCTCCATCCTGGTAGACAGCCCCCATTCCCTGTGAGATAAAAAGGAGCTATTTAACCAGCTTGTCTGTAATGCTAGTGAAGATATTTTTATCCTGCGTAGACACAAAGCAACATTTGTTCCATGCTGACAGTTACAGAGTAAAACCTTGGTTTTTTTCTGCTATGCCAGGTGGCATGTGGATGGTTATGTGCCCTCACGAAGCAAAGACGTCACAAAACTCATCTCTCTATTGTTAATTACCGAAGAGAGTAACTGCAGTTTGAAGTGGGCTTTATTTTCCACACAATTTCTGGTGTTGTTCCTCAACAGAAATAAAGGAGATGGCCCAAAGGCAGGCTCCACCTGAGACATTGAGCAGATGCTGCCTGAGATGATGGCTGGCTCACAGCTGCAGGGCATGGGTGGCTGGGCTGTGTGCATTGTGCTGCTGGCTGGCACAGGGGCTGGTGCTGCTGGGGTCAGGGACTAAGCCTTCTCCTGCTTGGATAAGTGTTAAAGAAAACAGTAAAAATGAAGACATAATATATTTCTTAGGGTAAATCTTCTTGAAAGAAAAGCAGGGCAGAGTTTTTAAAAAATGGCTGCCTGATCTCATGTTCCTAAAACCCTACCTAAACTTTAAAACCTCTGGAGTCTGGTAAGAGGCAGATCTCCTGTGTGACATCCCCAGATGTTCTATAGCTATTCATAGGCTTATTTTCTAACCACAGGCATTGATTTGAAACAAGAGAGTATGCACTTCCTGGGGCCTCAGAACACCCTGCAGGAGCCCCTGAGTGAGACTGCTCTGCTGGGAGTGTGCTGATTGTCTGCACCTGGCCAAGATGTTTTGGGTTAGCTGCACTGCCTCAATAGGGGTGATAATTTGGCAGTCCAAGGTCACTCTTCACATGTGCCTGTATCTCCCCAGGCTGCATCTCCTCAGGAAACCATAATCCTGCTTGTGGAGGCCCCAGATATCCTCCCCTGGTGCAGCTGTTGGGAAGTGAAGAGTGTAGTAATACCAGAGTTTCTAACTCCCCGAGACAGTGTTTTTTATCTTCCTAACAACTGTGAGTTTGGATTGACTTTGGACCTTCCACATGATTTTTACACAGGTGTAATGGTCTCTGGTCTCATTTTCCATCACACTGCAGTGGGTTGCAGAACTGCCTGGGCTCACTCTTAGGCTTAGCCAGGGCTGGAGTGTCTCTTCAGCCTCCTGCTCCTTCAGCACCTCCAGCTTCTCCAACCCCAGTGGAGATTTAGGACCAGACTACATGTCAGACCCTCTGGCTGGGCTGTCATGGAGAACAGGACCTCACACCAGCTTCCCACGGCCTGTGCCTGCCGCTGGTGACCGGTGTTCCCCATGGTATAAAGCACATTCCTTTCTTACGTGAGACAGTTAAGCTGTAAATCTTCTGGCCTACAGTTCAATTCTTCAGGATCTTGCATTAGTGCCAACAGATACACAGATTTAGAAAGGCACTTCAGATTTTTGAAGGCACCTGTTTTTCACTTTGCAGCTCAAGAGTTGCACAGATCTATACAAAAAACAACTAACCCTCAGTTTTCCATTGCCTTGCTGAGTCCCCTCAGTTAGGTGTAAGCCCAGAGCTTGTCTTTCTCAATTTTGGTGGATCATATTGCTAAGTCATGCACCCTTACTTCACTAGGATATTCTGCCTGTTTGACCTTTTTACTCAAAGCTGGGAATCTTTTCTGTGTCACTCTACATTTCCACATTTCCACTTTCCATTAACTTTTCCTATGTCTTTTTTTTTTTTTTTTAATTTTTTTTTTTTTGTGGTTAGAAACATTTTTTGTCTTCAGCCTTCTGACTGGAAATAGGATAAAAAGGGTTTCCTTGAGCAACAAACACCTGTTGCTTATCCTGGTAGATCACTGTTCTCAGCTACCCATCTGTGATTTTCTCTAGTTTAGTTCTTTATAAGTTTCAGCATGTTCAAAATAAAAGCAATTCAAAAACTTTCTCATTCAAAGGTACCCATCAGAAGACACCTATTTTTCCCCTGCTATCCTTCCCCTCTCATACCTCATTTTCTTGTCTTCCACTCTCCCTAATACACACAGTAAATACATTAGGGCCAGTCTCAGACAGCAATGGCATAGGGAGGTAGGTGGAAAAGACACTACATTTGCCAATATCTGAAAGGAATGAAGGAGTTTCATTCTCAGAAGTGGTTTGATGACAAGAGTCCATGCTACAAAGAGAAGCTCTATGAGTGAGGGCAGTGAGCTGCACAGACAGACCATTCTGCAAAAACCTATGTAGAGATACAGGATCACAAACAGTAGGCTAGGAAGCACTCAGTGTTAAGAGAAAATTAAGCAACTACCAGGAGATATTTTGCAGATGAGATGTAAATACACTAGAAAAAGTTGGGGAACTTGGCTGGAACACAGCAGAACAGTGAGAAGGGACATGTGCTAAAGGAGTTTGTAGGTGGATGCCTTGCTCACAGGACTTAGGGAGGACAGAGGATGGTGCAATCTGTTCAACAGATTGATTGAAAATTAGGATTTATGTGGAGGGAAAATAAATTCAGAAGTCACAGCAGGGTTCAAACTAGCACAAGAGTATGCATGTGTATGCATGTGTGCATGTGTGTGTGCACGTATTAGAAAAAAGCAATAACTGGACAGTGATACATCATAATTTGTGTGAAATAACCACCCACCACAACTGAGATCGCGCATTTGGACTAAGATTACATGATCAACTAATAACAGCATCCAAAAAGCACATACACTGTTTAGTAGTGTAGACAGTGAAAAATCAAAAGAAAAAACTGCCCTATTTAAAAGGGTCAACCTATAGGCAGCATGCTTTTGCTAGGGAAGTGTCAAAAAAATCTTTCTCCTTCAGACTATTAGGGCAAAGTCTCCTAATTCTGTGGAATTTGTACAGAACTACAGTCACCAGTGCTACTGAGAGGATATTAGTGAAATGAATTATTGTGTATGTGGTATCTTTGTCCATCATTTAGTAAAAAATGTATTTTTTTCCAGTTTTAGTTAGTAAAAGGAAATAAATGAGGGGAGAGGGGTGGGGTGTAAGACCATGTCACCACAACTGAGATATTCGTGAATATAGTCTCTTGAATATTTATTGTAATTGCAAAAGGAAAAAAAAAACAAACAAAAAACTTTCAGCAAAAAAATTAAACAAACAAAATCCACTTGGTATACAGAAGTCACATACAAACAGAATATCCAATGGAATACACATGGTCTCTACATCTGCACAGAATTAAAACTCTCTATGTGGATAACACTTGTACTGAACATTCAGACAAGAGCTTCCATGGATGTATGGAGAAGATTCACAAAATTTATCACCCAGCAGCATTTTAGCTAACATATTTTTAAAACCACAGTAGCTATATCACAGTAAGAGTCAGGGGATAAGGCACAGATTGAGTCTCACCCCCTCACAAAGGTATCCTAAACACGTACTTCAATTTTTCTTCAAGAACAGTTTAGCAAACAAGTTAGTTTGAGGGAACCAGCTACATATTATCAAGGTAAGCATTTATCTTTGTGCATGTAATCATACATCTATGAGGAATTATAAAAAAGCTACATAAAATTATCTGCCAGCCCTTGAACTGTCAGGTAACAATAAAAAGTTTAGGGAGTCCTGTATCAGGCTGTCTATCTCCGTTTTAGTGGTACCTCATATTATGACTCTTACTTTGTTGCTCAGCAACAATGATGCCAAGAATTTCCTTTTATATTAAGCAATCCCCAATTTTTATCTGCATACATTTTGTTTCACTGTGGTCTGTATAATTTTGCAGACGTTTTAATGGCATTAGGTACAAAAAAAAGGGTTTTTTAAGGACTTTTCAGGTAATTGCAAGTACTGTCCTGTGCTACTTAATGCAATTTGGCTACTTTGCTTTCTTAGAGAATGTATTAGATGACATTGGAAAGAAAAGCCATGATACTGGTTTCCAGTAGACCTTAGAATTTCATTCTTTTCCAGATCAAGCAAATTAAAAAATCACAAAGCAACAAACAACCATATCTAAATCAACCTTGTACATTGTCACAAAAATGCGTCAGATAAAACTAAAAATCTAGTTATGTACCTTTTAGTGTGGTACTTATGGATAAACACTTTTAGGAAAATTGTCTGGCAAAACCAATTCCTCCCCATGGCCCAGTCTCAGTGGCCTGTCTCTATTTAGCAAATTCCCAATGCAGATGACACATGCCTTTGAAACCAGAGATGCAGCAAGAATTAACAGAATGAGCTTCTCTGCAGACTCTGTGGGCACCGCTTGGAACCCATGGCAGATCAGTGATTCAGGATTTAAGGTCCCAGATGTACCCAAAGGTGTTGCTAAGTACTGATGGCCTTGCTCATGTTCTTAGAGAACCATTAGAATTATGCAAGGAAGCAGGAAAAAATAAATTATTGGTCTCCTTTTAATTTCATGGTTAGATTCAGGCCTGCATTTTGTTTCCATTTGTACCTCAGCTTTACTCCTAATAGTGGAATTGTTCAACTTTGAAGGCCATGTAAAAGCAGAGTGAAGAATGTGGGTCAGTATCTTTAAGGATGTATCTTCCATCTTTAGGATCTAGAGAAGTTAAGAAACTTAATTGTCAGAAGTGACTAATTAAGATCACCTTCCACTCTGCTGTGCTGCTGACTGTGACCTTCAAGCTGTTCCCAAACATATCAAACCAGGGCACCAACTGAAGTTTGGCAAGTCATCTGCAAGCATTCTGGGTACCTCTATTTAATATCTCAGGTAAGTATTATGAGTTAACTGTATCAGATTAAAGAAAACATGCCCTCATGATATTATGCAATACAGGCAGACAGAACATGTAACTGACTCTTTAAGAATACATAACTAACTCACCATAAATGCTGAGCTCTAAGAGGTTCTTTTAATGCTTTTACAGAACATGCTTTAAAAAATATAGGCAGACAGTTTAGAAATGGTTTTTCTGACTGAAGGTGCTGTCCCACTAGTGTTGGTGTAACATGACAATTTCCAAAAATGGACACTCAGAACTCTAAAAGTAAAATTGACATGCACTTGCAGTAAACATACAAATATCTTTAACCATAATCTCATATATGAAATATAGTTTAAGTTACTTAAGAATATTCTTACACTACACTGGTAAAGTGTTTACTATATAATTTTTCTACAAGACGTGTACATATACCAGAAATCTTAAGCCACACAGGCATCATCAACAGCTTATCACACATACATGATGCTTCTCCCTTTCACACAAGTTTATATACACTGAGTAAATAATTGAATATTGCACTTATTGGCCCATGATTCCTCAGTCTTGAGGTATTAAAAAATAGAAAAAATACCTATTTTATAACATTTTTTCATGCAACATGTAAGACATTTGAAATCCACGAACACTAGTATATAGGTTACACATTGTGACAGTCCAACCGAGTCACAACACATCTGACACTACTGACAAAATACCAAACAGGACTTACAGCACAAACATTTCATATATCACTAGTTGCATGTACATGTCAGAATTACTCGAGGAAATCTATCACCAGAAGTGGTAAACAATCTCTAACTTTCATTTTTGTCTGTTATGGGTGAACATGAAGTTATAGGAAAATTAGGACTTTTGCTTCCCCCATGGATCAGATACCAAGTACCTTCAAGTACCTTACTGTACAAATGACAAGCCATCTACCTCTGCTGGAACCATGGAAAATAAACTATGGTCTTCAAATGTAATGCATTTGATTTCCAGTGGTAATGACAATTTAAGGATAAATTTGGGAAAGGTGGCACTGAATATGAACACGTAACATTGGGAAATGAATGAGTATCAAAGATGTACTACTGTGTATATGTGTATATAATATGTCTGTAATCACAAATTTTGCTTCACTGAACATCCATGGATAAACAAAAGGAAAAAAAAATAAAGGTTAATTTGCAAAGGTGAACTACATTTACCCCTGAATAAAACTGGTAGAGTTCTTTCAAATAATTGAAATGAGTTGCATTTTTAAATGAGACTTGACAAGTGATCAACCTTGGAGAATCTGGAGTCAGAATGTATGGATTAATGGTGCAAATTAACACAACTTATTCCTCATTGCATTAAGTTGCATTAAGATATGTTGCTTTACACCCCCTGACGGTTTATCTAAAAGGCTTCAAACTCATGGTCTCACATTGCTAAATCTCTCAAGCTAAAGAAGAATTAGGCTTATACATTGTGAGTCTGTATGAAACAGGCCAAGGAGGAATCATTCTGTCATCAGAACTGAAATTTAGTTGATGCCTGTAAAAATGTAAATAAAAAAACTTACTTCTAAAAAAACGAATGAAGAAAAAAATAGCTGGGAGGGGTGAAGTTTGGAAGGGGGCTTCTCTAGGAATGCAATTGCAACATCATTTGTCTGCTCTGAAGAAACAAATGCATAACCACCAAACGTAGAATTTTTGTGACGATTTTTTCCTAAAAATGGCAAACTCAAAGCATTCTCAAAGTTAGGATCAAACTCCAGCAAATTTTGTGCATCCTGAAATAGCACTTCATTTCTAAAAAAAAAAAAAAGGGGCAGGTGGTACAGCTGAATATAAAGACCTGAGAAGACAGGGAAGAAAACTTAATCTTTTAGACTGGTGCTCTGGAAAAGGCCACATAGATGTAGTTGTTCAGGTGATTTCTCTAGGCATTACATTAAGTATAAGCACAAAGGAACAAACAGTTCCAGGTAACAGTCACTTACACAGCTGTTCAGAGAGAAAGAGTATTTTTTGACAGAAAATTAGGCTAGTTCACATGTATTTAAAACACCAAATGAACAAGTCTAAATAAACTAACCACCACCACCAAAAATAACAGATACAGTATTAAGTCAGTTGCACTTGTAACTTGTGAACATGAACTCTTAAAAGAATCAAAAACATGCATCTGAAGGTTGAACCCAGCAGGGCTGGCTAGCTGTTCAGCAGGTTGGTGCCAGAGACACCACAGGAACCAGTCAATCCCATGCTCCTGAGTGCTCCCAAGGTATTTTCTGATCAGTAGCTTGAAGGTGCAGGAAGCAACACTTTGTCAGAGCATGATAAGGCTGGTGCATTGCTCATGCACAGGATTAGCCTGCTGCTATAAGCTTTAGTCTAGATCATAACTCGGAAAATAGATTGTGTAGTATTAGTTCAGCTTCAGCTGGCACTATGGAACTCAGGACCCTCTGCCCAAAGGCATCTCATCATCTCATCTCATCTCATCTCATCTCATCTCATCTCATCTCATCTCATCTCATCTCATCTCATCTCATCTCATCTCTCAGAAACTTAACATGCTCTGTGTATCAACTGCTTTATTTCACCAAGTGGATAAACCTCAGCTGAATGGGGTATCTACGGCTGGACCAATGATTTCCTGTGATATTCAATCCTATTTCTATGCTGAAAGTGACAACAAATTAGTGCAAGGTGTGCAAGAACTTTTTAACCAAGATTTGAGATGAGGCTGAAAGTAGTTTCATTTCTGTTATCTGAGCTTTCATCTGAGCCCTCCCTTCTTTCATCACGAAATTTGGTGCTTTGTAGCCTGGCACTTGCTCCAGATGGAATTGTGCCACACCACTGGATAGAACAGGGATAACCAAACCGTGCTTGTGTCCTCCAGTAATTCATAATCAGTGACTACTGCATATATGTGAAGAACAAGGCATTGATTGTTTAAAATTAGGCCCTTGATCAAGTTGTGACGGGTTCTTCAAATATGTTCAGCCTACTTGAATTTAAGAAAACTGCAGTTCTATCATGTAAGTCAAAAGGAGCTGAACCAGATTGACACAGGCTGCTTTTGGATATTCTACCCCATAGGAGCCCAAGGCATAATTTTAGACAGAATGAAAATTCTAATACTGCTAATCCCCTCAGAATTCTTGGAATATTTAGGGAAGGCATAGTAAGTTACCTCTCAAAAGCTTTTCTGTCTTTACTGTTTCTCCAAAAAGGCAAGTACTAGTTGAGAGGGTACTGAGATCATGATGTTCATCATCTAAAGGTGACCAAATTTTATAGCAGAAAACTCAATATTGCTGTGAAGCATGTGGCTGCAAAAGCCAACCTGTGATTGAAAACCAAAGCCTACTTTTCCAACAGTAGATAACCCAGATTGAAAAGGTCTGATTGAATTTCCACGTATTTTCAATTTCAGAGAAAGTCAAGATAGGATAAACTGGGTTTGATGGGACCACAGCAGGTCATCCTTTCCAACCTTCTACTCAAAACAGTGTCAACTGAGAGGGTTGAGTGGTTTTCCCAGGGTTTTAGACAGTCTGATCTTGAAAAACTCCAAGTATTTTATTTGAACATTTTAAAAATTAATCTAATTCTGAACTCCATGACAATGTCTGGGTGTTAGTGCAAAGTTTCTAGGAGATTTTAAATACTGACTTGCTCTGTTGCTGTACTTCACATGAGATTTTTCCTTTTAACACATTTTTGGAATTCTAAGGAACAACATTACTCTGACAGCTGCTTCCTCCAGCACCCCATCTCATGCAGAAGGCCAAATATGTGTGGAGGCCTGGCAGGTTAGTTGCCTCAGAAACATAAAGCAGGGGTTCTCCTTCTTAGATTTTGCTGTTACTCTTCTGCCAAGACTCCTGATGCAAAATGAAAAGCAATTAATTAATCCCATTTATGTAAAGAACTGTGTCTACCACGCAATTTGTTTAAAAAGATATATACTAATAATATATTTCTACCACTGACTGAAGTCTAAATGGTCATAACCAGGCAGGGAGGCTCTTAAATTCATTGCAATGGAATACAAGCAAAGAGTGGCTGCAGCAAGGGACATCTTGAAGTATTTTTTCCTTGTTGCATTATGCACAGCAGATGACCATTTCACATCAAGCATCTCAGAGCAAAGCTGGAAGAATATGTGCATTTCTAGCCAAGCTGCATGATTCAGGATATGCATAAGATCATTGACAACGTGATTATGTCTCTCCTCACCTGAGATGGTTCAGACTAATAATACAACCTAAAGTTTGTCTAAAGAACTTGAGAGCTGAAGCTGAATTCTGTCTCAAGGTTTTCCTGCTCCTTTTTCTTGAGCAGGAATCACTGACATAATCAGAAAAACATGGAAAACTGCACACCAACCATCTACCATCTCAAATAAAGCTTGCTTTGTATTGCTTCTGTTTTTTCAAATCAGCTGGTACCTGGTGGGTGTAAAGGTACTAGTGAAAGTCTCTCAGCACAGTTAGCAACATGCTGTCTTAAACTGGGGAGGGGAAAGCAGTACCCTGGGGAGAGACAGGATCATGGTTTGGACAGCATGTACCTCTTCCACCCGGCTGCTCATCTGCTCTAAACAGGAGGGTGCTTTCTCTTTATGGAGGCAAATCAGTCTCCATGCCAACTAGGGAAAGAAGTGCTTAAATAAGCTAGCTAACAGGACAGACATGGTTTAAAAACCCAGACTGAAGAAAGAACACTTACTCATTTAAGTTAGGCAACCCAGGTAGAACCCTCCTGGCATATCCATTTTACATGTGTCTATATGCCTTGCTTGGAAGTAATTTCTACTGTGTCAAAGTGTATGTAGATTATTTAATCAGTTTTAAAAGTGGCCATTTTCTCTTAGTGTGTATCAGGAGTTATATCAAAAAACATAAACTGTACAGAAGGATTTCTTGGACATTTTGAGTAATTTGGGGTACTATGTGTTACTTCCTTTTTTTCATTTTTCAGATAATTTTACCACTGCTGACAGTTTAAAAAAATGTCAGCCTTGTCTTAAATTCTGTCTAATTGGAAAAATAAAATAATCATTGCTTGTTCAATTATGCTGTTTAGTTAAAAATGTCACTGTGATGCAAGTAAAGCAGTTGTACTAAGTACTTCAGGGCAGAGATTTAAGAAATTTCCACCAATTACTAGAGGAGTAAAAACTGTGAAATAAAACTATTTTAACACTTTATCATAAAAGAACTTGTGTACTTTATTCTGCTAAATTCACAGCCTTTTGCAGATCTTTTTAATGTATTCAGCCTATTATTAGAAAGGCTGACAATTTTTTATTACTCTTAAAGATTTAAAAATCCCAATTCTCTTGCCAAAATAAATGGAAAAAAATGAGATCAAACTTCAGTTCACTGACACCATCAGCACTTCTGCAATAGGTCTGAGTAAAATACAGACATTTGTAGCCAGTGTGGTGGTAGCTTTCTCAGTGACTGAATGGGAGATGAAATTCCTGAAAACTGAAGCGTGCAGGTTTGACAGCAATGTGACAAGGCAGTTTTTGGCCATGAACAACCAAGCACAATGGATTTGGCTCTGTCAGACATAATATAAAACTGTGTGGTTAATGTCTCATGCAGGCAGAAATGGAAAGAGCTAATCAGCCTTCTACTACAGGGGTAGGTAAGACTGGGATCTCCATAATGATGGAATGAGAAATTAAGTCCAGTTTCAGAAAATTATTAGATAGACATGCAGCTCCTATGTAAAAGTAAATACACTAGCTATCCAAACAGGATGAAGTACCTAATATCTCTGAGAGTCTGGACTGAATATCCACATCCTGGATATTCAGCTGGAAATTCACAGGGAATTTTGGTGGTTTTGGGCCCAGGATCTAACTTCTTTCTAATTTCTGCAGATTTCAGTCAGCCAGGATGTGTAACATAATGAGTGTAGATTTGCCAAGGCAATGTGCTCCAGGAGGTGTCCCTTGTACAAGTGATCTGGACAGAATAAGGGATTGGTTCACTACAGGAATACTTCTAAATTCATTTTCAGTCAGGAAAATGTGCAAGTAGCATCAGTAAGCTTACTCAAAACACCCTGACCATCACCCTGAAGATTGAACTACCTAACTTTTAACTGATGTAGTGAGAGACAATTCTAGGCCAATGTGGTTTGAGGACATGGCACCAGCTGAAGTGTGATGTAGAACAGTAAAAAGAAAAGAGAAATTAATATACAGCCTGCATGCAAAAGCCAGACTCTGAAATATGCATCATCCTTTCAGACTGAAAACTGCTCTATCCCCATATGCATATTCCAACATCTGATGATGTCAAACAAGACTGTTCTCCCAAATAAATTAATAAGACAGTATAAATAAAGGCATATAGACCATTCATAAATACTCTGTTGGCAACAGAACACACTGGAGCTGCCTTTGCTGATAGCTGCATTAGCAGCTGCAGTTGGGCTGCTGTGGAGGAGGGGTGTCCTTTAGCTGTGTGTTCTGGTTGCTGGCAGCAATGGTGGGATTCGTCTCCAGACTTTCTGACATTTTGTCACAGATGATATCCACAAGTCGCTCAAACGTCTGCTTGACATTAATGTTTTCCTTGGCACTTGTTTCAAAAAATTCAAATCCTAAGAAAATAAAAAACATGTTTATGCTCTATGTGTATTTCGGCATCTCCAATAAATATACAAACTTCTCTTGACCAAGAGACACTCAGAAACGAAACATGTGAGAGCACACAAATGAAAGAAGAGCAGTTAAAATTACAATACAATCAGAGTAAGTACACTAGTGCTACTGGCTTTATACAAAGACAGATGAAGTCAGGACTGCTCCAAATGTATTCCCTTAGAAAAAGTCTACTTTAAAACAGTTTAATCTAAAAATTGATACCTGTCTGTATTATTTTAGAAATGCCCTATATATATAGCCATTGGGAATGAGTAATCTGCTGCTCCATCTCTAAGTATTACATTCCTCTGAGCATTATTCATTTGGAAACTGCCATTTCCATTGTGTTATTAAGGTGGTGCCAAAATACAAAATAATGCTCAGGAAATACAGGTAAAAAACCAAGGAAAACAAGTAGAGATTTTTGCAATTTGATATTTACTAAAGTTAAATGTGGATCCACGGGACCAAAGGGATTCCCAGCTCCACACACCAAACTAATAAAAAGATACAGAAATGCACATAAGGAAGAAAACAATTAATTTATACAGAAGGATTTTTTATGTGTTCATTCCCAGTGATTACGCCAAAGGCAAAAACCAGAACTATCCTTAGCCCACAAGGGACACTGAAAGTTTTTATGGAGCAGAGACAGCTGTTCTAAGCTCTCTGGAGACAGTCTGCCTAAGTTCTCTCCTCTGCCCCCACTTGTAGCACGTCTCACCTCCCATGTGTCTCACTCATCTAGGCCCAGTTTGCAGCGTGGTGGTCAGACTGTACCTAGAAGGCTTCTGCCAGTTCTGGGTCTTCCCTGTCCTTGTGTCCTTTGCAAAGCATTTGTCTTTAATTCATTGTTTGCAAGGACTTTTCCCACATGCTCTACCTTCTTCCCCTGTAAATTACAACATTGCTCACCTGTTGCCTGATAATTCAAAACTTTCTTCCACTCCTATCTTTCCACTACCTATGGATGCAACATTGAAACAGTTTACAAAACATCTGATTCACTGGTAGTTTTTACAGAAGCCTTTGCATAGTCTGGCTTAGCCTTTGCATAACTATTTTGATTCTTTCTGATTAAATCTGAAAATTAATGTGCAATTACCACTGTCTTTAATTATGAGAAAAATCCTGGTCAGAAAATTTCAGTCACTTGAAACTCCTGGCAGAAGGACAGAAAACAGATCTTTGTGGGTCTGGTGGTTTGGTTTGCGTTTTTTTAATGGTTTGTTTTATTCTGTTTTGAAAGAAATTTAAATGCAACTACTTTGGTCACATTAGTATTATGTATTCAGTATGCCATCTAAACAGAATGTAATGTGCACATTCAGTCCTACAACTGTTTTCCATGCAGCTTTTTCATATTTGAATTCTATCCTGGAATTACTGCAGATAATTATATTTAGCTTGGCATGATACCCAGCAAGAAGCAATAAGAAATATAGAAACTCAACTCTGCTCTGATTTTTTTTTCGTATTTTTAATTTACATAAGGTGCTTTGGACTGAAGTATCACAAAGTACTAAAATGTTTAAATGTATAGGAACTAACCACCAGCCAAAGCTAGTGTTTACAGGGAGTTTAGAAAACAAGAGCTATAAATATTCTACAGGGATTTGGTTGGCCATATGACTTCTGTTGGTATCAGGAAGGTGTAAGGGTAAGCTCACCAGTATGAGAACACATTGCCACAGAAACTTTTCCATTCCACATTTCTCTAGAAAGCAGGAAAACTGTCAATAAAAGACCATCTACAAAAGTTATATACTGGGATATAGTTTGAATCTACATGGTATTGCTTTAGTTTAGCTTTGCTCACACATGTCCTTTGTCCTAAACTAGATGGAAAATGAGGAAAGTCAGTGTAGCATCGCTTGCTGGTGGCTTTGGCCCTTCTGCAGAGCTGAAAGGAGGAGAAAGCGGTTTAGACTACTTGGGAGATGCCTGGGGGAAGGAAGATCCTCCACAATTTCAGTATGCTGTGTTGAAACGCAGCTGCAACTCTAGCCCAGAAACACAGTCAAGAATCTTCCACAACTGTTAGTGTCTTCTCCACAGGAAGGAGGAGGAGGAGCTGTTCCATAGAGGAACAAGCAGAACCACAGGGCAGAAGGGTTGAGTGACAATGAGGGAATGGTACACCAAAGCTTTGGAGATGATAGGAAGAACAATGAATCTTAAGGACATTTAGGAGTGGAACAGATTTTACAGTTATAAAGATGCAACAATGAACACATCAGATGATCATGAAATAGCAGATATGATATCTAGGTAAGACATCTGGACAGACAAAAGCAGAAAGTGAAAGGAAAACAGTCACAAAGAAGAGAGGAGACCCATGTCAAGAAATACTATAACAGGGATAAGATCAAGAAAACAGGCCCACTATCACGGTGAGGATGTTTTGCATAAGAACATAATGAAAAACTTAAAGGCACCCATTCTCCAGGTCAAGTGGAGGGTTACAAAGTGTCAAGCACAAAATAATTGATTCAAATAAAATACAGCTGTGGTGATTTCTAAGGAATTTCAGATATGATTTTGATATAAGACAATAATTGCAGTCATAGTGGTGTAGTTGGGTATCAGACTGTGATGGTATTCTATCACCCTGGACATTAATTGCCTGGACCTTCTAGGCTAGGCTTTGCTGCATAGATGACACAATGGACAGACCTGTGAGAAAGTGGCTGAGCACCCAACAGCCTCCACAACAAAACTAATGCTTTATTCTTTACCAAAACTGTACAGGTGGGAATTTTGGACAGTCTTGGAAATTATCCCAAACAGCTCCTGCTGTGTATAGGCCTATGATAGGTACTATTTATATGCTTGAATGTGTAAATAAACATCCCAAGAAGAGGATGGGGCATACTTGTGAGCTCCTCCCAGGCAGTTCCTGCTGTAAAAGAGATTCAGCAAAGGTAAGACACTTGTAGATGGTCCATGGAAACTGTTCTTGCAGGTGCAGAAATGGTCACACAGAAGAGCTTTTTGAAGCCAGTTAAGACAGTTAAAAGCTTTGTGCAGTTTCTGGTAATCACCGTCACAGCATCATGGTATGTACTGAGCAAGTAGAACCATCTGGATTACAAGAATTCAGCAGAACAGGAGTTCAGAATCTCATCTGATGCAGCCAAAGGCACCCTTACAAAGAGCCTTGCAAGAGAGGCTCCTGTAACCACCTGGACAGCAACTGGCTGTCCTGGGGAAGGGATTCAATTTCTCATGTGAATGTTACCTTATGCAAGAGATCCCAATAAATTAGATTGGTTCTTTTGGCTTGTTTGTTTGTTTAATCAAAACCTTTCCTGTGGAACAGTTTCAAAGAGATATACAGCATTTTTCCTAGCAGAGTGTGCCTGGAATCAGCACTTGAATTCTTGTTGTTTTCATTCTGTTATGGAGTATTTTGCAGATCTTTTTCCCCATGACACCTCCTTCTCTCCTGACTCATCTTGCAATTATTTTACTAATGGCTCTTGGACACCCTAAGCTTCTAAAATCCCTGTGCATGACAGCCTCAGTTCTATGACTTTTAATACTTTCTTCAGGATTTTTTTCCACTGCTCATTATTAATGGAGAGAAAAGATTTTCTATGGGGGTATAAGTGTGAAGTGAGGCAGCTATCTAGTGATGCTCAGGGAAGCAGAGCTCAAAGAACACCCTGTTCCCACCACCTGTGATGATCTGTACTGCTGATGTGGATGAGGCCGGGCAGAGGAGATTATTGCAAAGACATGACAAGCCCAAGAGGCAAGTGGGTAGGTAAGGCAGAACAGAGCTGAAACTCAGAAAATCCCGAATGTCAAAGTGTTGCCTGAACATTTGTACAAAGTGTGTGGAACATGCAACAGGGTATTTTAATTTAAGTGCCTGTTTTGTGTTTAGTTAAGTTTTCCCTTGCTGATTCTTTCCCTTATCTACCTCTTTCCCTGCTAATGACTCAAAGAAAGCTGGCAAGCTCTTGGCAGCAGGCAAGGGTCATTGTATATAAAGGAGAGGAGTTAATAAGGCCTTATTTTCTTGGAAATGAATCCTGGGCAGTTCTGAGGGGGAACTGGCAGCCACTTACCTTTTTGCCTGCTATGAATAGTATCTAATAAGTTTTTCATTCACATTACAGGCTGTCAGTCTACAGCAGCAGGGCTAGACAGGGCACTGACGTGGTGCTGTTGCTCACCTGCTGATCTAAAATGCACACAGAGCAGTTAGATAGCTTTCCTGAATCATACACAGCCAGAATTACTGACTTTGTACCCTCTCTGCCTCACATATGTGCTGGCTCTGTAGAGGCGCCTTCATGACTGCTCATTAACACTTGTTTATGTCTGCTTTCAAACCATGTAGAAGAAAAAAGCCAAGAAAGCAGTGTCATATGCAAAAAGAACATTCTGCACCCTCTCATCTTCCTGAGAAAATGTGACATCAAGAGCACAAATTTTAAGCACAGTTCCACAGACAATACACACAAGACCTATGCTAATGTTTCACCAGTTGATCAGGAAGGCATTTTGGTTTCAGAGTGTTTGTCTACAACCAAGACAATTTTATTTATCACCCCTGATGTTATGTTTTGCAGATGACCACAAGGGTGTGTTCCCTCAATAACTATCCTTCTAAGCTTTCATGAAGACAAGCTTGAACTGTGGTCCTTAGTGCCGCTTTTCTCAGTGACTTGTTCAATCCAGTATTGTGAGGAGTAGTAGGAGACTGTAACATCAGAGCAAGAAATGGCTGCAGGAAGCTGCTCCCTTTGTAAGAGTGGTATGTAAAAGGCAAAATCTAGGAAGTCATGGGGATGAATAATTTAACAATGTCATTGTATGTAAAGGAGAGGAGTTAATAAGGCCTTATTTTCTTGGAAATGCATCCTGGGCAGTTCTGAGGGGGCACTGGCAGCCACTTACCTTTTTGCCTGCTATGAATAGTATCTAATAAGTTTTTCATTCAAGGCACAAGTTGCCTATCAGTCAAGGCAACTGCAAGACCTTTCTCCTCTGCTCAGATGTCCACTTCCTTAGAACTGTCAATATGTTCTAGTCAAAGAGAGACAAGACAGGTATGCTATGACTGCAAAGGTCATCTCTCCTAGGAAAGTGGGCCAAAAGTAGCTACAGACCACTGCTGTTCTTCAAAGTATCTCCTACATCAGCAACTATCTGGTCCTGGCAGCAGATCTGATTATGCTGTGCTTTGCTCTCTAGGTCAGTAGGATGGGATCCCTGCTGTCCTAACAAGCCCAAGTGCTGAACTATGTTAAGAAAAGTATTAAAACAACATTAAGCCTCAGAACAGGACTCTGCTAATATTATCTCAGTGAAGAGCAGTGCTTTATCACCATTCAAGGTAGAGAATTAAAAGGGAGATAAAGATTATTAACCGAAATGCTAAGGTATTCATTCAATCTTTAGGATGGCCAAATTTATTAACAAAAAAAAAGCTAAAGAGGGACTGTCAGCTGTGGCAGAATGGACAGACTCAAGAGGCAGTTATTGGTCGTGCTCTAGCTAACACCTCATCTTCCAGTCTTTCAGAACAGAAGGTTTCATATAAAATTGAAAAAAAAGTTGTATTGAATTTGACTGTGGTTTCCAGATACTTTTTAAATGAGTGCATTTGGGCAATAAATTAGATTTCTGGCAAATATATTTTTTGTGTGTTTACAGGAGACATTGGTTGAGAAAACACTTGCTTCTCATTGTTATTAAATAACTTTGCTGTAATGCAACTCCCAGTATGTGAAAGCAGTGGCAGGCTGGCATTTTCCCCAGTAAAAGAACATCCTGGAGACAGGAACCTTTAATTGCTCTGCCAATACCCTCTCTGTGTTGCAACTAAACAAAAGACTGGTATTTTTCAGCACTGTCAGTCTGTCTCTTTTCCCTGGAACAAACATTTGCCCATTAAAAAGACCTAAAAAACGGTGAAGGATGGAAGTTTGAACAGGCATATTGCTGCACTACCCAATTATTTTCATTTTTAATGCAAAGTTAGATGCAGCCATATGTCCATGCTCTCTAAGCTGCGGGTGACCCTGCCTAGGGCACCACAGCCTCCAGTCAGCCACAGAGGCAAAACAGAACTTGCTGTTATAGCAAACTGTGTGCTGAGGTGTCAGCTCCCTCTTGGTTCCTGATTTACATGCCAAAATTACAGCACTAAAAATGCCTCTTCAGTTCAGTGCCTAAACACAGCTGCCTGGTAGCCCCAGTGTGCCCACAGATGCCTACTGTAAGCGTTACCCCCCAGGCTCATACCCCAAGGCAAGGGAAGGTGCACTCCAATCCTGATGCTGGGGAGCTGCTGCCTTGTGCCCCAGCCCAGGAAGGATTCAGAAACCAGTCATGTTCCTGTGCCACCGCAGCAGCAGGTCTGCTCTTGCAGGCTGGGTTAGACCACAAACAGTTGCACCCTGTGTAAGCCCACAACACTGACAAATGCCCCACTTTCACACTTACTGGCATGCTAAATGGTTTAATTTGAGGAAATGTAATCACAGCTCAATTGTGTCTCTGTCATCTCCCTGGCACAACCATCACCTACATAAATATATGAGCCAAGACAAAAATGAAAACAAAATAGGCAGGGAAGAATGATTCTTTTTGAAGTTAAGATTTTTTTTTTTTCTTGTTTTTGGTGGAATTTATTTTCAAAGCACTGGGAATCAAGAGAAGGAGAGAGAAAAAGAAGAAAAAGAAGAAAAAAGAAAAAGAAGAAAAAGAGAGGAAGGAAGGAATTCGGAAGGAATTCGGAATTCGGAATTCGGAAGGAAGGAAGGAAGGAAGGAAGGAAGGAAGGAAGGAAGGAAGGAAAGAAGGAAGGAAGGAAGAGAGGGAGGGAAGGAAGGGAGGGAGGGAGGGAAGGAAGGGAGGGAGGGAAAGAAGGGAGGGAGGGAAGGAAGGGAGGGAAGGAGGGAAGTGGAAATAAAAACTTAAAGGAAGAAACAGCCCAAATGAGAAGAAAAAAGATGGCGATAAGGTACATAGTTACATCTGAGGGGTCAAATGACTATCTCTCTGAGTGGCAAGCTGTGGAGGTGCAATGAAGTCACATGCACTGCTGGCCATGGGGCACATAATATTCAGAGGCCTTTGCAGGTGCCCTGAATCCAGTGTGAGGGCTGGTTTCTGCTGCCCCTTGCAGAAGAGAATGTGAGAGCTCCCCCAGAAAGGGCCTGTTTAATTTTGTTTACTGACATTGGTTGTTGGCCTCTAGGAGAGACAGCATGCCAGATAAATTTAGAAAACAGGCGAGTGCAACCTAGGGCATGCTTGGACATGAGGAATGCCCCCAGCCATGGATGATCCTGGATGGCAAAGCATAAGAAGAACCTGAGAAACTAAAGAACACATAAAAAATGATGTGTCTAATTAGCATGCACGGCAGAATGTCCCAAATAAATGGAGAAACTGTATGTCAAACTGCATATGCAACTATCCAATTGCCTGTGCAGTTATTCAGACTCTATTCAAAGGTCCGTGCACACCTCTGCCTGCTAATCCTTAGCTGGAATGTAGATAACAATATCAGTATATCATATGGACCGGGAATAGAAGAACCAAGACATCAAGCCACCTGTGAGTCACTCCTTTTATTTCTCTTTTGACAACTGACACCAAACTTTTATGAATGTATGAATTTTGCTGAAAGGCATGAGAGTAATATCTCAGAAAACTGTGTGAGTAATTCAGCTGGCAAGTGTGCATGCATTTCACTTGCATGAAGTTCCAACCCCGTTTAACTAAAATGCTTTAACGCATGTAAGTGCTGACTATATTGGGGTTTCACTCTATAGCCAATCCATGTACTGGTTAGAGCAAACATTCATGAAGATACAAAATATCATAAGAATTATATTCCATTCCCTTTTTTGGTAATGATTAGAGAATAAACTTCTTTAAATGTGTTTGCTGTGATTACCATATCAATATTAACATTGTGTTAAGTACTGATCTCTATTGGCTGGTTTGTCACATTTCTACACTTTCTTGGAATGATACTTATATGAGAAAAAGTTACATGACTTAATTTGATCCCTTTTCATCTCATTCTAACCTTAGTCTTTTAATGATGCTATTGTGTTAAATGACTATGAACTGATTTCTGAAAAAAGCACTTAAAAATACTGAATAGGCTGATAAGGAATGACTAATGTGTGTCTTTGTGTTTTTATGCCTGGAACAATTAAATATTCTGGGAATTACTGTATGGAGAAAAAGGAGTGTGACAGAGTTCTCTGAAACCCAGAGAGGTACAGACCAGGTAACAATTGTACACTGTAAGAATATAACAGTGAAGAAACATAAAATAAAACTATCAAGGGGCCAATTCAAAGGAGAAGTAGACAACAGAGAAACTGTGCATATTTAAAGGACATTGTGAGTGGCATGATTCTATATGGCCTTAAAAACATCACTGTACAAATCCATGGAAAATTTGCAAAAGGCCTATTGAATATAAATGAATTGCATTTGGTTCATAAGACCCACAAATATAATTTGCTATGATCAGAGAAAGTATCACTGCATGTTTGCCAGTTCACACTTTTTACAAAACACCTACTAGACTGCTTGTAGCTATGATCCATATGATCAATGACATGGTATTGCCCATGTCATGTCATTAACAATAAATTTAAATACACATCTTCAAAGCAAACAAGACATATTCTGACCTTATAAACATTCTGTAATTTTCCTTCATGGTCAGGTCTGCATTCCTAACTTCCTTCTTTCTTCTGTGAACTTTGATTTGTACCATGAGAAAGGTACTCAGAGGTACCACAGGATACTTGACTAGTTCAGCCACATCTCCTCCAACAGTAATGAGACCTATTGCTGGTTGATTTAAACCACTTGTTTGGGTTACACTTGAAAAATAAGCCAGCACAGAGATTTACAGAAATGAATGATTACACCTCCTTAATAAACTTTTGGGCCACACTTTTCAGAGAGGTCAGGAGCCACAAGGAGGCCCCATTTTCCAGTAACACTGTTCTCAACAGAACACCACGTTTCCTAGAGGCTTAAATGCCCAGTGCTCTTTTTGACCTTCTGAAAATTCACCCCAGAAGGTGCATGTATTCATTTTCTCAGTGACTTCAAAAAAACAAGGGCTGAAAATAAAACCACACTTGAGAACAGGATGTCGCAGTGTAGCATTTGTACAGCACTCATGAATAGTATTTGCTTGCAATTGTGTCTGCGATCAACATTGCGTTCAAAGGGCCCACAGTTTTAAAATGCCTGGCTGGGCAGAAAAATCTATAATGTTATTTTTAAAACTTGTCTGTAAGAAATGTTATCAACTTACTGCCAGAGAAACAAAAGAGAGTCACATGAGTATAACACAATAGGTGTCCTCCAAACCAGCCAGCAAGGCCAGTGCACTTAGTGCAGTTAACAGAAAGTCTTTCTTCTGCTGTTCCCCACACCACCTCACACAGTCTCTGGGCAGATTTAAGAAATTATTGCAGCTGTACAGGAAACATGTAAACATTTGTGTGTGCAGTCTGACTACAGTAAATGACTGGATCAGAGACACAAGTTATCTAATACAATAATCTGCCCTTGAGATAGCCACAGGATATATATCTGAGAAGAGAACACCCCTGAGTAGATAAATATGGAAATAGAGAATAATCTTCTTCCATAAAGATTGAATTTTAAATCCCAGGAGCTAGAATTTGCTTTAAAGCCTGAAACATGAGTTTTGATATCTATCTCATTACTCTTTTTTTCTTTTTTTCAAACATTAGTTATTACATCTGAGGATTCCTGACTGTACAACATGCAAAGTTCCTTTTTGTCTTGATAAATTCATGACCTTTGGAATTCCTTGTCAATTCACTGCATTTTTTTTTTAAATAGGAATATGGTTCAAGGAATAGAAATTTGGATTTGTTGTGACTTTAAAAAATCTTCAAACTCTATAGTGAAAATTTATGATTGTTGCAAAACATTTTAGCACCTCATTAAAATCTGTGGTAAAATAGACTGTTAGATTTTTGAGATCTATTTGTCCAATGAATACACTTTCTTATCTCCTACTACAATGAATAAATATTAGAAATGGGAAGAACAGATAAAAAAAAATATAAAAATACGACAGGTATTTCTTCAAAGATAAATATCCTCTGTTAAAGCAAGTGCAAGGGTAACTATCACAGTTTTTTTGCAAGCAGTTTGAGAAACTCAGTTCTTCACAAATATTGGAAACTTTTCTGGATATAATCTTCTGTTAAATATTTCCCGTCACCTTTCAAGGACTAATTTATAGTAATCTTTAATGTGTACTTTCAAGGAGTTCTTTTACATGTATGCAACATTTATTAAGACAGGTGCAATAGGAAGGTATGTTATTCTGATGAAATTGTTCACCAGGAAAAGCAATTGTACAACTAGAAAAAATTATTTTTTAAAAAATAAGGTCATTGACCTATGCATATACACAACTTAAGAACCACCACCATGAGATTAGATCCCTTCTTAAAACATCCTTTCATCAAACTACCTATATAGGAATAGTGACAAGGAGATCTTGGTTACATGTATTTTGACCACACTGAGCTTTCACCACACTCAGTTTTAAAAACAACAACAAATCCATGCTCATAATTTATGATTCCCTGCACATAAACTGACCTCTAACAATGCCAGAGTTTGATTTGCACACCTGCTGAGCTTACTCTCCAGAGACAGGGAAACTTGAAGGAAAAAAGGGGCTGGGTAGTAGTATTACAGTGATGCTCTGGAGATTTTCCATTAAAGTTTGGCCAGTGTCACTTTAAAAACATTTCATAGTATGAAAGGATAACACTGTTGTGTAGAAACAGAAACAACAAAGGTGTTCACAGCTTGGCAACTTTCTGTGTGTACAAAATTTGCTTCCCAGAGAGAGACTTTATGAAACAAGTTCATATCTACACCTCTGCAAATATAGAGTAGATCAGTGGATGAAGTGTCAGCAGTGGGAGTTGGACAGCAGCATCTTTCTGTTTTGGGTTATTGGTATTGGTAATCATAACCCAAACCCATTTAACTTGCAAAAAGGTCTAGCAAGCTGTTTCTGCAATTTCTCCTTTCCTCTCTCTTTTTTTCACTTTCTTTTCCTTTTCCTTGTGTTTTTTTTTTTTTTTTTTTTTTTTTTTTTTTTTTTTTTGAGTGGATGGTGCTTGGGTTTTTTTGATTTACTTGTTTCTTTTCTAGGATTTATCTGCCTGTAGCACTAATGATCTAAAGATATTGTATATATACAGACACATGCTAATCTTGCTCTGTATCAAAAAGGCTGTAGAAATAAAAGAGAGGCAATGTGTGACTATTCCTTTACAATGAATGTGTCATGAACATGTATTTACAAGTACTGTAGCAATTAATGAGATTAGTTTGTGCATTCTCACAAGCAATCATAAAGCTTTAGTTGTTTCTTTTCTTACCAAGTTGCTCTGCTAAATGTTTTCCCCTCTCAGTGAAGATTACCCGTTCATCCTCCATGTCACATTTGTTCCCAACCAAAATAACCTGGGCATTATCCCAAGAGTATGTTTTGATTTGAGTTGACCTTAAAAGAGAAAGAGAGAGAGGAGTCAAAGCAAAGCAAATTCCCCTTAAGTCAATTTCAAGCAGAGTTGCAACAAGAATAAAAAAACAATACTGATTTTGACAACTAGGGTAGCATGATTCTGTTTAGTTACAAATTTCAAATAAACTAAGGATTATCTGTTAGGATATTATGGGCAGAGTATCAACACAGGTTTTACTTTTCCTTGCTAAAAATAGTATTTTCTCCTGCCATCAACATTCTTCCTATATTTTAGAAAGAAGTGGTGACACTTTCTCCATTTTCACATTTTAATGCAAACCTTATAATCTAAAAACAGAGCTCTGAAAGAAAACCAACAACTTATTCATTTCTTATCTTTTAAGATCGGGATGTAACTTCAGCAGCAAAACCTCAAAATTTCAGAGCCAGTCTGTCTTCGTTCTGTTCTTTGTCTCCAGCACATTCCTCTACATGTCTTTGATCTACCAGAAGGGCAGCAACATTTACATTGTGCATCAAGCCATGGGCAGGGGCTGAGTCTGAACACTGATTTATCTTCCATTTAAATTATACAAGCCTTAACCATGACTGCAGCTGAATGGGAGTATCTGAGGCCTTGAAACACCATGAATACTGGTGGTGAAACTGCTTACAATGCTCTCTTTGAACGTGACACAAATAATGGATTAATTAGGGGCATACTCATGGTACCTCTCAGTTGCTGCCTGCCACCTTTCTGCTGCCACCCAGACCTGCTCTGTAGGAAGGAAAGCTTCACAGCTGGCTCCAGGCCAGAGTGATGCTGCTGGTTACCACGTTCTGACTGGCACCAGTACCTGTCCTTCAAGGTAATGCAGGATGCAGGAAACTTACTCCAAGCACTTACCCTTTGTCTTGGACTTGTGACTATCTGGCTTGTGACTGTCTGGCTTTAGGTTCTAAGTGTTTGGTGGGACATTAATATCTCTTCTGTCTCCATATGATCAATGGAGAGAGAAAAAGACAGAGAACATTTCTCTTTCCCCCAGCCGGTCTCACACTACTTTCTCCACCCCTCCCTCCCTCCTTAGACATTACAGGGTGCTTAGGAAAACTTCAGTAGAATAGAAACTAACCTCTAACTACACACTTAAGAGAGGACACCCTGGAAAGGGATCCTGTGGCATATCAGGGACCTGTTTTCTCAGTTTCTTTGAGAAAAGATGAAATAGCTTCAAAAATCTGTCACCTAAATGTCTTGGAAGCTGGTCTGCGTGGGTACTACATTCACTAGTGACCCCTTCTCATAAAACAGCCATCATCTCTACATATTCAGACCCCTGTCTACAAACTGTAAAATTCAGGAAAAAGATCATGATGTAGTCTGAAAACTGATTTTAGTGAAAGACAGCAAGTGGATCAAATCTCCCCAGCTGGCTTTGCTTACTGCAAAACCAGAGGGATGGCCATGGGCAAAAGCTGCTATAGCTATCTTTGTGACCCTGGGTCAAATGACATCGCCTACAGGTTCCCTGCATGAGTCAAAGAACCTCTAGGCCATGTCTGATGGGTTTGCAGTGCCAGGCAGAGAAATTTAAGAGGAAGGATCACACTGCCTTTAGGAATGTTTCACTTTTTCACAATGACCAAAAAGAAGCTGAGGCAAATTCTAGACATTTTGTGCTACAGATTGTTCCCTTGGGCCTGACCTGATCTTTTCTTCAAGAAGTGACACTGTGCTACTTTCAAATCTGTTTTAATGGCAATTTGAGTAGGTGTTCAAAAAGTACTGTGATCAAAGAGAAGTCAGACTTCCCTGTACACTTATATTTTATTAAAGATACCATTTCTCAGAAAAAAGGACAACATGCATTCAGTTTGGCAGAAACGTCCTTTTGGAATCATGCTGAGTGGTTAAGCAAAGCAGAATTATTATTGTGTTTATATCCAGAACTACATTTGTCACCACAGCAACTTTGCAAATAGTAGTACCTCAAATGTCAGTGTGTTAGTCCATTAAGGACTCTAAAAGAGCTTAGCTCTGAACAATTATTAGTTGGGAGCCAATTTATTCCCTTTATGTCAGCAGGAAATCAAATATGTTTCAAAAGCAAAATATACAGTAAAGATATTAAGCTTTACAGAAGGAATTACTTACATAATCTGCAAAGTTGAAATAAATTGATGAAGAAATACTGAAGACATTAAAAAAATTTAGAATATGAAGAAATACTGAAGAAATATCACCACACAAGTGTAAAGAACATTCATTCAGCCATGTTTTGCAGACTTTGGCTCCAGAGCTTTACATGAGTTTCTTTCATTAAGAATGTAAGCTCCCTTCATTTTACTGCAGCCAGATGTGATTTTTTTATTCTACAACTGTGAATCTGTGCACTCAAATGCTTATTACTAAAGCAACTTATTTTATTCATAGACGTTATTTAATCTGTCTTGCTTATGTCTCATCTTCTAGGTAATTTTTTTTTAAGTAACAAGAAGAGGTCTTGTCCTTGCAAAAAAATCCAAAGGCTTACATTTTGTAAAAGACACTGTAGTGCAAAAATATAACTGACTGAAAATCAGTCAAATGTATCCACACCCAACACCACATCAGAAGAAGCTTAATTCAAAGGATATAGTAGGCTTATCATTGTTATGTTTTCTTTTAGACATACATTTCCACTATTGGCTTCTATAGGTTTTGATTCCCACAACTCCCCACCAAGTCAGCATATAGGACACTTGAAAAAAAAAAAAAAAAAGGCTGTTCCTTGCAGACATGACCTTTCAAATGACTGAGGCTCCTGATTAATCCAAAGCATAAACAGTTGTCCTTGTAAAGAACTTCAGCCTCAGGAAGATTGAATACATGAAAAGGCAAAGATGATGTTTGCAGTAAGCTGAAATGACAGTTCTTGTTCACTCTCAGTGACCTGGTGTATGTCAATAGTAATTTACCTTGTAAATCTTTCCCTTTCTAGTTGTATGGTAGGCAGGGAATATGCATCATGCTTGAATTTTTATAACGTATAGACTCCAGAGGGGCAGATTAACGGAGGAGTGCAATGATCCATTACTTTCCATGATCAGCACCAGGCATGTTCTCCCTGTACTGCAATTCTACCACATCCCTTGTCAGAAAAGAGCACTTGCTGAATGCAAATAAAAGCAATGCTATTGGCTTATCTTAAAACGGTGAGATCAAATAACTGCCCAGGCATCAACGGCAGGGTGCCTGTGTGTGTGCTCTTGGGCAGCTTACAAGGAATGCTGCACAGTGTGACAGAGTGGGATTCAGGAACACCCAGCCCCAGCTGGCTGAGGCAACTGAGAAGCTGGAAGCCAAGGTAGATAGCACAGAGCAATGTGGGAGAGCTGCTCTGATATTACTGCTGTGGAAATCAGACTGTTCACATTAGATTAGGTGATAAAAGCTTATCTGTACATCCAAAAGAAGCACGGAGAGATTATGGCGCAGGGGAGAGCCCCAATAATATCCTGGCCCTGGCTGCTCTCAGGCCTATTGCAAGAAACATCAGATTATCCAAAGCCTATGTCCACTAACCTGGAGGAGCAGGCGTGCACTAAGGCAGGTTACCAAACTAAGACTCAGAAAAAGACCTGGACACTTGCGGCCTGTTCTGAGCTTCCCCTCCCCCTCCCAAAGACACTTGCCTCTGCCATGTGCTCTGGACCCCTTTGTTCCAAGCATGGGCAAACCCAAATGTAACTCAGACTCTTTAGCAGTGTCTCACTGGCCGCTCACCCCGGGTCCGCCCCCAGTCCTCCCCTTTCCCCTTCTCCGGATACAAGAGACGATCGAGGGAGGCCCCGCCGTCTCCCGGCTCTGCTACCCTTTCTGCGAACATCTTGTCGTCTGTCTCATTTGAAAGCTTCTAACTGGAGGAAATTGAGCGAGCAGGGAGCTGTATTTCTCCCTCTTTGCTTCTGCTGATGGTATTTGCTTTGCAGCTGATTCAGGTACCGATTTTAGAGCTACTAAAGTGCCAGATCGCCTGTGCTACCTCTCTGGGTTGCTCGAGGCTTTCTAAGGCATTGAACTACAAGCGCTAGCCGGTAAAAAGCTGAAAAGATACCTCCCTCAGGACACCACATCCAGGTCCCTTCCAGGGTTGTTCCAGGAAAGTTCCAGTCCCACTGTCCAAAGTGAAACCCATCACTGCGAGTCAACACTGGAGGCTAATGTCCAGGTGCCAGAAACTGAGGAGACAGGGGTTCAGGGGCAGGTACTGGGCACACTGAGTTTATGAGCCCAGCTGATGGAGGGAGCCACAATGTGTATGCCTCCACAGATATATATTCTCATGAGTGGACCTCAATGCTGTGCTGTTGTGGAGGGGAGCAGTGTGAGGATGATGATGCTCTTGGTGTTTGTGGGAGCACTCCTGGGTGTTTTTGTCTCCAGTGTGTGTGTGTATATGGTCATGTGCATATGCACATACATGTGTTGTACCCTTTGTGAGTTGTGTGCACGTGGCCTGCTGGGAATAGGTCTTCAGCGTCACTACTAGTTGGACCTGGGATATGGAGCTGCAGGAGCAGCTCCTCTCTTAGTCAGATCCAGCAGGGTATATTTTCCCCCGAGTTCAGACTTAACATGGCTGTGCCTGGGTAACACTGCATTGCTTCTTGGAGAAGCTGCTACAGAAGGCAAACCTGCTGTTTGCTGCACTCAATATATTTCAGGTTGCACTCAGTGCTGACATACCTTGGGTTGACGTTGAGTATCTCTTCAGACAATCACTTTTTAATAATTCATCTATGTCCAGGACAAATATTCATATAACCTGGAATAGTCTCTAGTATATTTTTACCCACAGATTGCACGGGAGGCAAGCAAATATAAAGACATGTCCATTGAGTAAATATACCAGGAATATGAACTTTTAGAGACAGCCTTAATCTATTCATCACTCTTTGGATCAAGTCCTCCAAGGATTCTTGCCTACCCCAGAGAGACTGGTTTCTACAGGCTTTTTAGATTTATTATGTAGTAAGTCACGTGCACAGACAACAAGAGAAACACCCTAAAGAAAATGCTCCAAAGGGGGCTGTGTATAGTGTTTATTCCAGCAAATTCAGGAAACAGGTTGTACTTCTGATGTTTTGATTTCTGAAAGGAGTACTCAACAAACTGGGGTGCATCATCTTTCCAGGAAAAAGAAATAAAAAACCCCCAAACCTTAGCAAAAAACTTCAACCAACCCAAAAGAAAATTAAAAAAACCTCTACCAAAACTGGGGGTTTTTTTAAAGTTACTGGTTTCTTGAGTTCACTGATTAATCCTTAAAATTCTCCTATTTTCATCTACAGCATGGAGACTGCTAAGCCCATTAGCTGAATTATTAGAGGTCACATAGTGGTGGGATCTGGGGCAGAGTCCAAGTTATCTATTATTTCTCAATTTCTTTATTTAGTGAGAGGGAGTATAAGAGAAGCCACTCTGAGTTTGGAGGTGTTTCCAAAGTGTCCAGTGTTTCCAACTGAACTTCCTGCTTTTATTTTCTAATGAGTGTGCCAAGTGTCCATTCCCCTCTGAGCAGGAAGGGTTGCTCTCCAGTTTTTTCAGGGGACATAATTTTCCTTCTGTAATTGGAGCAATGAAGGGTCTCTTTCCCCTTTCCCACAGTATCCATCCCTTAAAGTGGGAAGACACACCACTGCCCTCTCCAACCCCTTATAGAGACAGGGATGGTAAGGGTGTAAGGATGTAAGGATGGTAAGCTCTGTCATTCCCATCTTTTCAGGAGATGGGATCATGCCATGAGTCCTTTCCCACCCTGCTTGTCTGTGAGGAGCTCTGACACACTTACCATTCAAGCCAGCTTTTCCACAGAGTGAGTCTGAAATCTCCCTCATACAACCAAGTGTTTTCTACACTTCACTGTACACCATAGGCTCCATTCTTTTTCCCATGCCCTCCTTTATGTCTCCTAAACTCTTTATTATTCCCAGCAATGCTTACTTGGTATGTGCTTTAAGAATGCTCCAGCATCTTACAGTTTACCCATCTCCTCTCTTTCTCTCTCATGCTTACCTTTTGGATATGATGAAAATAGGGCATATGTAGGATTATTCTCTATGGCATGTTAAATGACTGCAATGCTCAGTCTTGATGGCCATTTGGAATCTGGCTCCGTACCAGCTGCTCTGCACTGGGTGCTTAGACCTTGCTGCAGGCAGGGCAGGGAGAGAGGTGACCTCAGGCTTTTCATCTGTTTTCCAGTAAATAATCTAGCATTAGTGGGAGACAAACCATTAAAAACATAAACCTACCAACTAAAACCCCAAATCAGCTCTCTAATTGGGACTTTGAAGAGAGTACTAAGGTTAAAAATTTGAAGCAGTCTTAGCAAAAACAAGACAAAGGGTCCTGGTGTACTTGAATACTAAATTTTTTGTGGCCACAATTATTGACACAGCAGGAACATAATGGAAATAATTAGTAATAATGTCAGTAATAATAAAAAGAAGATGTTAACATTTGCCAGATTTTAATTGAACTGGTGAATAGTTGGAGCCATACACAGAAATAGAACTTTCTTTAAGAAACAGCTCAGGATCTTCCCTCCTCTACTGATAAGGAAAATCTGCATATTTGCAACTTTTGAAATTTTTCTACTTGTTTCATCCTTCTTGTGTTCTCCAGGTGCAGGCCATAAAAGCTCAATGATTGTGGTTAATACCACAATAATTGTTCTATCCCTTGCATTTACAAACCTCTAAATAATTATTGAAGCCATTAGTGAAAACCATGAAAAGCAATGGATAAAGGAAATAATTATCAAAATAAATAGCTGATGTAGATGAACACGTGAGCAGAATGGGGAAATTGCACCTCAATCATTCTCAAGGAGGGTTTAAAATCTAGTGGACATTCCAGCATCTTCACTTGTATGCAGAATGCATGATGTGTATTGAATTTGTGATGCTTATTTTCACTGATGGTACTGGCACCTACTGACTGCAAGGCCTTACTAACATATGACAGAGAATAGACAAAGATGTCCCAGCAACACAGAAGTACTGAAAATTGATGGAGAAGGGGGACAAAAATGAGAAAAATAAATTTACTCTGTCCTTAGTATCACAAAACAGCAATGGGAAAAGGGTCTGGGGAGAAGTGGGTGTGCTAAGGATACGTTCAGTGTGGGTAGCTTGGTGAGCAGGGCACTGCAAGCGGCAGATTGAACTCTGGGTGGTAGGAGCTCCAGGAAAAGTAAACCTGAGCTACCCCTTTCATAACAATGAGCCTGGGAATCTGTAGTGTCAGCCCAGCAACTGGACACTCAGACACAGCAGGAACCGATGACCCCAGACTTTTGAGAGCTTACACTTTGAGGGTACAAAAGCCTAGAACATCTTTACTAGGAGATCCTCCTCAAAGGCACCAGCTTGAGCTGTTGATTTGTTACTGCACCATGATTAAATGATTTTAAGGATCCAGACATCTGAGACTCTGCTATGGGAAAGGCAGGAGAGCCAATGAGGAAATCTGGTCTGACTGTGTGAGTGTGGGGTGTGTAGGGAGTCAAACAGGGCACCTGTGGGGTCATTGGAGCCATCCGCTGTGAAAAAGCTTTGGTCCCAGCCCAGGTGATACAGGTGTTGCTCCTGGATGGTCAGACAGGAAAGTTTCCTATACACATGTATTAGCAAAAATGGGAAATAGCAAGCCCTCCATGCTTGCAACAGAGCAGGATATATGAATATGACTGTATTTGCTGTGTCAGTTGTTGTTTATACAATACTGTGTTTTCTGTCTGGATTGAAGGGAAAATGAAGAAAAATGTCTTATGTTTGTGAAAAAAACACTGATATTGAAGAAAACAGAAGAATACCAATGATTCACCACTTCCTCTGACAGGCCTTATCTTCCTTGTGCAGAAGCAAAGAGCGCATACCATGCAATGAAAGGCTACACATTTAACCTTTCCTTGGAGGAAGATATACTGATGATCCAGAAGCAGCATGACAGGTGTGACAATAACAAATTTCTGGGTCATTATCAGCCAGAAAGCTAGTCAAAATCCACATTACCCAGAATATCACAGGTTTTCACTCTTCTGGTAGGAATTTAACCTACTTTAATGAAAAAAAACCTTCCACTACAAGATTCTGAGGCCATAACTTCATTTTAGAAAACCACGTGTTACATTTCAGTTATGACGGGCTGTAAAGATATTCAAAATTAATCCCATTCTTTAGGAGATAAAACTGAGCTGATCTTTAATATGTGCATTTTTATAACCTTATGCAAGAAAATACGACATTTCGCATTGTTACCTAAAAACAAAGAAGAAGATAGAAAGCAGAGATAACAGCTGAAGATGTAAGAGCTGATGTTCTCTGTGTGCTCATGTGCTTCTTCTTTTTCTTGGTGATAGTCCATTACTATAATGGTAATGAGGAAATATATACTTGCTCAGTGATGTCCACTCTGGGTCTGCATTTAGTACAATGCAATAAGAACTGGCATAGCATTAATAATTACACAATTCTGTTTGGTAATTAAGATGAGAGGTGAGGCATTATAGATGTTCATCAATCAGAATTGTCTATCTAGTCAACAATTTCTAGCTGTTCCTACTCTGCACATTGAATTGCCTTCCCATCCAGAGTTCTCTGCTGAGTACTTTATTGAGTTGCATTTCATCTTTCATCCTAGGCAGGGTGGGCTTTGGCTGAAGGTATGAAGAATTCATAAAAGAGAGTAAATTGCTTGTCAGTCAACTACATTTCTTCCTTTTCTGGTGTGTTGTATATACTGGTTTTCCAGGCTCTTTGTTTAGAAAAGTTGAATGGATATTTACAAAAACAGTAAATAAGACATAATAAATAGTGTGTTAGACACTAAAGGCAAAGAGATCTTCCAAGCAACTTCCTTGTATTTTTGTCAAGATAAAACAATATAAAATAAATCTCAATATTTAATTCTTATTCACAGGAGTACAAAATCCTCTCTCACAACAAGGTTTACTTACGGGCAGACCAACTAATATAGCACATTTTTCACAGTAGGACACATGTTAATGAAGAGTTTTTATGTCATGTATAATGCCACAAGCTGTGTCATACTGTGGGAAGTGATTTAACAACTCACCACACAGACAAAAGGCTGTACATTTTAATTTTCTCCCCCCTGAGAAACCCACCATTAAATTATCATCCTTCAAAGCTGCTACCACACATGCACAGTGAAAACAATCCAAAAAAAAATAGGGGTTGAAAGGAGATGGGAAAAAGTATTTATAGGAAAATAATATTCATGGAAACAATAAAGGCAAAATACAGACTGCGCTTGCACATCTTTTGATTATCCCCTTGTTTACATGTTCCAGATGCTTCCAAATAAATGATTCTGTTTATCACCAGTTTATGCTGATTGCCCAGACTGTTGCTGGAATTCCGAGTAATGACCCTAATCAATCCAGCTGATCCTAACTCTGGTATTTGAAAAACAGAGATATAAACCAAGGGAGTTATGGAGAAATTTACTAAAACAACTACAGCATCTGCTTGAGTATACTACACTTTCAAGTAAATAAGCAATTTCCTGTCAGTTAAATTTTTTTTTTGCTTGCCATTTTGTATTCTTATATATAAGAATATATGTTTATAAAGAAACAGATACAGACAAATATGTATGTGTCCTCATTTTCTGTTTTTTCTTTCTTACAATGATGGCCTTTTGATAATTAAAAAAAGAAAAAAGAGTTAAGCAAGCAATACTGATGCTGAACAAGTTCATTTGGTCCTAGATTTTCATATCTAATACTTTCCTCTTCACTGCACCTGCAACAGTCCCCTAACCCCTGCACTGCCTACCAAAGAGGCTCTTGCACCTGGGATTGCTGAGTGGCCTCTCATCTCCAGCCCCAAAGAGCACCTTCCCAACAGTGGCATTTTGGGAGTAGCAAAGTTTTTAAAGGCACAGTCAAGTTTTTTTGGTTTGTAACAATACTGAGAGTTCTATAGCAATCATTTGACCTGGATCACACAGGGTTATTTATTTTTTTGTCTTTTCTTTTAAATACCAAATCCAGATTCATATTTACAATATGTATGTCAAGTATCTGCCAACAGGTCATCCTACTTTAAGGAACTTCTGATTAAAAAATTCTCAGGAACTCCGAGCTGATCCTGACTTTTTACTGTCAAATCTCATTATGAAAATAATTTCACATTTGTCACTCTTAATCCCTTTCTACCTGTTTCACGAGGAATTACTTCCAAGTTTCTCTCACTTATAAAATTCACTGCTTTGGATTTCATTTCTTTTATTGTTTTAGCTTTCACTTTTTTCAAGTTTAAATGAACTCTGCTTTTACTTCTCTTACGTCCAGTTGTCTTAGATAATTTTGAATTATTTTTCTCATTTGGTATTTTGCATGAACTACCTCATAAACAACTCAGTCTTATATGCATGTAAATTGAGTCCTGAAATGCCCATCTGTGTATAAGTATTAGAGATGGAGTTGAAACAAACCATGCCTAATTTTAGTCACTGAAAAAGCTTCCCAGGTCATTGAAGCCACCTGTCATAAATTATCATGACCTATCCTTGTTAAGGATTCAAGCAGCATGCAAGTATCAGGGTAATTGTGAATTATTTTACTCCTTCTTGGTAAGACAGACATTGTTTTACTAAACCATGAATGATATGTTTCTTCTGTTAATTTTGTTTTACACCAAAATTGATATGAATCAAGCAGCATTTTGTCTTCAAAGTCGTTTAGCCTGTTATCCTCTGGAAGCAGAGCAATGGAAACATTCAGAGCTATACTGGAACTCCAGGCACTACATTTTGATTCTCCCACTGTGTCCTTGCACCCACACCTCTTTGGAAGTAATTTCCCTGTGTGGCTATACACTTGCAAGCAAGAAGAGATTTGAGGTCTGAAATTTTGAGTTGTAATACATGTGGCCTAGTTTTCAGTTGAACATGTGAACTTCTGCCTTTTTTCACATGTATCTGGAACTGGATTGGCAAAATAGCGGCTATCTTAATCTCACAGTTAACTGATGCTGGGTAACTGGTCAAGTATGAGCTACATAATTATACTGGGGTTTTGTGAAGGGGGTTGGTTGCTTTTTCTTTCTTTTGAGGTCATGAGGGTAAGTTTTTAATTAGTCTGATCACACTGCTTTTGGGGTACTGCTAATCAAAATCCATTCTCTGAGGGCTGCCAGTGGACAAAGACAAGAGTAAAAACCATTTCCCTGTCTACATCCTGTCTGGCACAGGGTGGCAGGATTGTCTTGCTGACTCACACTGCAAGCAAGTAAACTGCAGGTTTATTCCTGCTGACTCACAGAAGACGGAGGGAGCCATTAGACTTCAGATTTTATTTCTAGGATTAAAAATGAAGTCAGATTTTTTTTTTTTTAAGGGCAAAAAAGGGGTTGTGTATCCATTCAGAATGCCAGTAGTGCTGCTACATGATTCACAAATCAAAAGACTGGGTTTATAGATACATACGGGTACATACATATGTATCTCTTTGCCTCCCAAGCCCTAGCTAGTATATATTTGAATTTTGTTCTCCATCACAGTTCCACAAACAAAAGTACAGTGTTTTCCCCTGACCCCAAAAGCCAGATTTAAAAGGAAATCCTGAGTATTGCAGAAGTTGACTGCAACACACACAGCCATGAATACAACATTCTAGTGAAACATTTGGAGATTAGATGTAAAACTTTTTACTGCTTTTGAAAACTGAACACAGTGGTGTTTCAATAAGCTAGAGCCCTCTCCTAGGGCTCATATTGAACTTTCAAAAGTTACAGTTTATCTCACTCAGCCTGTGAGGTCTTTAAAGCATACTGTTTTAACCACGTTCACTAACATATTTCTAAGGTTACAGCTTCTTTCTGGCTAAAAAAGAAGAAAGAACAGTTTAACATTGTTTTATTGGGACTTAGTCACTGACTTCAGTGGGTAAGCACCTCTCTCAGAGGACAAAACCACATTTGTTAAACAGGTGCTTGGGTAGACAGTAATCTTTGCATGGAAAGATTATAAGGACAAGCATCATAAAATCAGAAGTTCATCAGTAGAATTGCTCTATATTGTGGAGTAGAGTACTGAAAGATCAAAATAATAAAGATTGTGAAGTAATGTACTGAAAGATCTAAAGAATGAAACATTTCCTATGCATGGCCAGAAATGAAAGTCTAATTTCAAACAGGTAATTGTGAATGAATGAGTTGGTCACCAGGTCTTTATTAGGCATGGTGTAGAGGAAGAAGGAAAAATGCAGGGCTTGGTTTGTGGCAGACTCAGCTGAGCACACCTCTGTGTGCATGGCAGAACTGTGGAAGGGTTACTGCCTCCTGCCATCCAGCCTCCTTTCATCACCTGATCCCTTTGCCTGAAATGGTGCCTCAATTTCAGTGAGTGTGTCTAGGGGGGATAACCCTGTATTTTCCTACAATGACCGGAAGAGACAGAAAGATTAAAAGGGAAGAGCAACAAATCTGAAAGGCCTGATGGTATTAACCACCAGGTCCCACAACAAAGAGAGGCTTTGGCTGATTTAATCTAGAAAAATTCCTGGATTTCAGTGAAGCTAAAATCTGTATAGCAACATTTGAAAGTGAGGAGCCTGTTGTTCACAGATGAATGGGAGCAGACCTGGCTTCATTTGTATGTGCCTTTGTATGTATAAACAGCATCTCTTGGGATTAGAGTAAGAAATCATTGAGTATAAAACCTTTACACCTCAGAAACTTTAGCTAGCCCTCATCTCCCTAGCAATGTGAGCTGCTCTGAACTCATTTAACCCTGTAAGCATGGGGGCTGCAGATCACAGACACTGACTGAAGTTGAACTGGTTAGTTCCTGGCTCTGCCAAATTTTACTGCAGTATGACGGTAGATTTCAAGATTTAACCAAGACAGCTAAAAGGTCATCTTCAGATTGTCCTCTAAAACAAGGACTTTATTGAATAACTCTGCTCACAGACACAAGGTGCCCTCTGTGAGTAGGCTTTTGTATGATGGATTGTGGATTTACAGACTGGGGAAATGCCAGTGGGACACATCGAGGGGTGAAAAGAAGATAAATGGTGCTCTTTTAACACAAACACCGAATCAAAAAAGAGAAGAAATTTCAAGCATACAGTCTCATCAAGGCTTGTGTTCAATGACAAAAATGATGACTATGTCTCTCAGACAGACAGTCCATATGAATGAATTAATGCAATCCAACACCAACCTGAAGCACAGATGTGGGAGGTTTGGGAGGGGAAGCAGAATGCAACTGAACTACTATTCCAATTGCGATGCAGTTGAACTACTCTCTTTTCTGGAGAGCCATGACATGCAGAGTACATTCAGAGAAATAGGGCTCGTCTCACGGACCTAGTGCTTCACATGGCAGCCCCCTAACCTCCACGTGAGCATTGATAGCTTCAGTCTTCCACTTGGAAAAAGAGAAGATAATTTGAATAACAAGATTTAAATCTAAATCTTCCTTTCCCATTTGTCACAGCAGTGCTGAAAAGATCTATCATTCCATAAACAAATTTCAACTTCTTTCTCTGGACATCTGGCAGGGGAAGGACTTAGAATGGAATAGAGGATGTGACTGAAGCAAATTATGAGTTATCTGAAAGCCATCCAGTTGAGTAAAAAGGGGTGTGCATGAAGAGATGCTAAGTGATAATCAAGTACCTGTTCTAACATTTGTGGTAGATAATCTCTGAAGGCTCTGAAGCGCCTCACTGTACTTAAACAATTTAGAATATGAAGGTAAACCAGGTTAAAAAAAAATAGAGACTATTGAAAGTGACAGAAAAGGTCCTATTAATTTTTTGAAAATTATATGTTACATATTTATGTATCATGCGTGAGTGAGTCTGAGAGAAAAAATAAATAGCCTTAATCTTACTAAATCATGGAATAAATGTGCTACATTTATTTCTTAATAGAATATGATTGCTAAATTAGAAAATCTTTCCTCCCCTTCCATCAATTTTTCTTTGAAGGTTTTTCTAAAATTTTTGCATAGCTTCAGAAAATCCTCATTGCATTCTAAACAATGGCTGCTTAAAGAGAAATCTGATGAATTACCGGTAATAAACAAAATGAAATATCTAAAGGCAGAAGACACCTAAAAATGATAAAAAATCTTAACATAACCAAAACTCCGTTTGCTGATTCACTTCCCACTTAGTCACACAGTGCAAAGATAAATATTTAAAAGCAAGATAAATTAAGAACATGCTCTCAGTCAGTGTGGAAAAAAAAAATGAAGGAACCTTGAATATAAACAACTCACCTGAAAAGAAGAGATATACAAGAAGGAGGTATCTGCTACATTGCACACCAAAAAGGAGTTGGGCCTATAGCATATATATAAGCAATATGCACAAAGCCATCTTTGGCTGCTTGCAGAAGAGAGGCAGGGGTGCTGCAGGAAGATACCACAGAATCCTTATATGGAAAGAAGACAGTGTGGCACAGCATGCAAAGCAGGATGAATTAAATGTGCTGATTAAATGAACAGCTTGCTTCTTTTACTTCACTGAAGTTCAAAGCTTTCTAGCCAACCACTTTAAGCATACCTAGCAATCAAATAAATGACTTATGTTATTAAACCCTCATGCAGAGAAACAATAGGTAATGCAAAATTGATCCCCACAGGCCTCTAGCCCTTACCTTTGTTCAGGGTTTTTAAAAGAATATGTAATATTTTTAATGCAGGTATAAAGGCTTAAAGGCTGAGAGAAGAGAAACCCTCCACTACACCAGTGCAAAAGGAAACTGAGGACAATGCCCTCTATCCCAGCCCTGAAAGATGGTACACCTTTTCCCCCAAATTAAACCCAGGCATGCTGCATACTCATTCCTTGTGTGCAGATCTTTAGTTAAAGGATTAATGGTAAAACACTCAGTGTTGCTTGTCCTGTTAAGTGTAAGTCTGCAAGCGTCAGGACAGCTGGGCTCTAATCCTATTTGCAACAGAGTCTTACTGCTTCCTGCAAATTCACAGCAGGGAGTAAGGTGGCACAAATAGTCCCTAGGTCTCATTGTCAGGAGCAGGAGGTCCAACACCTTTGATCAGAGGTGTCAAAGAAAAAGCAAACACATCATAACTCTTCATTCTCAGGACAAGAGTAACAGAAGTATTTTTATTTGTAATCCAAAGTTTTACTAGATAAACCACTGACAGATGTTAACTGTAGTGTCCTACCAGGGTTTGGTTTGGTTTGGCTTGGTTTCAATGTATATTGTGCTGCAATATTTCGAAGATGATGATATTTTCAGAAAATGGACATCTAGAATTTGGAGTCATGCTGTCCTGAGCTGTGAATTCAGGTGTTGAGTTGTGCTAAACTACCTTGGTTCTTCAAGTGCCACTATATGGATTTACGAGTCTATCTTTGGACTGTCAATTCAAATATCATATAATGGTTAGAGCTATGCTCTGCTTGACGTCTCACACATACATTAAATGGATTCAAACACTAAATCATCCCTCTTTTTAATCGTGCCCACAAGCCATGAGAAGAACTGCAAGCCTCTCATTTTCTGAGCTTCCTGAGGGTCTTCAACATAGTGTGTGATATGTGGACATCAAACACCCACATATTTGACCTTGAAGTGATCTTCACGTGATCTGGCTCAATCTTTAAGTACAAAAGAAAACAAATGGAAGAAAGATGCAGGAGGAAGATGGGGGAATTTAATGTACTAACACACATGAAGAACTCTGGCTCTTGTTTGCTTCTATTGTGTTCAGAGAAACAGGACACTTCATGAGTATTTGTAAATGAAATAGTTATTCCACCCGAATAGGGAACAAAGCTCTGCGTCGCAGAGACACAGCTGTGCTAAAGGCTGAATATAAGCTATGGGCATCATAAAATACACATACACATCCAATTAATAGCAATCTGAAGTGTTGGTAATAAAATAAAAGCAGCATGTAAACTCTTGATGTTTATTGTACTTTCAAGGATGCTATGTCCTGTTCTACAAATAGAAGAAGATTTATTTTGCATGAAAATGAAGGAAATTTTATATTCAGCTGAAATACTCTAAAGAAATATATAAAGTTCAGTAATTGCTTTCCTACTAGATGTGAGCCACTTGGTTGACACAGTTTATTTGGACTGTTAAAATTTTGAAACTTTTAAAAGAAGTTCAAGGATCTGGACACATGAAATCCCACTCACCTAGCTACTTTTTCTGCTGGAGGTTTAGTGTAAGAGACTAAACATAATGTCTCTCAGGTATTTACATCCACAGCAATATATAAGCTTAACTGAGGATGAACTATGGATCTGGGTTACGAGCTGGTTGAGCTGCTGTGTAGTCCTGATGAATTCTGTATAGCAACAATATAAAAGAAGAGCAGCTAAAGGTAGATGATGCAGGGAAGTAACATCTCAGGCTACTGCAGATGTTTGTGTAGTAAACCCAAGTAGATCAGTAAAGTACAGGCCCTAAAATGTCATTATTGATTAAGAGCTCAATAGGAAACACAAGACAAAGAGGAAAAGAAAAGGAACATTTAATTTGGTGAAAAAAGAGCAGCAATGTCTCCATTTTTACTGTGAAACAGTAAAAATAACATTGTAAAAAACAACTTAAGTTGAGAACACATGAAATATCCCTGTTAAATAGTCAGGATGGAAAATGACTGAAACATTTCTGCATGAGTAAAGGAATCAAAATGAATGGACAGAGTAATGGTTACTAAAATTTAGTGTTTATAAATTTAAAACATCCACATTAGAAGGGACAATCTGTACTAATCATCTCCTCTAATGAAGTCTAAATGAACTACAATCACTCAGGAAAAACCACAAGTGTCATTGCAAGGTGCTTAACAAAAACCAGTGTTCAATATGCTGCAACAGTTAAATAACCAAGCAAGATGCTGTGTACATGCATAACACAGTTGAGAATACTAAAAAAATCCTCTTGCTCAAGGTCATTAGCCAATTTCATGGGTTTGTGGGCAGGGTTCTTTTGGGTGTTTCTGTTGGTTTATTTATTTTTTCATTTTTGTAGGAGAGCACCTCATGTATTTTTGATGCAGTTTCTTTACATACAAAAAATGTGCTCAAAGCTGAGGTCACAACATAAATTAAATAGGCTACATTAATTTTTCTCACAGTTCCCAAATGTCATAAACCCAACCTATTCCCAAAAGAAATCCTTACATAAAGAACTCTGCATTTTCTTGGAGGAGCACACTTCATATTTGGAGGCAGGGGGGGTGTTTGTTTTGCTTGTTTCTGTGTCTTCAGTCTTTAAATACATAGAATAGGCTCCATCTTACCTAAACTGAGATATTTACCATGTAAAAGCCCAGTTATTCCAATACATAAACTTTTTTGCCGAAGCTTGCTTGGAACAAGATGCTCAGTCATCCAAAGTCTTCTCTGTATTTTTAAATACACTGAGTGACCCAATAAAATTAACATCTTTGCATATTGATGTCTCTCTACTTATGTCTTTAGATCATCACAGTTACAATACCATTTGTACCATCCCCTGTGCATGCTGGAAATTTTGGCATTTGATTTTCATATAAAAGTGAAGGATTTGGTAAGATCTCCATGTATTTCAGTTTGGATAACACAAATGATTCTACTAATTATGCAAGGAATCATGGAATCATAGAATGGTTTGGGTTGGAAGGGACCCAATCTTCTATTTCCAACCACTCTGCCATAGGCAGGGACATCCTTCCCTACATCAGGTTGCTCAAAACCTTATTGAACGCTTTCAGGTATGGGACATCCACAACCTACATATTTTGATATAACATATGTAGACTTTTTCTAAAATTCTTTTTTTAGGTTATAGCATTGCTACACAGAGGAACTTGTGGAGGCAAAACTGGTAGTAGGATGATGAGAGATGTAGCACCACTGTCAAGTCTGTCATAATTGCTATGTAAAAGTTGTCCAGCATTTTGGCTGAATTATCTTTGTTAAATCATAAAGTTATGTAGACCTACAGAGTATTACTTAGAAATGTGAGCAATACACACTAGTCCAGGCATTGTTATCCTGCCCACACCCATCCCACATCATTGCTTTATGATATCCCTTGGCAAGAGCCTTTGAAGTCAGTCATCTCAAAGGTTTAACATGGTGCCAAGAATTTAGGTACAAAGTATGATCTTTTTGTCTAGTCTCAGTCAAAATTCATTTTGATCAATGCATTTAACCCATTTGTATCTTTCTGTGAAGAATACCTGCTAATAAAAAATATGTCTCTGTAAATTGGATGGATTTGAGGAGTGGACTGTCAGATGGATAAGAAATTGGTTGGATGGTCACATCCAGAGGGTCGTGGTCAAAGACTCAGTGTCCCAGTGGACACCAGTGACAAGTGGTGCTCTCAGGGGTCTGTACTGGGACCAGTGTGATGTAATGTCTTCATCAGTGACACAGACAAAGGGATCAAGTGCACCCTCAGCAAATCTGCAGGTGACCCCAAGCTGAGTGGTGCTGTTGACACAACTGAAGGAAGGGATTGTGGATACAAAAATGCTGTTAGCAAGGAATTTTCCTTCTTCTTTCTAAACCGTGGGATACTTTTCTCTCTCACAGAAGATATTCACAGAGTTTATAAACCACGAACACCTGTGACCTTGCTGAGCCTTGTTTATAGTACAGTAGGAAAATATTTTGACAATAGATGTTTTAGGATTTTAGCCAATCACCCCCAAGGGGAGGCTGATCCTTTGTCCAGTTAGACTATGAAGAAAAAAGTCTATAAAAGAGTTAATTAATTAAATAAATATTGCTGCACAATTCCTGCCTGCTGGATTTCTCTCCTCCTCCCTACAGCTGCGGGATATGGTAATATTTACTGCGCTAACAGGGGATGTCATCCAGAGAGGCCTGGACAAGCTGGAGAAACTGGGCCCATGTATTTTAACTAGACCAAGCACAAAGTACTGCACCAGGGTCAGGGCAAACCCTGGTATCAACACAGGCTGGAGATGAACAGATCAACAGCAGCCCTGCTGAGAAGGATTTGGGGGTGCTGGTGGGTGAGAGGCTGGACGTGACCCAGCCATGGGCACTCACAGCCCAGAGAGCCAAACGTGTCCTGGGCTGCATCCAGAGCAGTGTGGGCAGCAGGGGAGGGAGGGGATTCTGCCCCTCTGCTCTGCTCTGCTGAGACCCCACCCGGAGCACTGCATCAGCTCTGTGGAAATGACATGGAAATGCTGGAGTAAATCCAGGGGAGGCCACCAAATTGATTTAGAGGGATGGAGCACCTCTCCTACTAGGAAGGACTGAGAGAGATCAGTTTGTACAGACTGGAAAAGAAAAGGCTTCAGGATGTCCTAATTCTGGCCTTCCAACACCTGAAAGGAGCTTACAAGGAAGATGGAGAGGGCCTTTTTACAAAAGCATGTAGTGACAGGACACAGGGGAACGGCTTCAAACTGAAAGAAAGTCAGATAAATCAGATATTAGGAAGAAATTCTTTACTGTGAGGGTGGTGAGGCACCCAGAGAAGTCGTGGATGCTGCATGTGTGGAAATGGATGGCCAGGCTGGATGAGGTTCTGAGCTGGATGGGGCTCTAAGTAACCTGATCTAATGGAAGGTGTTCCTGTCCACTGAGGAGTGTGTGAACTAGATGACCTTGAAGGTTCCTTCCAACTCAAACCATCCTACGAGTCTAAGATTTAGTATATAGGATCTTTTTACAGTAAAAACTGCATATTTTTTCACAAAGTAGCAGATGAGGCAATTCTCAGTCACTCAGGCAAACAGTTGTTAGATGGGAAATTAGGTACAGCACAGAGTTGTCATTTGTGTCTCTAAGGACACAAATTTGTCGCTAATTTAGGTAGTGCATCAAGGAGATTCTGGTGTACCTTAATGAAAGTGCTTAGCTCCCCAGTTTGTCTTCCAGAAGAGCCAAAAAGTAGGATATATTTACACAATAACTACCCTCAAGTGAGGGGTGATAAGTAGAAAGGTGTTTTCCATGGGAGAAAGCTATGAGTAGCTTTGGGTGGGAAGGTGGGGAGTAAAAAAAAAAAACAACACAAAATAAAAATTCTATATATGTATTAGAAATTAGCTGAAACTCATCTGTACTGATGGCCTGACAAAGTCCAAGTGTTCAATATATTCTACTTGATACTTTATTTATTCTTTAAAATAAAGACTAGTTTTCACATAATTTCGCATAATACAAGAGTAATGACAGGAGAGAAATGCATGTCAAAATAGCAAAAATGTTAATGAATGTCCAGGAAATTTACAGATATACTTAAGTCAGCAGAGCCTGATTCTTTTTAAGGCATTAAGGAACTTATTAAAGTAATCTCTAAATTATTAGCGATTACCTTTGAGCACTCACAGAGTATGCACCCAAGAACTTAAGCACAGGAATGCGTAGAATACATTAAAAAAAAAAAAAAAAAATAAGCAGAAGCTGAGGAATTACAGGCAAACAATTCCACTTAATGCCTAGAAATATATAACAACTGAAGAGTGCTACTGACATTGCTACATCAAAAACAAAGACTGTCCAGGCCAATTTCATTGCCTTCATTGATAGCTAAAAAACCTGGCAGGCACAGGGGAGAAAATGACTGTGATTCCTCTTGATTTTAGTAAAGATCAACATGTAAAAGGAATTTTCTATATAGCAGCAGAGTAAACATGCAGAGAAGATTCTGAAAAAAAATTTAAAATTTAAAAAATTTAAATTAAATTTAAAATTTAAAACTTGCTCTGAGGTTAGCTAGGAATGATTCACTGAAGCTAGAAAGGCACTCTGAACATTGGGTATCAATTCCATTTGTTGCTGTATTAATGATCTGGATGACAAAATAGGAAATACACTGATTAATTCTGTAGATGCCATGCTGGAGGGAAGTATCTGCAAGAATTTTAGTGAACAGGATCAGATTTCTACGTGGGTTTGTTAGACTGATGGATTAATCTGGAATCAATGAAATGGAATTTAATACAGGTGAGTCCAAGGTGCTACCTTCCGGAAGAAGAGGGAAAATGCATAAATATGAGCTTTGAGATAACTGACCAGATGATGTTTCTAAAGAAAAGGAGACTGGGGCTCAAAACTGGTGATCAAAAACTGAGTGCAGGTTACAAAGTGAAAAAACAAATCTGATGCCTGACAGAGTTAAGAGGTATTATAAAGAACAAGGATTATTCATTCTACTCAGCATTTGCTACATTTTCATTCCACTGTTTTTGAGACAAATTAGGAGATAATAGAGGACAGAAACAAGATAGAACAAAGGATTACAACCTTGGGAAAAAATAATGGATTATAATCTTAGATTATAATCTGAATATAGAAATGATGGTAGAAGCAACAGTAGAGAATACTCTAAGACATTTAAAAAACCCCAATCAGATACAAAGAAAATTAAGTAGCCTCAGATGGATATTTTCATCCTGGATGTCTACAGTGTTTTACATGGAATTGTGAGCAATCTTAAATCAAAAAAAAAAAATACAGCAAGGCTAGAATTCAACACTTTTAACTTCAGCAACTGAAAGCCTAGGCATCCAGTCTAATCCAGATGCTTTGAATCCTACCTCAGTTGAAGCAAATGCACAGTTCAATCCTCAATCAAAGCAAAGACAGCATTTAAATCCACTGTATAATCACTATAAATCCTCCCAAATTCTTATTTCTCTTATTTGATTATAAATAGAGACTTGGTGACAGGCTTGGACAAAAACCGAAGTTAAGAGAGATTCAAAGTTAAGAGAAATTGATTCTATTATAAAAAACCAGCGTATTATATTCTTAATCATCTAAATTTACACAGATATGAAGGGTCAAAGACAAATGAATGTTGATTAATATGCAACACATTCAGAAAGCAAATAGGCCTTTAAGAGTTCAAGGATGCTAGACATGAGCAGAGAAAAAATTAACTTTGGACTAGAAATATAAATAGAGATCAAAAGTGAAAAAAAAAAAATCCATTAGTGACCAGAGTACTTACCAACAGAAATAGTTACTGGTAAGCAGCAAAACTTCTCTACAGGAGGAATTTACTGAACATAAAGTGCATTTTTCTGTATGACCAGGATAATAAACAGTTTTTAAAATAACACAATTAATGTGTCCTGTGGCCAAAATGTGTAAGGCTATTATCCAAGACCTAAAGAGGATATGGGTATATCAACAGCTTTAATTAAATAAAATTTCAAAGTAAATAATTTTAAAATAAACATGCCTTTGTAAAAGGTTGGATTTTGCATTCCTGATGATATAGGCGGATGTGTTTTATGCCAATTGGTAAAAGATATTTTACAGAAAAGGCAGAAAAATGTGATTTGCATAAAAGGAACATGAATTCACTTCACTGCTTTTCCTTGAACTGTGCACCTTGCACTGAAACTCTGCAAACCTTCCATTACAGATGTAAATGCTTCTGAAAGTCACCTTCATTAGAGTTACCCAGAGCAATATCAAGCCTTGATGTTTACTTATGGCAGTGGCTTTCTGCTCCTAATTCTGTCAATAGAAAACTAATCACAACTTCCTCTCTGTTGTGGTTTAGGTTCAGTGTCCTCACTGAGACTCTCCAAAACCACACACCACTTTCTCTTACTTCCCCTTCACCTCCTGCTTCCTGCTGCAGTGGGATGGAGTTGGGAACTGGAGATACAAAAGGCAAAATTTACAGGGTGAGGTAAGAGCAATTCACTGGAAACAGAAAAGAGATGAGAAAATGAATAGTAACAAAAATGCTAATGACAGAGGGTATAAAAAAAGAAACAAATCCATGGAATAAAAACCCTGATAGTAAACAATGCTGGTTGTCTTCCTCCACTGTGTTTTCTTAACCAGGGGGAGTCCTGTCTCCCCAGAAGAGAGAGACTCCCCAGCAATGACCTGAGCTCATACAGAATAAACCCCATGTCTCAGCCATGCCCCTCCTGGCTACTGCAAAAAAAATTACCCTTGTCATGGCTGGAACCAGGACACTCTCAAACTGAAGCTTAAGATCATCCTTGGTGTTACAAATTAAACGCAAGGCATGGAAGAACAGTGTATTCACACATATAGCTGTAGAATTGAATTTAGTGAATTGCCTTCTTCCTTCATTTGAGACACTCTCTGTCACGGGGAGTGTAAGCTGATTTATCTAGGTGATACAATTGGTCACATTTCAGATGACAAATTAAATTTCCAAAAGCTAAACCAAAAGTGTGTATCACATTTCAGGGAAGTGTATTAGCAGTAACTGAAGAGAGATAGACATTCTTTGATTAATACTAGTATATGATATGATTAATAGATTAGTAGACCAACAGTGTTTTATATCAAGTCCTCCATTAAAAATCAGCTGTAGACTTGATACATCTCCTATTGATCAGAGCAGTAGCAGTTTTCATCTTGCAGCAATTACTTTGTTTTACTTTACTCTGTCATCCATTTAGGAAACTCTAAATTGCCTGTGTGGTCAATATGTAAACAAATAAGGCAAAAGAAAAATATAGTTGAATATGTTTTCTGTAAAATAGTGGGAACATTCAGAATGTCCTCAATGAGGTATCATGCTCACAGTTTTTTCCAGATAAAAGAAGATATTTTTTCAATAGGTTTTTTAGTGCCTGCCACATCTTCTTTACTCTGTACTCTTCTATGTTCTACTGGCATGTATTTTGTGTTCCAACCCTCCCAAAGATTTACTGTCTCAGAAGAAACATAACTTTAAGACAAAAAGGATGATCTTTCTGAACATTTGTAGAAAATATTTTCATGTGTGCAGATGCATTTGGAATGTTCAAAGAAAACTTGCTAAAATAAGTGTTCTGTTTTTACATGCAGATGTGTGGAGCAACTAGCTAATGCAATAGAGACATGGCAGTTTATGCACTAAATGGTATTACTGAATATCATTTGCCTCTATTGACATATCCTCATTACTCTTCATAGAACAGAGTATCCCACCTAGTCTGTGTAGAGAGCAGAGAACAAAGGAGACGATAATGACCTGATGCCCAGATATCCAGAAATTCATCCAAAATTAATCTGCTGTTCCTGTAAAAGCTGTTTGTTCAAGGGCTGCTTGGTACATGTACAAAAGCTCTATGAATGTGCTACTGAGACACCTGCATTAACAGTTTAAATATTAACCAACTCCTATTTACTTTTGTTGTCTCCTTTATCACAGTGGAAACAAAGCAGCATGTGGTCTGTGCGTACATGTGTGTGTTAAAGTTCAAACTATACCTCAGGAAATGAAAAAAGCATTCAGCTTCACAAAACAGGTAAAAGCACGGCAGAGATTTATAGAGGATGGGATTGGTTACCTTGGAAACAGGTTTGAATTCTTTCATCAAACAACAAGATGCTCAGTGTTGACCTATTTCCAGCTGCTGTATGGATTTAAGGTGGAACTATATATGGAAAGTTTATAGAAAAAGGTCTTCCTATCAACACTGAATATTTATTTACTGCTTAAATGCATTACTTTGTTTCCTCTATACTTCTAAGCCTTTGAAGTGAGACAAATAGTTAAGAACAGAAAAGCAAAAGTGAAGAAGGATGTCATCATCTCCTCAACAAGAATTTGTTTCCAATGTGTATGAAGCACTTGTGGACACTTAAAAACATTTTAGTCAATATATTATCTTCTTTAAAATAACTACTTAATTAATATAGGTAAAAAATTGTTTATGGAAACAGCCACTCCCTATCCCATTACAAAACTTTAAACTACAGATAGAGTTCCTGAGATAAGTGAAGATGTTTAGCATTATTTTGTCTTTCACCATCTCAGCTCCAAAGGTTTGTTTTATTTTCATGAGAACTTACATTTTACATGGCATTTTTTCATAAAGCCTAACACAACTGGCAGTCAGATCTGTGAAGACCTTGAATGCAGTGCATTAACAGCAGAAGGATAACTGTAACTAAATCAATCTACCTTTCTCATCATAATCTATTAAACTTCAGGATACAGGAAAATGAAAAAAGAAAGGATCATTAATGTAGGGTTGATAAACACACAAATAAAAACGGAGAGCATGTATACAGCATCATGTGTTACTAATTTTGGGAACCTCCTAGATAGTCTGGGTGTCTAAATAATACAATGCAAAGCAGCATCACACAGGGACATGACATCAAATCCCAGAAGCAGTCAGATTGCCTGCCTGGTGTGTATACCAATTCACCTGGTCCAACCTATTTTGGGTACATTTATTCTCTATTCCTTGGCACCAAGGAAAGCCCAAGCTTTCCAAGAAAGGGAAGGAGCAGAAAGAAAGCAAAGCAAAAGAACTCACCAAATGAAATTCACTTGCACCTCTTGATAATGGGAAATAATTGCAAACTGCATAAAGTTATTTCATATCATCATATCTAATGATAATGTAATCTTAAGAGCCATTCTTAAGGTCATTGTATTTTCTGAAGCCATACATTTTTTAGTAATGTCCAGGGAGAACAGATGTTTGGGGTTTTTTTGTGCTAGGGTATGTTTCTTGCTAGGAAATATATTAAAAGTTATGTGTTTGCGCATTCTCTTTAAAATTATCATAAACCTCTGCATTTCCTTCTAAATACTTGCTCTTGAGATTGCAACAATACATGCATTTTTTTAAAAAAAAAGAATATTTTTCACCATCAAGGTAAAGGTCTGGAAACATTTAAAATGCAAAAAAAAAGGTATGTCTGAACCTCAGCCTATGGAAACAAAACAAAATGGAGCCCTTTGCAAGCCACACAATCCCTTTCACCAAAGTTCTTCCAGTTTTAAGAGAGAAAAAAAATATTTACTTCACTCTGATATTTCACACCAGCCCCTCCCCCTTGCCCCCTTCAGATCTGACTTAGGTAATAATATTCTTTTGGAGGTATAAAGATTCTCAGAAAGACTAAATTTTTTTTTTTTTTTTTTTCACTTTGGCCACAGAATTAGAACTTGCCCAGCCCAATTATATATCCAGCTGCTGGTCGGATTGGATGTGCTCCCTGTGTACAGGAACCTGCCTGCCTTTAAAACACTGGGCACGTATCGGGCAGGGCACAGCTTAAAGTTATTATCAGAGCATTTATTTCTTCTTCTTCAGTGTGGTTCAGACCAGATGATTATTGACACTCTTACAAAAGAGTTTAAAAATCCATCATAAAAATCATTCATATAGATAAAGTGTCAACTTTATCATATTCTCTTTGCAGTTCATCATGTCCCGAAGTTCAATTGTCTGCTTTTCCTATTATATATTGACATACAAGCATAAGTACAATATTTTAGAGCCCTCATTCTCATATCCTTCTATTACTCTAATTAAATCTGTCTCACTGAAGATAACACCTTCTTTCCTAGGACATCCGTCACTGGTGTATGCATTTTACGTAAAACAGAATTTTTTTCATGCTTCCAAACCCATTCTGCCCTAGATGATTTTTCTTTCGTTCTTTTTTTTTTTTCCTCATAGCTCAGTATATATCAGCAACATCAAAAATCATGTTGAAATGTATGAGGGAAAAATGATACTGGACAGACTGCACATCAAAAGCAGTGTTGTTTAAGCTGAAGAGATGAAACTCACATATTTCTTCAATTCTAGATAATGAAAAATGGTGTTCCACTTCTAATCTTCCAAGTAGTGCTTTAACAGTCATACGTAATTGACAATAACAATAAAGCACTCTGGATGCCTTCCTTGCACCATTCGCATCACACTCATTTGCAACAGTGAGGATAGCCAAAAAAATTAAACAGTAATAATGCTGATCTACAAATGACCTAAGTCTTAAGCCTGTGGAAAGAATGTGGCCACATCCTTTTGATCACCATGAGAAGTAACATGCTGGCTGTAGTTTTCTAGATGTTTTAAAACTCAGTGTCGCTCTCTTTAATGTGTGTAAGACACCAAATGTTGGTATGTGCTTTGCTCAACACACTCTCCAGTGTTTGTCATGTTGCTAGCTTATAATACATTTGCTAGCTGTTCACTAAATTACAGATACATGATTACACATTGTGGTTAAATAAATATTCACTGCTGCTGCAATGAATTAATACATGGAGCAAAGGAATAAAGGTCTGGAGAAAGAAAAAAGCTCAGCTCCACTGTATTTTATTTTTCTTTTTAATCTCCACAGTTTGATATGCTGGGAGGCATATATTTTGCCTTTTTTTTTCCTCTGAATATTACATTTTTCTTTATAAATTTTCTGGAATTTGTCTAAACCTTGATGTATTCTTGAGCCTCATCCCACGGAGGTCTAAAATTCTGGTGGTGGCATCAAGGATGCCACTGGTCCAGGAAGCTTGGCCAGTCCTGGTTGAGCAGAAAAATTCTTGCGGCTTTTAAATACAACATCTTGTCTTGGATTTAAATTGCCCCTGGCCTGCAGGCTGAGCTGCCCTTTGGCATCATGGTGAGCAAGACGTGCATAAATGCACAAAATGTGAACTGCTTGTCAGCCATCCATGGGGACATGGGAGTTTCACAAAATGGGAAGTGGCTGGAATGAGAACAGGCAGTGCTGGTGCCCTGATGAAAGCCCACTAGAACAAATTTATTTCTTAATTCTCTTTCTCCAAAAGAGTGATTCTTACAATTTTTTCCTATCCTTCTTAAGTATAGTTCTGACTATTCACACTCTTAATTCACATGCCACCCCCCACCCTCATTCTTTAGACATTTAATTCTTATTTTGCAGTCATGCTTTTTTTTTCTTTATTATATAGTCATCTTACTAAAAGCCAAAGCCCAACCAGACAATCTATATCCACCAAATATCCTGATTTACACCTTTATGTGAACAGAAATTAATCAGAAAAAACCAGAACAAAATAGTCACCTGGTATAACAGCAAACATTCCATCTCATTTTTTTCATGTCTTTTGCTTCCCCTCACCCCACCTCCATTTCCCCCCTGCTTTAAATCCTAGGCAAAACCAGAAGACATTCCCAGCAGACTTCATTGCTAAGGTTCAGAAGAAAATGTCATACTTCATGGTAAGGTATCTACACATTCTTTACAGAAGTTTGTTGCTGTTGTACCGGGGACAGCGAGAAAAAGCAACATAGACCTCAGTCCAGGAAGGAATGGAATTACTTATTAATTTCCAAACTCATTTATATAACCTGGTTCGCTTGAATGGCATAAGGTTATTAGTCCTTTGATCATCCACCTCTTAGAATGATTGGTTAAACCCTACAACACGCATTTCAAAATATTTCTCCGGTCAGTATCGTAACAATACTGCATAACTATCTTGCACCTGCAAGATAAAGAACTGGTTTACAAAAACCTCAAACTGTTTTCAGCTAGCATGTGTGTGAGAGCAAGACTTTCACACAATGCTGGCAGAAAGCTGGAAAACTTCTCTCCATCAAGCTTTTCAGCATCCACAGAAGTTCTCTCATTTCCTTAGTTTCCTGAGATTTATTAATGAATGCAAAATTCAATTAAAAATAATAAATCATGAAATGGTAATCAAAGGAAATCCTAAAAATGCTGATTAAATGGTAATTATTAAATAAGTAACACTCCAAGCATTTAATATTTTTCAGGCACTCAATTAAGAAGGATTGGCTGATTCCACCCTTGATGGCCTTAGACACAACTGAAAAAGAAAAAGCAGAACATATTTAAGACCTGATTTTTAACAGTGTGGAGGACTTCAACTCTCTCTACACCAGGTTTTTACACGTGTGGAACTGGCCACGACTGTGAAAAAGAAAAAAATATAAAAAGAAGAGCAACCAGAGTAATGAATCAATAGTTTTCAATTAAGTCAACCTAGTAAAGTGCAATGATGCCTTCAGCGTAAACAAAAAACTCCAAAAAACAATACAATAAAAAATGAAGGTTATGAAATCTGTGTTGAATGATTGGCTTAATAATGCTGAAAAGTGAATCCAAACACTTTTGTTATTAAGCACTTCCTTTCCCAGGATTCTCATGCAGAATGTTCTGAGTTTGTTCTTCTGTTGAAATATTACCACATAAGAAAGCAGTGCCAATTTTTTGGGAGTTTTTAGTTAATAGTAATATCAGTAATCGCTAATAAAAAACCTTAGATATATTCAAATATCAAAATAGTTACTTTTTCATGCCAATCCTCCTTATGGCTTTTACTGCTGGAAAATTATTCTCTTTTTGCAAAATTGAAATCAAGATTTTATTCCAAATCAGTTCAAGTCTAGAAGAGACCAGTGTTGACTTTGCTAGACTAATAAAAAGGTGAATAAACATAGTAAACATAGAAACAGACTATACATGTGTATAAATCATGGAATAAGGTAATCATTTGAGTACTTTACTAAACAAGAATGAGTCTACATTTTAATTTGCCTTGACAGGTCTTGCAGCTTGTAAAGCTTAATTTTCATTCATTTTCTCCAACATCTTTACTAAAGAAATCTATGAACTGCTTTCAACATATTGTATATTGGTGAGAATTCTGTGCACCAGAAGACTTTTGCCTTTACAAAAGCAAAAATCACCTGCAGGAAATAAAGCTGTGACAGGGACCCATGCAATCTGTGGGGTGCTACAATAACATCTTCGCCCAACATGTACCTATAGTGCAACTTTACACTTCAAAACACCACCTCATTTCTTCCTGGCTGACAAAAGCTATCTAGAAGTCTGTCTGTGGCTGGGGAATAAGGTAGTTCCAGATAAGGAAGCTTTAGTCTGGAAGCCATAAAAGCAAACTTAAAACACTTCCTCTGTATAGGACAATGGGCCAGAGAAGACAGAGTCCAGATGTCCTTACTTTGCTCACCTCATGGAAATATAAACGACACTAAACTACACACTATTTAACACAAGCCTGTGTGTTCATCACCTTTCAGTAACTCATAGGATGAACAGTAGTACTTGAAACTCTTCCTTTAGAGCAGTGTGGGTTATTATTGCCCAGGGAGAAGAGCTGAAAATGTTCTTACAGCCTGGAGCTGCCTATACAAGTGGAGATAGCTGCGCTTTTCCAAGCCATCCCTGCACTTCTGGGATAACACAGTTCTCTGCTTTTTGGAGCTGAGTGCACTTTGAAAGTGCCTACTAGCTGTTAGTGCTCAAGAAAAGATTTTGTGGAGAAACGACTGTATTATCAGCTTCTGCTTTGTGGTGTGAATACACCAGATCAATACTGAAACATCCGAGTTTGGTCTTTTGTTGCATTGTTTTCCAGATAACCTTTGCAGTCAGAAAAGTGAACTTCAGCAATTTATTATAAAAAATAAGATTGAAATGAAAAAAATCTGTGTCAGAAACTTTCCAGCAATATATGTCTTCATGAGTGGACTCTGGCAGACCCTAAGTGAAAACAGAACAATTTCAAGATTTGTTTAAATATATTTTACAAACATACTTCTACTTTATGAAGTTGATTCCCATTTTTGGAAGTTGAATCTCAAGAAGATGCTGGTGTTCCAGACTCAGGAGAAAAACTAAGAACTAAGAAAGCAGTGAAAAATTATTTTTAAGGTGATGCAGTAGAGACTTACGAGGGAAATCAGCATGAGGGGAGTTAAATAAAGATCAATAACAGAAATAATAAACAAAGACAAGCTTCCAGCAACCATTCCCCAGTGATTTTAGTATGTGAGATTTCCTGCTTCATCCCAGTCACAGTGGGTGCTCAAACTGCCTGATTCCACAGCTCTCACTCAACCCCCTCTGATTAATGGCATATTCTGCTTCCCACAGGTCCCTGCAATATCTCCCACAGATCTATGCTCCCCACTCCACTGCCAGTGCTGTGGTCCTTGGCAAGAGTTTCTGCCCTTCAGCTGCTGCAGAAGATAGCTTGAGGAAAACTCTGAAGGATGTAGCTGCTGCAGAAGATAGCTTGAGGAAAACTCTGAAGGATGTCTGATTGCATTCCAGTTCTTCTCTGCCAAAAAATGTATCTACTCTTCAACATAGCTACCGCTCCGGACAGACAACTTTGCTTCTCCTTGGCTGACTTAGAGAACCGATTTCTTTTTTCAGACCCCTTCTTTAAAAACTTCCTTTCTGTTCATTTGGGATTTTGCCGTCTTCTCCAAAAAAGAAACAGGGCCTCAGACCATTGACTTTCTCTGTCTGCACTCCCTCTTTGCTGAGTAGATCAGCATCGCTTTTTGTAATCTTAACAAGAACCACAGTTCTGTCCCTTTCTTCCACAGTTCCCTTCTTCTTCCTCAGACATTTCAAATAAAGCTGACAGCTGTAAGCTCTGAATAGATTTTCCTTGTATGACTTTATCAGGAAAGATAAAACAAATTCGGCTTTAGCTCAAAGCTTACACTTTAGATAGTCTCATAAAACATCTTGTAATGTATCCCAAACTTTTTTGAAAATATGAGCCCTGAGAGTTCTCTCTTATGGGAAAGCAAAATTGAAGACACCTAATTAACTATTTAAACTTTAAAACCTTAACTTAAATGTGAGAAAAAGATTAGTTTTTGGTTTTTTGATAGCCAACCAGATTGGAAGACTGGTTTACTATGGTAGACACTATGAAAAGCCCTTTAACAACCTCAGATAAACCCAGACTTTCCCTCTAGCCATTGTACCCTTGCTTTTGTTTCTATATCTAAGCTGTGACTGCAGTAACTAACCCAGTAAAGAGTTTCCATGGAGACTGGAAAGTCATTTTAAACACCCATGACTTTCAGAATATAAATCTCTCTTAACAGATATTGTATCAGTTGCTAGAGGCAACATTTCCTAATCATTCTTAGTTACTTCTCTATATTTCGTAATCTACTCACTCAAATATGCATAGACAACACAACTCTGAGATTATAAAAACTGGATAAGCATTTGTATTTTAGCTGAACTACCAATGTTGATTTTCCTTGATGTATGAAGAAAATGTCTTTAAATCTGCTTAGAATTATGACTTTAACATCTATGCAAAGAATTGAGCATTTGTAGTTTGAAAGCTCAGAAAAATGTAGATTAAAAAGGCTGTACTAAATACGGAGAGAGGCTAAAATGGCTAACTTCAATTTGTGAGTCTAAAAATATAACACAGAAGTGATACTTGTTATTTCTCTCAACTTTACCACAGCTTAAATATACAATTTTAATCTACGAATTTCTTTTTCTTTTTCTTTTTCTTTTCTTTTTTTTTTTTTTTTTTGCAGATCCAGGTTTCTTATCATTGAGTCTTAATGGTGTATTTGCTGATCTCTCCAAGCAAGCAAAACCAAAAGGACTGATACTAAATATTACATCAAAGGAAGGTTTGCACTGCGTCCATTCTGGCTGGCTCATATTTTGTTCTCTCCCTTTCTCCCAGAGGCTGTAACACTCAGCTCTGTTATACTGAAAGGACTAATGCTAAATATTACATCAAAGGAGGGTTTGCATTCCCGTCCATTCTGCCTGGCTCATATTTTGTTCTCTCCCTTTCTCCCACAGGGTGTAACAGTCAGTTCGGTTACTTCCTTGCTTGTAGCAAGTGAGCTGTAATACACAGGCTCCTCTCACTGACCAGTAAAAGAAACTGCTGGAGTCTTGTTCTTTCTTCAGAATTGTTTTGAAACAGAATTTACTTGTTGTTTTTTCTCTGCTTTTACTTTCTTTAGTACACTTTGCCTGTGCTACTGTACACACATATCTAAGTAAGAACTTTATGTGTTCAGTTAATATGGATTTGCTACAGAGTTTTTCCTTCCAGGAACAATAGGAAAAAACAAGCACCTCATGTGACAGATGCTAGTTTTCTTGCTTAGTGTACCTCTAAAAGGCCCATTTTAAAAAACAAGACTAGTGATGTCATGCAGATATGGAAAAACTGAAGATGTCATACAGATTAGTCTGCAAACTGGGCCTGAAATAAATTTTGTCAGTATTACGGTTTTTCAAGGGAGCCATTCCCTATAAATTGCCTTTTAATTGATATAACACTTTCTTTGCACTTGCTGTGAACAAAGCAGTGTAAATAGAGTTGTATTGTATGAGTGGGAGAAGGCAATTGAAGATCAAACACATTGATTTATTCTTCCCCTTGGAGTTACTCATGATGTGAACCTATGGCAGAGCACGTTTGCTACAAGCAGAGGGAAGTGAAGAGCTTAGGAAAGTCTTCCCTGCTGTGAACATTGGACAGCTACAACTTCTCTCATGTTTTCATGTGGGGATCAACTTCTAGTTCGATTTTTTAAAAATCCCAATGGTATCAAGAAAGAAGAAAGGATAAAGTCACTACTGCCCTTGGTAGAGTAAAAACTAACCTGCTACTCAGCAGCATCTGTTTTCCTACACTTTCCTTGCTATTTCCCAGAGTTGCACACAGACCAACACCTTCTACTTCCCTCTCCCCAAGTTAAATAGAACCACAGCTCTTTCTACCTCCAGCTGAAGCAAAGAGGAAGCAATTAAAGACTTGACACATGTAACCACTGAGCTGTCACTGCCTGACCCCTTGCGATGGTCATTCCTAAACTGCTGACACAATGTATCCTGCATCCAATCTCAGGGACAACTGCATAACTCTGCAGGAATAATTTGTATGCAGAACTGAGCACTGCAGAGTGGTATCCAAGTGGGTAAAGCAAATTTAATTTACGTACTGGAAATACTGTTATCCCAGACTCTCCCTGGGACATCTCAGCTTGCTCGCATGTTTCCGAGCTGCTGCATTATTTGCCAAAGGCAACTGCAACATATTCAGCCACTGAGGCGGTCCTCAGTTGCTTGGTGGTCAGCACAGAGAAGGATTAAAGCTGAAAGACAGTCCCTCCTCTGGGCCCTCTGGGGAGTTTTATCACCAGTCTGTGACCTTCAAAGTGCAGTTTTTATTGTCAGTTCTGCAAGTGTATCTCACAATGTCTGGAGAAATTCAGTGCTGTTAAGTATGTTTTCTGCTAAAGCATATTTAATAGCCATCCAAAATTGTGGCCCAAATAACAGGCAGGTGTTTCTGTCCTACTTAAGGAGACTGTAATGCCTCTTGTATTGTGGGAAACATGAGCAAGCAGCAGGTAGAAGCAGAAACTCTAATTAGGATTAAAAAGATCTTTTCACTTCTTTGTATTTTATAATGACTTTATATTCATAAATCTACCAAATCAGAAATGTTTCTTTGTCTTTAACATGCTGTTGCCTGACACTAAGAGGAAACACAGGTTCTTTTAGGGATCCTTGGCACAATGATCATGGTACTAAACTGTAGTTACAATTAAAGCTTTATTTTCTTAACAGAATTCTACAGTTAGTTAGCACAGTACAACAAATGGGATAGGGAAAAAAAATTGACTTAAAGGTTGGAAACCTTCATTATTAAGCATTCACTACAAATGCCTTAGTTTAATGGTCAAGGTCTTGCAACGTTCTGATGAAAGACAACCTAAAGGTTGCTTTACTTGCAGGTCAGACCTAACTTGCATCTGAGTATGCTCTGAAAATAACCACTACCAGCAGGTTATATTGCTGTGTCACGTTGCAGTTTATGTTTCAAGAACATTAATGGCACTTTTTGATCAGAGGGATGAATTTCAATAAAACTTGTTGTACTCGCCCATGTACAGCCTGTACCTCACATAGATAACATACTGGCACAACAGCCAAGGCTTAACACTTGAAACAGGACATCTTGAAATCATGTGCAGAGGAAAGGAGGGGAGAGGGGAGAAGAAGTGAGAACATTCATGAGGGAGGGGAACTCAAACTTCATATTGCCCACAAAGTTGTACACTGCTTTGCTACTAACTCATATAGTCTGGTTTTTTTTGACATTTTGAACAAAAATCATCCGGGCTGCATGAAAAAAACTGCAGTTTTAATGCTACTGAGGTATCCCAATCAACAAAAGATCTCTGCAAAATTGAAACCCCAAAGGAACAGCTCCATCAGCAAATCTCAAGCTTCGACTCTGGTACAGGGATCACAGTATTCCTCCGCAGTTAAGAGTAACAGAATCAGAATATTAGGGCCCTGAGAAACGTAAATAATCTGCAGGTTCAGCTGAGAGTGGAAACTGTTCAGGGATATTAATAAGTCACTGATTGGACTCGTGTTGTTGGCTGGCAGCAGAGTTTTCATTTGGGAATGCTGAGTGACAGTGTAACTCTGTCAACACAGTTACAGGGAGATAAGAAGAGTGTATCCTCAGCCAATAAAAACTATTATTGCCACAAGATTGTATGACTTTTATTACTAACAAAAATAAACATTGTGAGTTGATTATAACATACTAGGGTTTGGTTTTTTTACTATTGACTATGTGCAACTATAAAATGGACAGACTTGCTAAATATTAGACTCAGTATTTCATATACCTTCTTTAGCATACTGTTATATTTTACCATCCCTAAGTTTGTTTATCTTTCTGATTAACTCCAGCAGCACACCACTAGCCTGTCAGAGGTATTTTCCACTTTAACCCTTTGAAAAATAAAAGCATTATCATAGTAAAAAACAGACAAAACTGAAAATCTCATTAAGAGTAACTTAGCATAATCTAATTAATGGATAGATGTTCAGCACAGAAGCATTTAGACACTTATCTGATCATCTTGTTTTCTTCTATCTACCTCAGTGTAACCCTCAGTGACAATATCTGAAGAAGAGCAGAATGTCGTACAGATTGGAAGACACCTCCTTTATTGAACACCAGTTCTCTGAATGGCCGAGTATTTACCCTGCTTCATCAGCTGCATAATCAATCTCCACTGTGAAATTTCCAGTCCAACAAAACAAGTTTATGGGGATAGTTAAGCCAGGGCTCTGCTCTTGCCAGATGTAGGTAGGAGTGACACATAATTTGCTAGTTTGTCATGTTTTCCCAGATAAAAGATTCTCGTCATTTCATATCAGACATACTGACACATGTTTATGACTGAGGAAAAAGGTCTTAGGAAAGGAGGGATTCAACCTTCCTTACCACAGACCAGAAATAACAAGAAGAGATTGATCCCCAGAACTGCAGCCCTTATCTGCAGGGGTGGCAGCTGTAGAGAAGGTGCAGCCACACTCATGATGTAGCTGCCAGTCTGCAGCTGGTGCTAACAAGGAGGCTGCAATGTGGTGGTAATAGCTCATGTCTAGTAATGGCCAACAGCTGTCCTAATCAAATAGCATGTCAGCTGATACATACAGATACAGATAAATAAAAGGTTATTTTAGCCAATTAGGTCCAGTGCAAGTTGAAAGTGACTTAATCCTGAATCGTGTTACTGAGACTACCTCCACTGAGGAGCTGCACTTACCAGTTGGTGACTGAGTAGGACCTGGGTGCATGATTCCTGTCAGCGACTTACTGACTGTACTGCCCAAGCTCAGATTAGAGGGAAAAGAAAGACACAAAGCACCCTGAGGGAACTCTGTCAGTATTTATTTCTTTTTCTTATTAGACTTCCCACTGGCAGCATTAGTAAGGTTTGATGCAGCTGAGGACAGCTGAATGGACACCTTGATACTGGGTGGCTGCCTAGAATCTAAGAAAATGTCACATCTACAGTGAAGGAAGTTCAAAGGAGAGATATAAAACCTTCTGCAGAAGCCCTTAGTCCCCCAACAAAATGAATGAAAGGAGCAAGTGTGAGTAAGAGATAATAGGACCAAGAACCACATACAAAAAATTTCTGTTCCACAAACATGTTTCTTTCTATGGTTTAAAGACATAAAGATAGGCAAGAACGAAAAATGCCATGAAAACTTAACATCTGTCTTTCCTGATTAACTGTATAATGAATTAATTATTTTTTGGACAGTAAACCTACAAAAAACCATTTTCTCAGGAGTTTGTACTTTTAAGTCAAAGGTCTACTATTTTCTAGACACAAACCACTTTGATAAGGATTTGCCTAAATTCCTATTTGTAATGTGCATATTTAACTTTAGGGTTTAGTAGGAAGAATAATGTAAGTATCTTCATCAAAACAATGTAGTTCAGGCTAGTGTGGTGGTTAATCCTAACATTAAATGCTATCAAGAAAAGCCTTTAGAAAAATAGGTATATGTTTGTCTTTTTTCATGAAGAGCTGTCCTAAAGCCATGCATTGGCCACGTCAGTGATAAGAGAGGGTAATATTTTATGGCATGTACAAAACTTAGAGTCAGGCAGCCAGGAGGGTCAGCTGTGTCCTGGGGGGCATCAGGCACAGCATCACCAGCCGGGCAAGGGAGGGGATTGTCCCCTCTGCTCTGCACTGGGGCAGCCTCACCTCGAGTCCTCAGGGCCACAATATAAGAAAGATATCAAGCTATTAGAAAACATCCAGAGCACGGACAAGAGGATGGTGAAAGTCTGGAAGTGAAGCCATATGAGGAGCAGCTGAGATCACTTGTTCTGTTCAGCCTAGAGAAGACTGAGAAGAGACCTCACTGTGGTCTTCAACATCCTCGTGAGGGGAAGTGGAGGGGCAGGCACTGATCACTTCACTGCTGTCACCTGTGACAAGACCCGAGGAAAAATCATGAAACTTACTCAGGGGAAGTTTACTTTATCAGGACAAGGTTAGCCACCCAGAGGGTGGTTGGGCACTGGGACAGACTCCCAGGGGAAGTGGTCACAGCACCAATCCTGATAGAATTTAGTAAGTGTTTGGACAATGCTCTCAGGCACAGGATGTTACTCTTGGGGTGTCCTGCACAGGGCCAGGAGTTGGATCTGATAATCCCGACTGGTCTCTTCCAACTCAACATATTCTATGATTCTATGACTTTATGAAATACTTTGGATAACACCAAATATTTTTTGTTAGTCTATCATGTGTGATCTTCTGAAAATTATAGACCTGTAAAAAACCTGAATGATCTATTTGCAACATTTTCTCTCCTTTCCATACTACATACAGGTTTCTTTTCTTTTTTAGGAGAACTCAATTGCAGTATATACTATTCCTCCAATATCCAGGTCTATGCCCTGCCCTTCAATTTGAAATTTGAGACATGGAGGCTAAATGGGGATACCTTTTTTTTGGATATGTTGGGAGAAACATTGTGGAAGACATTGGAGTGGGTCTTAACACGGGAAAGCATGTAGGCAGTTTGAGCTAGCACCAATTTAGCATTTGTGAGATGAAGTTTGATGACAGATTTTTGAGGGAAAAGATAAGACGTCATCTCAGAGAACTGTTTCATGTGTGCAATTTCCTACAACAGGAATTATGAAGCAAACTATGGGTGAAAAATGGCTAAGCAAACTGGCCTGGAATACACAGTTTTAAAACATATTTCTTCCACCAAGAATAATTTTTCACAAATGTTTCCATAAAATTTTTAAACTAAAAAATTTCTTTTTTAGAAAAAATACCTATTTTGCCACTGGTTTCTGTCCTTCTTACAGTAATAAAGAGTGAAGATAAAAAGTGAAAAGAATTTCAGAGCTATTTTGTGCATCAAAAAGTACATTTCCAATAGTAAGCATTAAAGAGAAAATGGTAAATTTCATGTAATTTCAAATCCTATCAATACTTCAAATTGCAAAATACATTTTTTTTCTTATATTTAAGTCCATAAATAACTCTATTTCTCTTTCCCCTTATCCATGGTGCAGATGAAAGACTTAGAAAGAAATGAAAGCATAATATCATACTGTGATAAATTTCACTCTTTTTTATCACAGAATATAAATTGTGTATCTTTTGCTGTAAGTAGGAGAATGACTATCCACCAGCATGTAACTCCTCACTGCTCAGTGGCTGAAAACTATGAATATGTCAAAAGCAACCCAAGGGAACCTGCTTAAATATGTGTTGATATCTAGCACAAGTTATTTTATATATATGTATGTGTGTGTGCGTGTTTATAATATAATACAGCATAAGTTATATGTGCATTTAACACCAGCCTGGTCCATTGGAGTATTTTTCCAGCTGTCTCACAGCTGTGTGTCTGTGCTGAGGTTGCTGCCAGCCCCATGGCAGACACTCAGCTTGCGCATAGGTCACCAGTGGGCACAGTGCCTCTGTGTCCGGGCTCTGTCCCTGGGGACAGGGCTCCCGAGGACGCACGTGGGTGCTGATACACACAGCACGTGTCTGTCCTCCGTGCCACAGGACCCCATCAGCTGCGCTGCATGGCAGGTCATGTGCCTTGGCAAAGAGACATGGGGGTTAAATTTGCCCAAGGGCACTTTCCAGATTTGTTCCCTGGTATACAGCAAATAATGGATTTTTCTTAAATGATAGAACTAGGTTCAGTATTGAGAGACAAAAGAAAAATAGCCTGTCTATAGATCAAACTTGTGTTATGCATGAATATTAGACTGAAATTTTAGATGTGAAAGAAAGGTATGAACATACGCCCTTTAGAAATGTGTCCAGCAGTGCTGACATTAACTTAATGGCTTAGGTTGCTTTGAGGACTTCTTACATTTACCCATAACATGCTAATGTCATTTCCAGTTTGGGTTTTTCTTTTCCCTCAATGACAATTAAAAAATGACATCGTATCTTCCATTAGAAGACATAACAGAATACATAAACCCCCCAGTTTCTAGTGCACTGTAGCTGTAGCTGCCAACTTTTAGTTCAGTTAATGTGTTGAATGGACAGAAAAAGTTCAAAGAAATGGAAGAATTTTTTCCACTATGTTGTTGCAGAATGACAACTACTACTGACATATCTAGTAAATCCAGTACTCAAATGCCATGTTGAAGAATTTAATGTTTTTCATGCCTTAATTCTCAGTATTATCTTGAATTGATAGTAGCATGGACACTTTCTAAGGTTCTGCTTTAAAACCATCTAAAATGATACCCTGAATAATTGAATCAAGACATGTATGTCACAAGAACACCTCTTCCCTATATTTTTAGTAATGTCTAAAGTGATATTGCACAGCTCTGTTGGGGTGGCTCAGCCTGCTCTCGGGCTGAAACCATCAAATGTCAGTCACCAGAAGAGATCACTGAGGTCTAGGTTACCTCCCCCTGGGTGGCTCCCAATCCTAAATTACCTCCCCCTGTTCCAGAAAGTTCTCCCTTTGTAGTTATTAATTGGTTCCCTGTTATGACTCCTGCCTCCCTGTTTTCCCCATTTGTTCTGAAAAATTGTATCCTCCCCTCTGCTTGTACCCCATTGGTTGTTTTCCCTTTCCCTGCCTTGCTCCACTCCCCCATAAAGGGGGCTAGCCCGCGTCTCCTCGGGGCTTTTTGCTGGTCCCTGGTCCCTCCTGCAAATAAACCTGTTGGAACTCACACCAGGAGCCCCTCCCGCCTTCTTTGCCTCCGGGCAGACGCCAGCCTGATCATCGGCTGCCCGACGTGCTTCCTCTGAGGAGGAGCCAGCGCCCATCGCACCCATCCCACGCCGGTTCCACTGAGCCGTGCAGCGAGGACGCTGTGGAGGCCAACGCTGCGTCCCCTCTGCCCGAGGGCACGCCGGGGATTGTGATTACAAGCCCCCGGTTACGTTACAGCTCAGGATGTGCTCTGGTCTTATCTGCTGGGTGGTGTTTCATTCCTATTCTCTTTCCCTAAACCCACTTCCCAGTAACTACCTCCCATGTGTTATAGGCACAGATGAAGAATGTACAATCAGTATTTAATTCAGTCTTTAATTTGAAATTAAAATAGTTTTCATGCTGTTCTGAGTATATTGGTTGGTACTAAATTCTGCAAATAATTTGTCTGTATACAGAAGTAAACAGAGTGTGATAGAGTTCTTAAAATCACAAATTGTCTGCTGTGAACTGAGGCTCTGTCACCTCATGAAATAGACAGGATCTTCTGACAGCTGATTTCTTCTCAAAGATGATGATCTTGAGCAGACTGTGGCAGGGGGAGAAGAGGGCAGTTAAAATGACACCTTAGAAAAAAGCAAAAAAGAAAAGGAAAGGAAGTGTCTTTCATGGAAGACCTTCTGAATTCTTTAAGAAGACGTGTAACCATAATCATTCCAACAGGGACATTAAAAACCATCCATCATATAATTTTTCACAAATGCTATATTTTTTTAAAGGGTGAGGGTAATCAATGTGTTTCATAGCATACTGTCCTCCCTGCTCCCGTAGACCTCAGCCAAAAATGCAGGAAGAACTGTTTTTTAGCCTTTGACAGGTTTACACAACACAGATCATCTGAACACTTCAACAGCTAAAAGCCTTAGACCCCTTCAACCTTATGTGCTTCCTGATGAAGCAACCCTAAATCTGAGACTTCAGCAATGTGGAATTCTCAAATTTTTAATTCATGCACAAGGAAGCCTTCCACAGCAGTGTCTTCAGCAGTCACCTGACAGTGATAAAGATATTGCTGGACAAACATCTGTAGTTGAGACAATGTTTTCAGGTGCAGAGGAGCAACTTAAAGTGAGTGTAAAAAGCTGTATACCATGTGCTCTATCCCCATTCAGCCTTCAGACCCAGAGAAGTGTCACACTAGGATTTCAGCCTGGAACACAAAACTTCAGCCTTTTAGATCATGTTTTAGATACCTGCTGTTTCTGACCTAGGTGAAGATACTGCATTAGAAACATGCTGAATATAAGGATATTTCAATTCGTTCCCATTCATTCATTAGAAGTCCAGAAAAGTATTCATAAAAACAGGTTTAACTTCAACTCAGAGGCATTAATTTCCCTGGAACTTCTATAGAACTCAGCATATTGAGTTGATACCACTTGCAAAGACAGTACAAAGCCTTCACCCTCTCCTTTCTACCATAAGGGACCACTGCCATAAAGGCTGAAACTTATGTGGACTGAAACACAAAGATGAAAAGGCATAATATGTCCTAGTGAAATGTATAGAAGGAAAATGCTAACAAAGATAGATGCTACAGGTGGTAGGATAAAACAGGAATTAATGCAAGCACTGTGACATTACAGCTAAACTAAAAAATACACACTGAAGTGGCATCGAGCCACTCTTGACATTTACCTATTTCCCCTTCAGATTTAATTAGAAGGAATTTCTAAAGAAAATAGATCCCACTAGACCAGTTTCTTGAAACATGTGTGGATGCTATCTTAAGAATTCAGCTAAATGGAAAGTTTTGGTTATTTGGTTATACTCTTTTTCTAATTTAGAACTCAGGCAAGCAGAAAATGATGCCCTACAACTGATTCCTAGTTAAAGGAAATAAATAAATATTCCCCAAATCTTCATCCTTTAGGGTGGCATGACCAATGCGCATCAAGCTATTTCAAGGCACACATCTTGCAGCATTAGCTGCACTTCTGAAAGAAAAAGCCTCTTAGCAAAAGCAGCTTCAAACCCTGGGGGAGAGTTCCATAGGAGAACTGCTGAGTCAAAGCATGTTTGATGTGCTGTTTTTGCTAGCAGACCGACTTTCAGCACAAATCCACTCTCTCTGAATTCTTGGCTACATATTATACATAGGTGCTAATAGATTTAGATAAAATTATGGATACTGATCTTTTTAATGTAAAATGGTAATAGTCACATTGGCTATAGAATTTTTCACAGCTGAATAGATTTATGCTGACTTAGATACGTCATCTAGAGATACAACTATTATTCATCTGTACCTGTAGTTAAAAAGGAGAAATGTCAGTCATATTTTAGGCCAAAAAAATACCTTTTAATATAAAAAATCATCCCAACACACATTTTAAACGGAAGTCCTTTATCCAAATCTAAAAGATACTTGTAGATTCATTGTTCTGACTGCAGTGCAGTTTCTAGATCAAGTCTTGTGATGTGATTTGAATTCAGATATGACCTGTGTGCATATATATGAAATGGCACTACTGCTTAGAGAGGCACATTTATCACAGAGAAAAGCACTTTAAGCCTTGAAAGGACTTAAAAGCTCATGCTCTCTCCTGCCCTAACTTTCAGAAAGACATGGATATCTGCACATAGCCATGCCTGCTTTTTTGCAGCATTGGTAATTGCCAGTTATCTTTAACTTTTCTCACACTCAGAAGCAAGCTGTAGGTTTTTAATTACTACCAAAATTGAAGCCAGGGCTGATCAAAATTAATTATGAGCTGTGAGATGGGAGTAATGAAAAAAAGGAGGAACAGCAGAGCAGCAACTGGGCTTATGACATTAAAAATACAAATAACAGGAAAATCTATGTCTCGTACTGACAAGTGAGACATTCAGCTTATCTATCATTCCTTTCATCATGCAGATGACTTCTCAGTAGCTCTCGACACATAATACTGCAACCCCTTCTTTCTACCAAATTTCTATCAGAGCTGTCGATGGTTTGTAAAACTTCTAGATAAAAATTACAGAAGAATCATATTTCATTATGAATCTATTTAAGAACTCCATAGCTTTTAAATATTTCTTGCTTCATTTTACAGTAACTTTTTTCTTTTTAACTAGTATGAAGCCTAGTTACTTTTTGCCAGGAGACAAAGAGTGCCAAACATAACAGATCTAGGAGACTGGAAAACAAACAGGTGGGAAAATTAATAGTAAGTACTCATATTTACACTTGCTATAAAAGAAGTCTTTGTGTTAGAGGAAGAGAGATAATACATGGCATGCCATCTGGTCTGCCTGGAGAAGGGACAATGAAATTTTCAGATCACAGCTGGTCCTAGACAAGACATTATCACCCAGTTAACCCAGTGCTAGAATAGAATGAGCCCATGGACAATGAAAAACAGGGCAAAGCAAGAAAGTGCTTCATCTGGCAGGGCCAGGAAGCAGTGCTTTTGGCAGTCACATCTGCAGGTTCAGCAGGGAGATTGGTGTATTCCTTGATTCCCTGTTTTTGTTAAACTTTCACAGCAGCATCTCTGAATTAACACTTTCAGCTACCTCCTGTTAGGTAGGAGATTCTGTCTCACACAGTTGAATAGAGCAGTACTCACAAATGTGTAACAGCAACTACTCACATGATGTTTCCAGCTTGTACAATATTGGCAAAACATCCCTTTGGCATAACAACTCATAGGGAGCAAAGGTTCCTTCCTCTTGGAGTATCAAGCAGTCTCCACTCGGAAACATTCAATTGTCCAAAGATAGTTACCAGTCTATAATAGTCATGCAAGCTTATTGATTCATAAATGGAGGGAGTTGCTCACAAGAGCAATTTGTTGTGGAGTCATACAGATAACTTGATGGAGAAAAGAAGGGACACAGTCTGGAGCTGGCTCTTTCCCCTGGTGCTTACATGGGAAATGTTAGGCAACCCAAGATCCCATTTCATTTCAGCAGAGTCAAGCTAAGGTTATCATTTATTATTTTCAGAGTGATAAATTACCAATCTCAGCTAATACAGAGCAAGAAAAACTCCAGGTGTTGAGAGGGAAAGTGCTCCATGGGTTCTGTGACACTTTCTACCACAATAATAAGTCAAAGAGTGTGAAAGAGAGAAAATTCTTTTTCTTGGATGGTTTAATGCTACGCAACAATTTCTGTTAAAAACAGGCATCAGAGCATTACTACTCTTTAAGTGTGAAACATGTTTCTGACCTTGTTTGTCCTGAAAGAAGTACTCAGTAGAGCATAGAATAAAATAAATTTTTAAAAAGCCAAGTAAATATACTGAACAAATCACACAAACTCTGAACAAAATTCTCTTTCAAACACACCTGTCCCGTGGGAACTTGCATGCAAGAGAGGATGTGGAGCACACATGACAAATGTTGTTCATATCACTTAGAGAACTGCTGGAAGGCTCTTGGATATCAAAATAACTTGTAAAGTAAAAAGAAAGTCACTTAGGGAAACTCTGGCTTTCCTTTTAGGTTAGTTTTATTTAAAAAAGCTTTGAATTGTCTGGATGCTGACTGACACGTGTGATTAAAATGATGTCTCCACTTTTATGGAGACATCTGGACATTCACATAACTCCAGGTAATGTAAGTTCCAGCCGTTCTAGGTTCTGCTATTCTAATAAAGTTAGCTCATCTTAACACTTGATTCACAGAACTGACATAACAATGTATATTGGGCTATGGTTAAAAGCAACATGATGAAAAATTAAATTCACGAATGACCCTCAAACATGGTATCTCATTTTTTTCCATAAAGTATGGAAACAGTTTCTGATATCTTAGCAGTGAGTCTCCACATTAGCATGTTGCTGGATTTAGTAGTATCAATAAGGTACATGAACTGAAATTACAGAAAACACAATGGTTACAATTAATTATATGCAAAACATTTTAAAATATTCATTGACTTTCCCAACTGAAAAAAACCCCACCACTATATATTTGGGTATAGGAATGCTTGAGCACTGAATTTGGAAATAAGTTTTCCAAAACAATTTGCACTGTCACAGCAGATAAGTGATATCACACGTATTCTCTGATATTTAACATTAATTCCAGTTTTTACTTACCAATCCTGCACAGCATTGAAAGAGTCCTCATTTGTGATGTCATACATTAAAATGAAGCCCATTGCACCCCGGTAGTAAGCTGTGGTAATTGTTCTGTATCTCTCCTGGCCTGCTGTGTCCTGAAACAATAACAAAAAAAAATTTTTACATTGCAAATAAATTGAAAACTTTTTTTTTCTGTTTTTTTTGTTTTTATAGAAAGCAAACTCTGACAAGAGTTATTGTACATCTCTGCAATCCTGAGAATAAGTAGAAAAAGGAGAACTCTGCATTGGATCACAATAGGAGGAACATATCAATTCTGTCATGAGTGGAGAGTGGAGAGGAGCAGAAAGGCATGGCCCCCTGTCAGTCCATATATCCTGAGTTGTTAGGGATTTACTTTATTCTGAGAGTTGGGTACGAACCTTCTCTTGTGCTCCTGCCTTGTACCTTCCCACTGTGACAGAGGTAAAATCTGGATAAAATGCTGAACAAAACAGCATCCTTAGAACCTTCATTACGAGAACAGGATGGTTCCTGAAGCCAGGAAACATCTTGACCAAAAAGGCAATGTCTAATTGTTCTGTTCTTGTGATTTTAACGCATTTGTTCTCCCGTCAGTGAGCACCATTACAGCTTTTTGCTGACAAAAAAGAAAAAAAAAGAAAAAGAAAAGAAAAAGAAAAAAGAAAAGATTGTATGACAGTGCTCTTAAAATGAGGATGATATCCAGAAAAAAAAAAAAAAGAAAAGAAAAAAAAAAAAAGAAAGAAATTTGCCTTTTGTCCCTTACCTCAAACCAGTTACCTCACTCATCTTAACCAACTGCCTTTAAAGTATGAAATGTAGAAATTTAAGTCTTACCTCCACTTCTTGCTTTGATTATTTCCATTTAAAACTTTTCAGGGTAGGGACTATGTGTTAATACATTTATATGCAACATCTAGCATAGTGTTTAGTCTAGAGAAAAGAAGACTGGAAGTGGATCTCATCAATACATATAAATATTTCAAGGGCAGGTGCCAAGAGGATGATGCCAGACTTTTCTGTGGTGCCCAGTGACAGGACAAGGAACAATGGCCATAAACTAAAACTGAAACAGTTTCACCTTCACATGAGGAAGACCTTCTTTATGTTGAGGGTGGCATAGCACTGGAAAAGGCTGCCCAGGGAGGCTGTGGAGTCCCCCTCCCTTGAGACACTTAACATCCACCTGGATGTGCTCCTGTGTCACCTGCTCTGGGTGGCCCTGCCTTGGCAGGGGTTTGGACTGGACGATCTCCAGAGACCCCTTCTAAGCCTAACTATTCAACCACCTATGCCTGCACAAAATTTGAGACACAACAGCAATAAATGAAATACAGGAAATGCATAACTATTTCATGTTCCAACATAACTATTTAATATTTTTAAGACATTAATATTAATAGCTTTAGATGAGATATATGTCAGTGCAATCTTGTAACAAATAGATCATCTGTGCATATTTAATTTCAACAAACTTTTAAAATTAATATAATTATTTCCATTTTTTTAATAGCTAGGAAATAGATTACTTTACTAAATCTATTTAATTTACCTTCCTACAGAGAAAGAAGAATAACCAGTAACAAACATATTTGGTATGTTTTCTGAAATAGTTTCTAGGCTAGAAGTATTCCCTTGTGAAGAAAAGAAAAATGGATTAAATGGGCCTCCATTTTTGTATATACATCACTCATGTCATAAACTAATAAGAAAATGAGATTCTACATGCAACAGAGAACACTTCAGGATTAAAAAATATCCAAGGTCATTACTGAAACTAAAGAATATGAGGTAAAAGATATGATTCCTGTTCATTCTGGATTACAGCAGCTGCTGCTTTGATAGAGTTTCAGTGATTGAATATGGAAAGCTAAAGCAGTAGTTAAGACTTTAGCAGATCTCACAGGAAGTTAGGTTATGTCTTTGTGGGAAAGGCCAGACAGACCTAAACTTTTTCTGCTTATGCTTTGAACTGGCTGAGCCTCTACCAGCTGTTGTCAGGAGCTTGGATAGCTGCTCCCAGATTTCCTGAATATTAAGGTATTAAGATGTGCCCTAAGCTTGTGCATATTTCATTTATGAAAAAAGCTTTACTTGCACATTTTTTGTTTGTTGGTTTGGGTTTTGGGCTTGTGGGGGGTTTTGTTGCTGTTTTAGGGTTTTTTGTCTGCTTGTTTTTAATTTTTTGTTGCTGGCTTCATTTATTTGATTTGTTACTAGACAAAACATCTGGGAGGGACACAAGCAAAATATGGCCTACAGAAAGTATTCAGCCTTTCAGTACAGAAGAGAGATGTTCAAACAAATTTCATCAATGTCTATTTGCTTGTTTTTTAGTTAGATAGACATGTTCGATTAGTATGTATGATAGTATGACAAGCAGGAGGCCAGTGCTACTGAAGACAATCTTATTTTGCTCTGGGTGGTTTCCACTGAAGCCTGCCTGCAGGTAAGAGTGAACAGCCCTAGCAATAAAGCCATTAGTCAATGATGCTTTCTATCCAAGACACCAACTCTTTTCTGTGTAGTGTAAAGCTAGGTAGGCTGGGCTTAGGAAATCTTGATTATAAAAATAAATAATGAGAATAAAAAACGAGTTTAAAGGACAACAAATCAAGATCAAAGTTGTTAAATGATTTTACCCAAAGGGGCACGAAGCTGCAGATAAAGATCCAAACACTGACTGACTTTGGGACAGAAGATGCTCGTCTGGATGCAAGCATTTGATTTGTGTCAGTCTGGGAAGAAACCAGGTATTTGGGGTTGTTCTCAAATTCTAATTCATAATTCTAAATTCATAGCTAATGCCATGTTAACAGGATGATAAAAAAAGAAGATTTTCTAAAGGGATATTTCGGTATATATTACATAGATAGATGACCTTTAATAAAGTGGAGTATATTAGTTCCAGATATAGATAATCACATTCCTGTTGGTATTAGTTTATATGCACTTGCTATGAGGAAGCAATTAAAATTTTAATAGTTCTAATGCAAAATTTATGTAGTAAAGTGTTTATTATCATGGAACAAATGGACACAAATATAAGTAACCAATGTGTTACTCATAAATAACACCAATGTGTTACTTAACCTTTGCGTTCCACACATTCATAAGCATGTTTTTTGTATTCAGACAAGAATATATTTGTAAGTGCCCTAAGGATACCTCCTTCCATATGACCATTAAGGAACTTAAATACCATTTGACAGAAGAGATAGCACACTACAAAAATCACAAGCTTTAATATTAAATATTGTATTTTATTACAATTATTTCATTTATTTGAAACAGATAATACAACAACTATAATAAAATATTGTATTTTATTACAATTATTTCATTTATTTGAAACAGATAATACAACTATGTACGTGGTCTTTTTGTTTATTAGCTTTTATTCTTATGGAAGAACTAAGCAGAAAACTGATTTCTATATTTTATCATATTTATAGTTGTAAATCACTATGATTGTATCCTCAAGTACTGTTACATACTTGTACTTGAAGAAGACTATTTCCAGTTCAGGTAGGGCTACTGTCTGCTGTTATGTTATCTTAGTCTATTTTAAAAGACCACAGAATTAATCTGATGACTGTCTTCTTAGATTTAAATTCTGATATATAACATCTGTATTTGCACTAACTGATGTTTATTTATAAGAAAATGAAATAAAATAAGCCCAAGGAAAAATAAAATTTGGCCTGTTATTGATTAGCATTTTAAGCAAGGCAGTTCATTTTTATCTTTGATGGGCAGAAAACAAGACACAAAGATCACGTTGGGGACTTCATTCATGTAGTTAATGTCTGGTAAGAATAGATGATTATTAAACAAGTAGAGTGAAAATGCAAAGGTGAGGGAATGCTTTTTGAAAACTACCACACACAGAAGACAAAAAGAGGTATTTTACAAATCTTAGACAAAACACATATACCAAAAAAAAAAAAATCTCAGCAGCTACAAGAAATATTTTCAAATATTACATTCACTTTCATAAATTCAATTTTTAATACAGCTACACTATTCCATTAGCTTCTGGTTAGCTGATCTTATCTTTGTGAATCTTTTTTAGCAGGCATCAGATTTTAATTATTAAATCACATTATTATAAGGTATAGTGGTTACAGTATTAAAGAAATTGTTCATTTTCTGAGCATTGCATACAGCACACTGGCTAATAGCCCACCCCCCTGAGTATTTGGAAGACTCTTGATACTTGCACAGATTTCCTTTCTGTGTTTTGATGCCTCTAGTATGCTTTGTTGGCCTTTTCTTAACTGATTTTTTTCATGTAAAATAGAAATTAGTCATCTGCAAGCATTTTCATGCTTCAGATCCTGATATGTAGGATTTCATACTAGAAAAATTCATTGCTTTTTGTGATCAATTCAATAGCTAAAAGGACCAGTAAAGTTTTCCAATCAGTAAAGATCTTGAATAGGGCACATACATCTGTAGACAGGGAAAGAAGAATGGCCAACTCTCCTTTATCAGATATGTATTAAATGGTAGAGAGACAAGTAATTCTGGATTACCTTGGGTTTTCATTTGAGTTAAATTTATAACTGTGAAATTTGACATACAATAAAACAATAAAGCAAAAATATGTTAGTTGTTTTTACAGTAACTACCTGAATCAGCGTTTTTCTTGTGTTCCTCCGTTTAATAATGTTACAGAAAATTTCCTACAGATTCTCATTGTTACTGTGGAACTCCTATATCATTGGAGGCTTTAAGTGTATGGGGAATGCACCAGCTGCTGACAACAATGTTCCCAGAGGAATGGAGAGATATCATGTAATAGCCATCTGTGAAAGTAGAAACACTTAAGGATAGGAAGCTAGCTGACTCAAGAGGAATCGAGTTTCACATGAAGTTAAGAGTTTAGGGGTGGAAAGTCTCAATATACAAACCAAGGTTCTGATAGTAATCCTGGACATACTATTTAGTGTCTTACTTGCAAAATACAGTTATCTAACTCAACAGAAGTAAACCCCTCCTACTGTCAAGTCCTACTAAGATGGACTTCATCAAGAATATGTCATACCAGCCTAGACTACACCAGTGTTTTTGTAATGGGTTAAACCAGGCACTTGAATTCATTTGCTGTGTGCCCTCCCTCTCACCCTCGCCTAGCACTGCACCACTGACAGGAACAATACTTTATGCAAATAACTTGCAAGTGGAGTTGTTCATTATTAACACAGACAGTTCGGAAGGTGAAAACAAACAGCATTTGGCAGCAAGAACTTTTAATGAGCCTGTATTGAGAGAGTTCAGCCTGCAAAACACAAATTTATTTTTTAGCATGCTTGAGTGACTCCGTGTCTCTGCATTTCTGTTCTGTATGCCAACATCTTTTTTAGATCCACTTCCTCACTACAAGTTTTACTCATATCGCAATACTGCTTGTGCTATGTTCCATAAACCTGGCAAGAGTAGAGGAGGATTTCTTGGATGGTGTTTACACCTCTGCTTCACATCCACAACATTTGAAGGCAAGGCAAATAGAAAGATAGAATTAGAAATGTGAGTTGGGTGAATCCTCACTTTGCAGGCCACATTTTTCTGTTAAGGTAAACAAAACTGGCACAGCAATCAAGAACCACAGCTCCTTAATGAGTTTTTCTTTCCTGTTGTTGCTACCCAAAGGTTATTTATATACTCAATCAAAGAGACTCTGTATTACTCTGTTTTTTCTGATTTCTCTTCAGGTATCTCTGGGGTCTCAGGAAAAAAAAGGATAAAAATAAAAGTATGAAAAACCATAACCTCCCCAAACCAAACAACCAACCAACCAACCACCACAAAAAACACCTCAAAACCCAAACATTCACCCCTGTCAGAACTAACAAAAACCCAAGAAAACCCAAAAGAGTTATTCAAGCACGGGCAAGGGATGACCTCTGCAAAAGTCCTCTTGAGATGAGGAGTAAACCTACCTGAAGCCTGCTGCTAACCACTCAGGGAAGAGCAGCTGTGGGTTTATATCTGGACAAGGCACAGAGAAAGAGGACAGAGAGAAAAGCTGCTGGAGCAGGAGGAGCTGTTTATCCCAGGAGCACTGTTTCTCAACAAACAGCACTTTCAACAGAAAGTGTTAGGCACATAGAAACACAGACAGATGAGTACTTACAACAAGGAGAAGAAAATACAGTTCAAGACACTTTTTTTAGCTAATGTATGCACAAAGATGTAACACAGTGTACTGCCAACTCAGTCTTTGCTTATGTACCTATTTCCTCCCAGCAGCTCTTTCCAAATTTCTCATGGCTTTAGTTTCCCTGGAAGTCTGTCTTTTATTCTTTTATATTCATATGTGTATATGTATATACATATATACACTTATTTATACATATATAAATATATGAGTGTATCTGTGAATGCATACATGTGTTTGTAGGGAAAAAAAAAAAAAAAAACCCGCATATATATATATGGGCATTTGGAGCATGAAAAGCCAGCTACTGGGCTTGCCAATACATACCAGCTAACCCTATGTGCTAGTCCTTAGAGCTCACCTCAAAATCAGAGCTGACAGTTAATTCCTCATACAGAAGGGGTGCAGGAACATGGCAGGGCTAACTGCAAATATCTGGGGTCAGAGCAGTGGGGAGAGGCATTATTCCAAACGTGGCCAAAAAAAGGGGGTTGTGGGGGGCTGTCCTGGCAGGCCAAAGGTACAGCAGAGCCTGCACTAAGAGATTAGAAACGTCCAGGCTGGCATTGGAAAAGTATTTTACTTCCAGATTAACTTTCTACCATTCCAACTATGGAGTTGCTGATTGTGCCTGGAATTAATATAATTTTAAATTTTCTGCTTTTTCCCTTTCCTGTTCTTTCTTCTCTCTCCTTTATTTTTAAGACTCACATAAAATGTCCATTCTCAGCAGTTCAGCTATCATGCCTTCCTAAAGCACAAAATTTAGGAAAGCAGGGTAGCAATGCCCTTTCTAGTCCAGCATAACTTGACTAGAATTGGGATCCATGGATAGCCATGGAAAAGTTTGACCAGCCATTTTGATAATAGTTCTATGTTAGTGGCTCATTTCACTGAAAAAATTTGCATAATAGTGTCATCATGTTCAAATATTATGCAAATCCTTGTCCACTGATTAGATAACAGTACCTCTTGGCTATTGAGAGCTATGAAAATAATTCTTTCCTCATGACAACAGCAAGCTTAGCACATTTTGTTCTGGGTCTTTTTTGGAAGCACAGTCTTACAACACTCCAACTCTAAGAGAAAAACAACCTCATAGTAAAAAGGACATTTTAAAACTATAAACCAAGCACTCTTGCCAGAAACTCTCTCCCCACATCTACTTTTTCTTGCGATAAACCTCTGTGTTTAAATCTGCGGTGAAGTTTCTCTCATTTGGAACAAATTACAGACACATTCCTATTAAATACTAATAACCTTCCAAACCTCCCCAGGAGTAAGCGAATGCATTTCTAGTCAGAATATTAAGTTTAAAAAACATGTTTAAAGGCTCACTGAAATGACTATGAACTTGTACTTTTCCCATCTTTTTTTTTTTAATTTAAAACCTATAAAAGGAAAGAAGACAACTTGCAACACAGAAGCAGACACATTTTACCTACTTCAATCAAGAAACTATAAATTCAATATTTGTGGAAGGGTTCAGGTATGGCAAAAGTCCAATCCCATCCAGAACTTAGATGAGGGCTGGTAATAGGCAGAGCTTTGTGCTTTAGAATGCCTGCTGAATAAAAGTACTGGGCTAAAGTGTAGTCAGTGCCACAATAGTTTCTTTCTACCTTGGTAACATAATGCTGCTTCAGAGCTGTCTGGAAGATTCCTTGTAGGAGGACCTATAGGCAACTTCTGTATGCTTTTTCTGTCTGTAGTAGCCATTGTTTTTTGAGGCAGGCATCAAAAATACCTAAAGAAATTCTGGAAGCTCTTTGTTTATTATAACTTAGGCAGGTATTTTATATTCTAAGGTTCAGCTGAAAAAGCACTTCGTATTTTCTGGAGAACTTCACTAGTGATGTATCAAAGGCAGGGAATGCACCATTCTCTCTCCACCAACAACACAGTTCCTTCATGCATTTCCTGGGACTGTTCCCTCCACTGACACAGAAAATATTTTCATCCAAAACTAAAGGCCATTGTGTTCTCTTGCTTGTCAATAAATACCTCTGAACTATGGCTGCATATCAAAAGTCATGCTTAGAACATTTTCTCCAATGTCCTGGTATTTGATAAGAGACATGTAATTGAAGAGAGCACAGGTTATTCAAACAAGAAAATATTTATTTGCCATGAAAATGTATCAGCAGCTGACAGTGTTTAATCCACACCCACCAATCGTGTCCATTATTTGATTATGGTTTAAAACAGTAAATTATTAAAGAGTGAGTTGTAAAAAAATTAAATATGTCACGTGTGATTAATCTACGAATCTTGCATTATTTCAAGCACAGTGCCCTTATGTTTGCATTCTCTTTGTGGGAAATTCTGGCATAAAGTGGCGTAATTAGATCAGATATCATCTAAATTGCTGTTTAATTTGGCCCCTGGTCTCTCTTTTTCTTTTAGGTCAGACTGTTTGAGAGCTCTGTGCCTAGCATATGTATAAGCATATTTAGCAATTCTAATGACTTTGTAATTTTAAAATCAAACTTTGGAGAAAAACACAGTCTTACCAGAAAGTGTAACTGCCAAGCCTAGGAGGGGAAAGAATGGAAAGTGAAAGGGAAAAGAAAAAGGAGAGGCAGAGGCAGAGGCAGAGGCAGAGGCAAAGGCAAAGGCAAAGGCAAAGGCAAAGGCAAAGGCAAAGGCAAAGGCAAAGGCAAAGGCAAAGGGAATTTCATTTGGAAGGGACTGTCCCATGAAAATTTCAGTTGGAAGAGACTGTCCAACTGTCTGACCACTTCGGGGCTAACCAAAAGCTACAGCATGTTTTTATGGGCATTGTCCAAATGCCTCTTAAACACTGACAGGTTTGGGGGTATGGACCTCCTCTCTAGGAGAGGAAGAAATACTCAAGAGTTTCTTCAACAAATAGAATAATAAGTGAAGCAAAAAACAGGTATCAAAAGATGAAGGTTATTAACAGGGCATTTTTCCTCCTATATTTATATTTCAGAAAGCATGAGCCAAACAAAACATCAGCAAGACTTCTACACTTCAAAGAATAGCCTTTGAAGTTTTAGAAGTGTCCATGGAACCTGGCAAGAGAATCTAGAACAGATTCTTAACAAGAAAGTATGTCACAAACTTCATAAATGCATAGGTAGGCTGATGAACTTTGAGAAAGAGACATGTTCAAAAATCCTGATGAAGAGAAGTAATTTTTATAAGGAATTCAAGCTTCAGGTGCTTTCCTGGATGATGACTAGAACAGTAATCACATTCTGGAATCAAATATTATATGAACAAACATTGCTTCTTCAACTTCTAAGAAAAACTAATTTTTTAGACATAGGTAAAGAAACAGAGGTGAGGGTTAACAAAATTTGTAAAACCAATACTTTGTATTTAGGACTTCAGAAAAAAAATGGGAAGCATCTAATTCTTTATCCTTTAGAAGTTATGAACATTTTTAACTTTTATATATGATTAACAGTTTTCTGTGACTCACAAACAGTAAATAATAAGACCTTATGGAAAGAAAAAAGATCATATAAAAGGTTCATTATTTTACTGCTGAATTAACTGAAGAAATAATACTTGAGATTTGTGATGCAAGGTTATTTCACTGGAAAATACTGGACTACTCAAATCAACTTTTGCTAAAGTTTATGATTGTGTGAAAAATTTCATTACAGCAGGTAATTGATCAAAGTACATCAAGGAATTACCAGCCAAAACCTTACAATTACTCCCTCTAGTAATAGGTCATAGGCTGCAGAGAGCTGTGGACTAGCAGAAACATAAAAACATTCCCTGAAAGACACTGTTGCATATGAAAGACGTGACTAGCCCATGATTTTTTTCCCATTTTTTCCCTTTTAATCTTCAATGTGATGAAAACATGATCTATGTGAAACATAATTTTGTCTAAAATGGCTATACTATAAACTTTTGGTTTCATATTACATTTTCTTTGATGACAGGTACCATCAAAGTTACTGGATGCTACAGAAAGTATATGTTCTCCAAAATCATGAAACCAAACTTCTCTAATGTACAGGAATTCCTGAGTACTTTAGGTACTTAGTCTTCAAAACTGTGAATGAGCACAGCTCCCTAAGTCACCATTAGGTGTTCACAGGCTTATAAAGCACAACATCCACAAAGGCCCGAGATGCCCCGTCACTTTACACCTGAGAATTCATGCAATTATTTTGATGACGCATTTCTAATGTGTCACCCAAAAATGACAGATCGTTTTAGACAGCAAGCAGATAGGTTTCTCAGTTTTCTGAGGAACTTACAGTTTTAATTTTTACAGTGTTAATTTTATCTTCCTTTGCCTTATTTTTTAAGCAAGTGAAACAGTTAATTACAGGATCAATTAACATTAAATTTTCAAGCAGAACACAATTAGACAAAAAAGTCTCCTTGCTTTTGTAGATGTCATAGTTATATCCATTCTTAATTTTATTTTTGGTAACAAAATATATATTTAAAGACAAAAAAAAATCCTTAGTAGTAAATTAATTAACCTTTTAGAAAGATCCAAAACCATTTATGCTGATATCACCATTTATGATGATATAAGTAAAGGGTAGAATCCTATCCATCCTGAAACTGCAATGTCAAGACAAGAGCTCAAATCAAATGCCAAAGCAAGACAGAATGAACAGCTTTAGATTTGTCAGGGTAGAAGGCCTTATTGAAACACACAATTCCTTCCTAAATATTCTATAATTCTCATATTTATTATCAGGCAGAATGGCTGCCATAGTTCATCTGAATTTTTGAATGCAAATATTTCAATAAAATAAAATGTGCTGGTATAAATAATTTCTAGAGGTAGGATTTAGATCATATATGATGAACTATAATTAGTGTTATTCTTCAGCTGTGATTCTTGAACTACAGGTGTTCTTTCAGAAATCAGAGTTATTCTGTCTTAATGCATCATAAAGGATTAGGAAATCACTGTCTAATGGAAGCAGAAAAATGACCAGCTGTGAAATCTGTAGCAAGTATAATTATAATCAGAGCTACATTAAAGCACTAGCTACTACAAAACCAGACACTGGTCTTATATATAGTCAAAGAACAGTCTAAAAACAAATTGAGTGTAAATAACTTTCAAAGGGCTTTGCTGCCTACAGTGCACCACTGACTACATTGAAGTAGTGGATGTTTGATCACAACAATTCTGCTTTAACTTACACACTGTGGTATTTGTTCTGTAATTTAAAAAATCAGTAAAACTAAGAGACAGTTTCCGGAAAGCCAGCATATTTTACCACATCTCTATCCCATCCCATCCCAGTCTTTTAACTCTCACATAACAGTGGTTTTAGAGTAGTAGCAGTAGTAGGGTTCCCTAATTTGTTAAAAATAAAGTCCCAAAAGTGTGCGTTCCTGTGTACATACAGAAATTCATATGTGTATATGTGTATAATATGACCACATGTGTAAGAACTGTATGTATAAAACAACCAAATCATATATAATCTAATATTCTTATTAAAGATAAATAAATATAAATATAAATATAAATATAAATATAAATATAAATATAAATATATTATATAAAGAGGTGTATAAACTTGCCCTATGTATTATGGCTTTATGTTAGGGAAGAAGAAAGCAAATTTCTCACATCGTAAATTTCTGCCTAGAGTCCCAGAATTCTTACTGATCTCATCAAAGCATGAGGAGAAGGAAATATACTTATCCATAATTGTTCCTTTATACATTTGCATTTCATTAATTACAAACAAAGAGAGGAATTACCTAACAGGAGAGTTAAATTCAGGAGTGTGAATCAGAACTGCAAGCATACTAAGACATTGGAATTATTTTGGATTCATATATTATTTACCAAAGAAAATCAAACATAAAGTTAAATATAAATGATAACCAATTAAATGAATCTTTTTCAAATACAGATTAAACTAAATTAATTTGAAAAGCCACATCAATAAATCCCTTGATAGAGCAGCTACTAAGTATTCAGCAGAGAACATAATCCAAAACAATGCCTCTCCAGGCTTCTTTCACACAAAAAGACATCTTTTTGGGTGGACTTGTATTTTTCCTTGATGTATACTCTGCCTTTGCTGCAACCTGAATAGAAAGCCCAGTAATCTGTTCACTGAATATAGCACTGACCAGCATATTAACTGGAAATTGCATTATTAGACATTAAACCACATGTTCTTTGATCCTAGATAAAAACTAGAGATTTTTTCTACCCTGATTTGATTAAATTGTGGGACATGTTCTTTCATTGTGCAGACATAACTGAATTATGATCCATCAGCTGACAAAATGCTACTGTGACTTAGAAGGCAGACTGACAGCCAAAGGGGAGACTTGAATAAAGATCAAAGTGAGAACTGATTCCAGAAAGGAGGGTTGGGGTTATTTTTCCAATATATAGTTTCTACTATACTGTGATGAGAAAAAAAAAGTCTGCTCATTTGACATGTAAGCATGCTCAAAGATTGCTGCTTTGAAGATAATTTGCCAGGGTTGTTTATTAGTGGGCTCCATATAGGCTCCCAGGGGTCTGTGCATCAGCCCACAGCACACAGCTCAAACAGACGTTATTAATTTTCCTAAACCTAACTGCTCTGGATTTCACAGACATGTTTACTGATGAGCAGAAGCAACAAATGAATATGGGGAGCTCATGATTTTTTTCCCATTTTTTCCCTTTTAATCTTCAATGTGATGAAAACATGATCTATGTGAAACATAATTTTGTCTCAGATGGCTATACTACAATCTTTTGGTTTCATATTACATTTTCTTTGATGCCAGGTACCATCAAAGTTACTGGATGCTACAGAAAGTATATGTTCTCCAAAATCATGAAACCAAACTTCTCTAATGTACAGGAATTCCTGAGTACTTTAGGTACCTAGTCTTCAAAACTGTGAATGAGGACAGCTTCGTAAGTCACCATTAGGTGTTCAAGAAGACTGAAGGGGTTCAGGTGGTTCCAGCATGGATGTTTCATAATAAAGGACAGCATGTACTTTATTATGTAATATACAGAAACAGTAGATTCAATCAATATCTAATTAATATTTTAAAATCACAAATTCAAACAAAATACACTCAATTTAGTCCCTTCATACACCCAAGAAGGATCTTAATCTCACAGAACAATTTAACTGAACTTGGAGCAAAATTACCAAACACAAAAATTACTCTCTGCCCTCAAATCTTTTATTAGTCTTGCCATATGCTTATCTAAAACAGAATAACTGGAACATCAGAGTCACCCTGTATTTTATCAGATCATATTGTGAATTAACAAGTCTTTGGAAACGATGCTGAAAAGAACCCATTAAATCCATTCCAATAATGTGTAGCACAAAAGTGTTTAGTAACAAAACTATTACATATAATTATACATTATATATAAACCCTCCTTAAAAAAAATCAAACGTATATGTATTCAAGCATAAAAATGTCAATTCCATTTTTATACAAGATAATTTAGATTAAATCTTACCAAAGAAAGGATACAGAGCAGAAATATAGTGTCTAAGATGGGTGATGTACTTTCAGCCCATGACATCCAGACAGATACCTCTCTTCTCTGACCATCACCCCACGATCCACGATCAGGGCTAGTGAAGTCTGAACTGACTGAAGTGCAGCAGGTGTGAACAAGGATCTGAGATCGTGATGCACTAGTGACAATAAATGAACTTGGGTCTTGACTGATGACCTAAGATGATTCATACTCCATCACGGTCTCTTATTAAAACCTCACTTAATTTAGAAAGTTCAGAATTGTTTGGAGGTTGGTTTGTTTGTTTATATTTTAATTCCCTAATTAGTATAACAGTATTTAGCTGAAGACTAAAGCTAGAAAAATCTCTTTAGGCTACAATTTTTTCTTTCTCATTGCTCAATACAAATCCTATACTTTGAATTTTAAACACGATGTGTTTTCCCCTCGGTCTTCTTCCTGACTCCTAAAGCTCCTCTGTGCATTTATAACCTGTTCATCTCTACAGAACAAAGAAATAGGCAAGCTGAATACCTCCCAGGTGGAGTGTTTGAAACACAGAGTATCTTGAGTGAATTATCCATGTATAGTGGCACAGAATATTAAATCCAAGACCCCTTATAAATGTGCTAGGTTTTCTCTTCCCTTCCAGCTTTCTTTCTGAGAAGTGACTGAATCCTGAGTATAGCATTCATTTGCCCCTAAACAGTAAAATCTGCTGTATACTATTATTCCATATCTTTCCTCTAATAAAGAAAACAATTGCAACACAATGCCTGACTGCAGAAAAAAAAAGATGCCTCACACTATTATTCTACTTAAATTAATTCTCAGAGATATGTAATGGGTATTTCATTAGTACACAACAAAATTTGTTGGTATTATTAAAAATTAACTGACAAATTTGTTAGTATTATTAAAAATTAATTGACATAGGGCTAAGGACTAAATTTTATGAAAGATACAGTTAAAAGTATTTACTTCTGTAAATACAGATAACTTTTTCTAACAAGTATTTTGTATTCCCCTGTGTTTTCCATGTAACGTACCATACAGAATAAACTTATAAATTAGATCTGTCATTAGGACACAACAGGATAGATAATGTCCTCTGATATTTAGTATATAAAAATGCATTCTCTATTAAATGCTCAATCTATAACGTCACCAAAAATTTAGATCAAGATTAGATTAGATTATATTTCAAAGTTTTCAGAAATCAGTCATGACATCTTTTCCAATTAAAAACCTACCACATTTGTCATAGGTTAGCAAGCATAGTTCCAGAAGTGATGTTCTTGCAAAGGGGTGCTTACAGCTTCCTCTGTGACCTGATAGAACCTATCAGCTGGCCAGTTTGAATATGGACAATTCTTTAAGCCACTTGAAATCGTGACTACCTCTGTGATCCACACTTAAGAACAGACAAAGCCCCCACAGGCCTCTCTTGTTTTCAGTGCTGGCACAGGTGGCTGCGGGCCCCGTGTGGGGGCCAGTGGGCCCGGCCAGGCCCTGCTCGGGCCAGGCCAGGCCAGGCCACGGCCATCCTGGAGCCATGGACCTGTTCCAGCCATGGAACCCCCCCCACTGCCTTGCCGTGGGCAGCCGGAGCGGCTCTCCCCCCTCTCCACTGTGATAAGCCCCATTCCAGCTGCAAGGCCTGGGGGAGATGAACCCTTTTAGTGCTGTGAAGAGCTGAAAACCTGAGGGAAGAGAAAGAGGAGATGCTTAAAGCTGAAATTCTGTTGCAAAGCTATGATATATCAGGGTATCCTGTTGTAATTTCATGAAGGCATGGGGGGTGGAGCGTTCAACTTGTACTTGTGAGCAAAAGCACCTGCACTGAGATAGGCAGATGCTGACGCAGCTGTAATTTGATGAGAAGTTTGGACAGGGAGAGATGGACCAGATGAGGACTTTTGCTCCAAATGGAAAAGGAGAAAACCTCAGTTCCTAGAGATGCTCCCAGAGATAGTCCTAGAGATGAAGATGAGGAAGACCCTTTGCTCCCAGGGAAGGAGAAGGGCCTCTGTTCTTAGAGATGAAATGCCCCCAGAGATGGGTGAAGAGAACTTTTGTTTCTGAACGGCTCAACCTTAAAATTTTACCCCAGTAATTTCAAGAGTAGACCCGCGAAAGCAGTTGTGGGAAAAGCTGCAAGTCGTGGGAAGGGACTCACATGCGAGCAGAGAACCAACCGGGGCAGCTGTCTCATTGTCATAATGTTTATATAGCATGGGCAAGAGAGACTCCTCTTCCTAAATGGACTGAACAAGGTTATTATGGAAGTGGTAAACAGACTGAACATCTCAAGGGTTGTCTTTTTACATTGTCAGTAGGAGAAGGGAGGAAGGTGGGGGGAGGAGAAGAGTTCTGAAGGTATGGTATGATTTTTTTTTTTTTCTTCTTTTAGGTCTATTAATAAACTTCTTTATATTCTTTCAAGTTTGGTGCTCGCTTTGCATTTCTCCTAATTCTTATCTCACAGAAGGTAAACAGTAATGAGTACTTTGGACCAAACGACTACAACATCAAATAGTGTTTTTCTTAAGCAGCGACAGGGATCACAACTGCTGCATATTTTTAGGGGGATTCTCATGTGTTTCAATGAAAATCAAAAGAACCATTTACTCAAGTTAGTGAAAATTGAAAACTTATCACAAAAATCTGTATCTTCAGAAGGTAATTGCCAGCCACAGTAATGATGATGTGTTGTAGAGTGAATTCAAGTGCTATTGACAGAAGGGGAATCTGTAAACATCTTGCTGCTGAGGCTCCGTGGTTCAGCTCTAGTGCAGCATCTTAGGCCTTCAGGCCTGCAGGAAGGTCCCATCTTCCTCTTCAGTATCTGTTATCCTAGCTGGCAGCCACTGCTTGCATGTGACAACCCAGCATTTGTCAGTTTGGGTATGGCCAGTTGGATGCTCTGCTCTGGCTGTTCACCACACATCAGTGCACTGAGAGAGAAGAGCTGTGCACTGCACATCACCAGAGCGTGTTTACCAGCTATGGCACTTCATCCACTCCCTCATCCATGCTATTTTCACCTCATTGTCCCTGCTTCTACTGTGCATTTAGCCCTATCCCACCTCAGTCTTCTGCTATACCCTTCTGCTATACTGCTTACAGTAAGCCACTGACCTCTCACAATCACCTACTGTGAAGTGCCCCATTACCACCTCTGGCCAGCATCACACTGAGCTGCTTAGAGCCAGATCTGGGCACATCCCTGGAAAACAGGAAGCACAGTATGGGAACTACTGCAAATAGAGTTCAATAATATAGTTGTGATTCACATTTTCTGTGAAAAGGTGTGCATGATGGGTCATATGAAGTGGTGCTCTGAAAGTGATCTAATTGTGAGCTGCATGCTCTTTCCAACCCCTGCTGAATGCTGCCAGAAGGCAATCTATAAATCACATTAATGTAAGTAAGGTAATTTGAACTACAGAGTCAATGTGTAGTTGAACACACAAATGATGGCCTTATTTGAAAAAAAATCCCACATTTAATAAGAGCTGTGGGTATAGCTAATATCTATTTGGATATTCAAATACATTTTCACATGTTTTGTAGTAATTTAGTTGTTTATACTTCAGTATTCGCTATTACCCTTTTTTTTTTTTTTGTGGACACATCACATACATACACGGTTGTGACCTCCCTCCTAAAACACAGGGACTGTCAAGTATCTCTTCAGTTTTTCCACTCCTGTGTGGATACAGAGAATTCAAATGCCACATATACAATGCACACCGTTCTTGCCTGGCTAACAATATATATGCTCACCTTATCATTTTTAATAGTCTTCTTAATGATGTAATTACACCTGTGCAAAAATTGCCCCTATTGTCTAGGTCAAGTGTCCCTCTTGTTATTGTAAATATATTTGGAAATTGCAAATTAGGAACCCAGGTAACTAAAACCCCAAGGAGTTTCCCTTAACAACAACTTTTGACATGTGCTGACAGTATTGAGTTCAGCACAAAACGCTGAAGCTACTGCCACTTTACTCATGAAAACCTCAGTTCTGTGGTGGTTATGGCGTCAGTCACCAGTTTTATATGGTAACCTCACAGATACAACCCTGATCCAGGCAGGATATAAAAGAAATCAAAGCCCTGGACAGTCCAAGGGCTTACCACCTTCAGGAAAGTGTTCTTGTCTCTTGACTCTCCTCACCTAGTGAATGTCCGCTCTCATCTCTGGCCTTAGGAATGCAGACAGACATTGAAGGTGACTTACGTCTCCTACAGATAAACACAAGACTTATCTCCAGAACCTGCAAGGTTAGACTTTTTGCATGAAGAAGAGAACAGTGGCTCTGATTCCTGGCAGCAGTGAGGACTGAATTCAACTCCCACAGATTAGGAATAAGCCAGTTATTCAACATATAGGTAAAGAAAATAGAAGCCACTTAAATCCAGGATTTTTTTAATGCATTTTATTGAGTACAGGAACGGACTTCTGAGCTAGGCTTTGCTGACATCTGCTTTTTAAAAAACCTGTTGCCAAAAGTGATACTATTTTATATATCCTACAGAGAATTCTGGGAATCCAGGGAAAAATTCATAATAATAATAATAAAATTGCTTTGCATTTCCAACCCCTCAATTTATTTTTAACAATTTAATTTTTTTTTTACCAAATCTAGGCTCTTCTTCCCATGAAAGTTTGGACCAGATGATCTTTCGAGGGTTCTAGGCAATGTTTTCCCCACAGCTGACATGTGCTACTGTACCATGGTTATTTAAATTTAGAATAAAAGCAGAAGGACCAAGTCCCTAATTTAACCAGGAAAAAAAGGCAGACTAAATCTTGAATATTTGACAGTGCCAACAGCTTACCAAAAAAAAAAAAAAAAAAAGAAAAAAGGAGACCAATATTTTAATTGTTTACAAAGACATGAGTTACTGGAACTTCTATTTTTAATAGAACATTTGAGCTGCAAATTCTGGATAAGCATTGAAATTCACAATTTATTCTTTAAATAGATTAACTACTGAGCTGAACCTCTTTGTAAATTAGAGAAATATGAGTAGCTAATAAAATATCTACTTGATTTTTATCGCTAGGGATAAAAACCCCAAAACCTGTATGGAAGGTAAACTCTTAAATCTGCCCTTTTTCTTATTATTTTGCGTTGGACTGGTATTGTTTTCTGACCTATGGTGGACATTTACTTTACTAACACATCAAGTATTGTCTTGCAAGTTTAGCCTGAAGAGGTCTGGAAGTCACTACTTTCCAGAGTCCAGTACGTGAACTAAAAAAGAAGGTTTCCACATTTAAGAAAATATCATAAGACAATTATTATGATTCATTTGATTGACAGTTTTCTTTCTAAACTATTACAAATAGGTACTTTTCCACACTGTGCCTTGAGGAAAAGAACTGTGTGAAAAGTAAATATAGTAACATATTTAATTTATGTGGTTTTAATTCCACACTTTATGTAGGAATTGCACTTCAAACCCACAGAATGAGTAAACGTTTCTAACCCGAGTGAAGCAGCTAGCATTAGCTTGGTCCTTGGTTTTGTTCATGACCCTCAAGGCTGACATTCTGTATTCTTAGTGTGAAGGTTTTCATCAATTACATTAAGTGGGTATTTTGTTTCTTGTCTGTATAGTTCTTCTAACTGCTACTAAGAGATTTATTTCCCATACAGTGGAAAGTGAAAATTCTGGGATTTAAATCATTCAGCTAACATATGTCTAAGAAGCATTGACCAAGTCTGCTACGACTGAGAGGATTAAAAAATTTTTTAAAATTGCCTTGTTCTTTAAGTTGAGAGTCCACTATTTTTCTCTTTGTGGAGGCCCTAGGCAAAAAAATTTTTTAAAATTGCCTTGTTCTTTAAGTTGAGAGTCCACTATTTTTCTCTTTGTGGAGGCCCTAGGCACTCAGAGGGGGGAATTTTAATTATTTATGTTTATAAACATGGCACAGGCAGACTCTTACTTAAAATTTTCCACTTTACATTTTTAATTTCCTTCTTCTCATGAGTTATTGCAAGGTTTTATATTTATATGGATTTCTAGCAAGATTCTCCTCAAGCCTGCTGCAACAGATGGATCATTTTGTAAGGGCTGTAGAATTAGGCTTACAGTACCTCCAGAATAATTTTAATTATGACAAACTGAAGCAACACCAACTCCTTTGCAAAACTTTTTCTTTTAGGATATTTTAATTCCTCAAAGAACAGATCAAATTAATGTGAATTCCAGCAGAAAAGCAACAGTTATTTTAATTCTTTACTTTCCTAATGAACTTCTGTAAATGGGAAACTTCATAACAACATTTTCATTAACATTTGCATTACCAAGGTTCAACTACATATTTTTAATTGTCTAGTATCATTTATTTACTGTCTATTGTGTAAATCACTAATGAAATAATCTTAACATCAGACATATAAAGAAGTAGCCTTTCATGTCCATCAAACTAGTCATATATGATAGGCCAAACATCAGAGAATTTACAACTATTTGTACCAATATCCCCACATTACATATCTTGATAAATTCATCTTACAAGAAGAAGAGAAAGCACCTTTGCAGAAGAAATTAATATCTCTGCATCCTGAACTCATACAAAAATGAGATCAGGGTGAGCAGAGAAAAGGACTGATTACTCCATGCTGCAGTGTATCTACCCATAGCTTTCTGCTAAGGGAGAGGGCATTATTTAGACAGTCTCCTTTAAATATGGGTCATTTACTCCAATTCAGCACTTCCTCAAAAGCTCATAGGTAAAAATCTGCAAACTGTTTCAATTTCATGAAAAATACATCAACACAATTGTCAGCTTTAATATTATGGCTATTTCACTGAAATACCGAAGTTCTATATTTCCTTTAATGAATGAAACCTCTATCTAAGAGGTTTATATTAAGATAAACATGTGAAGCCTTTTTGTTTTGCTTTGGGGGTCTTGGAGCTTTTATGTTTGCTTGTTTTGTTTATGCGGGGTTTGTTGTTGTTTTTGTTTTAGACAAAACCCCTGAATGTGATAAGCAATTTGCATTGTACTTCAGTGTGGAAAATACCCATCTTCTCTGCATCTGCCAGTGTCCCAAGGATAATAACAAAATAATACATTTCCGCTGCTCTCCTTAATAAACTTAAATGCTACAAAGATAGCCTTTTGGTGTATTATAGCTTGATGTATGTATAAAGTATGCTTAACCACGACTTGAGGAAAATACATGAAGTTATTGGAGGAACTGGATTCTGCTAGAAATTTTTTCTTTTTCAGCTATATTTTATAGCTGAACCTTTGAGTTATTTTCTAATGACATTTATGCTTCCACAAGTATAAGAGAACACATGGAGGTATAAAATTGATCCAGATGCTGAACAGGCACTGTGGCAGATTTTTACTGAATTACCCAGAATGTACCTTTAGAGAAATTAATTTGACATCCTGATTGTACATAACTTGCAGAATGACAGACATTATTGATTTAAGATTAGAGTAACTTGGATAAACATGATACAAAGCTGTTGCATGCAATGGGATTTCAAACATTTACCAAGCAAATTTGATCCTGTGAAAGTTTATACAAGATCAGTGCTTTCTATATGTAGTGGTGTGGTCATAACTGTGATTCAATACTCAGTGCTGTACACAGAGTATTGTCTTCTCAGAAGTCCACAATGCCTGAAGCATTTCCCCACTGCAGCAGAATTAGATGTTCCACTTGAAGTTGGTCTAAAATAAGCTCTCAAGTGGACAGAAAATGCTTAAGAACTCATCCATATTAAAAGACTGTCTTGTACAGGTCCTGCTGGGCCTGAAAAATAAAGCTGTAAGAAACGTTAAGAACACTTTTGGGCTTGCTTCTATGAAAATACAGACACCTGAAGAAGATCTCATAAATATCTAGTCAATTCATAGATATATGTGTGTAAAAATTCCTTCTCCACACAAATTTGATCAACTTTTTGTTTTACCTCTTAAACACTGACATCCTCTGATTTTCAACCTCAGTTACTGTTTGAGTTGGGACTTGGAGGCTAGCTGAAAACAAAAATTAAGCTAGCACTTGGGGATGGGAAACTTTGAGTGTCATTGTGCTCCAACTTGAACAGAGGTCCTAGGGAGAAGAAGCAGGAGTAAAAGTGTGGCCAGATCAGAAAGAAAACCTAGAAAGTCAAGCAAAAGAGTTATGAAAGGGCCAGCTAGGTGCCCAAGGAGAGATAAACACATGCTCCAAAGTAAGATACAGTTTGAAGGCAGGTAAAACAAGAGGAATGCCAACCACAGAACATCACAGAGTCCACAGCTTGAAGTAGGCATGACAGAAGAAAGGCTAAGAAGTCAGTCAGAGAACACACTGCAGAAGCAAATATACAGATCAGGACAGAGCCAAAGACAGGGGCAATAAAATAAAAGCTGGAAAGACTATCAACCAGACAGTGACTGAATAATAATACAAAACAACTGAGATTTCCTTATACATTAGCAGGGAGACAAAGTCAGGTGTACAGGCCAGGGATATGCTAGACTGTCAGTGGCTTAGGATGCCACCTGAAGCTATCTGAAAGGCTGACAGCTGAGTTAAAGCCTGATGGAGAGTCTTTAAACGGAACACAGCTTTCATGTTCCACAAAGTGTTGTAGAATTATTCTTCTGAGAGCTTCTTTTTATGACTGTAATAAAACAAGGATGCTTTATAAAGAGAACATCATATCCTATTATTACATTAATTTCAAAGAATTATGCTATTTCCTCTTAAGGCCCATATGCTGGCTTCCTTATGGGAAAAGAATGCCCCATATTAACTAGTCATTTAAAAGGACCTCTGTATTATCATATGCAAAAGATTAAGGGCAAAAAACCTCTCGGTTCGTTGGGACAGCTGGCAGCAGGAAGTCCGCAGAGAAATCTTGTCCACAGAAATGCAGGCAAAGTTTCCACTGACTTTAAAGTTTAAGCATATGTTTAGCAGGGGGGTGGGGTCCCGGGAGCAGGGGAATCCAGCCAGAGTAATGATACAAACACCGATACGATTTGAGCATCGTGCTCCAGTTTTATTATTCAGTTACACCAAGTTATACTTTTTTCCAAAGTTCACACCCCTTTCCCATGAGAAAGCCTCTAAGCAGCGGGGGAGCTGACCGGTGTATACCTTTTCCCAAGGCTGTTCAAGGCTGCCAGCTAGCAGGTGCCTTGCAAGCCTGTTTTCAACCTGAGGCCCCTTCAGGGGTACTTCTGCAACAGCCCTGGGATGCCCAAACTGCCCAGACTGTCCAGGGGTATCATATGCCCCTATTCCACAAGGAATTCCTCTGCACATACACTTTGCTGATAAACTCATCTATACAGCAAGAGTTGCACATGTCATGATGTTATTGCAAAATTGGTGGACAGGAAATGTCCAGATAGTATTGCACATAATGGGTTCACAGTAGGTTAAAAGCCGTGGCAGTCAGGCAGTAGCATAGAGAAGCAATACCTCAGTATGTAATATATAAAACAGGTAAGTTACTAAAGAGTTCACTATCAAGAAAAGCAAGGAAAAACTGTCATGACTCTCATGTGATTTCTCCCAGCTAAAAAAATCTGTTACTTGCCTTAAAACATCAGCTATTAAGTACAGTTAATTTTGAGAATTACGTTCATTTATTTATGATCTTGTTGTTTCATGTACCACTTAGGAGTTGGAACATCAAAATTCTGAAATTATAGAACTACAGAGATAAAAAGTGTTTTATAATTCTAGATTTTCATTACTCCTGTCCTACAGGACTGTGAGAAGTGAAGAATTCTAATAAATACTGCATTGCTAAAATGCAAGCTTTTTAAAACTTAGTCATATCCCTTTATATGGATATTTATATGCTCTAAAGAAGAGAAATCTAAATTTAACATAGAAATGGAATGAAAGGATCTACTGAAGGGCTCTTAATAAGGCAAAGCATTTTCCTTCTAGGACTCAAGGGAACACACGACAGACAGAATATGGAAATTCTGATACAAATATGTCAATAGGAATCTATGATTCATTAAAACTCAGGAGTGTCTCTGTGGTTTGAATCAGATTTGGTGTCTCAGAAGAGTAGGGATGTTATTTTCCCTGAAATATTTTCCTTCTTAGTCTTCTAGCTATAACCCAGCAGATATATGATCCTTCTCCTACTTTATCCTGCAGGAAGCCATGACTTCCATGAATGGTGAGAGAAAACCCTTCCTTCTCTCTGCTGCCCAGGAAGGAGGTCTTGGCACTTATGTCAGCAGAGTCAAACCCACCTGTATGAGACATGATGGGCTCTACACCAAATTAGGAAAACCAAACTTGGGCTCTTGTTAGTTTTGTGGGTCTGCAATGTAAGGCAAACAAAAACATCAATTGATCTTTGAGACTTTCAGTCTCAGGTATCAGAAGAATTTTCAGGATCTGCTGCTTCCTATTCATCTTAGCCACTCAAAGGACATGATTAGTTAGTTTTATTTTCCTTTATGCCAGAAAGACAACTATTGTAATCTCACTATCCACAGAGACATTTATATTCTAGTAGAGTTATTCTCCATTTTTCCATTTAAACTAAAGGATAACAGTTCACAGTGGAGATGGCCATCTGCACATGCAGAGTTAATATTCAATTCTGTAATATATTAATATATTAATTAAAAGATTAGGATTTCCTCAGTTTTTAATTACTGAGGAGCAGATCTGGAAAAATAGTGAAAATAGTTACTCATAAACAACTTAAATTTAATCTGGTTGGAATGCAATTGTTCCTTTTCTCCTTTTACTGCTTCTTCCACAAGTGTCCTTGAACTACATTTTTTGGGGGAAAGAAATGTCATTGCTATGAAAAAGATGCAGTACGATAGGAATATGTGTGAGGAAAGACATATGAACTACGGCACTGCTTTCTTTGTATGTTCAGTCATGTCCTCATTACCATTTGAGGAAAGTAGAATTTATCAGTACCTCTGGAAAAACAAAAACAAAGCCAACAAAAACACAAAACAAAATCAAAACCAAAACCACCAAAATAAAAACAAAGACCAAAAGACAAAAAAAAGCCAACAAAGCAAAAGAAAAAATCCCCACAAAAAAACCCCAAACAACAATACCAAACCAAGATAAAACAAAGGAATCCCCCCTCCCCCCAAAAAAAGCAAACAAACCAACAAAAAATAAATTTTAAAAAAGCCCAAAACACAAAAAAACACAAACCAAACCAAACCAAAGAAAAAATACCAAAAAAACTCACCAAAGAAAATTCCAAAATCTAAGCAAAAGAAGAAGAACAAGCTCAGGAAGAGAAGATGCACAAGATGACGAATTTCAAGCACTGATCTGGACAGGGTGGATCCATGGGCTGAGGCCAGTGGTGTGAGGTTCAACAAGGCCGAGTGCTGGGCCCTGCCCTTGGGTCACAACAACCCCAGGCAGCGCCACAGGCTGGGACAGAGGGGCTGGAAAGGACCTGGGGGTGCTGGTGACAGCAGCTGAACATGAGCCAGGGTGTGCCCAGGTGGCCAAGAAGGCCAATGGCATCCTGGCCTGGATCAGCAATAGTGTGGCCAGCAGGACCAGGGCAGGGATTGTCCCCCTGTACTGGGCACTGGTGAGGCCACACCTCGAGTGCTGTGTCCAGTTCTGGGCCCCTCACTGCAAGAAAGACACTGAGGTGCTGGAGGGAGTCCAGAGAAAGGCAATGGAGCTGGAGAAGGGTCTGGAGCACAAGTCCTGTGAGGAGCAGCTGAGGGAGCTGGGGGTGTTTAGCCTGGAGAAAAGGAGGCTCAGGGGTGACCTTATCACTCTCTACAACTGCCTGAAAGAAGAGTGTAGCCAGGTGGGAGTCAGTCTCTCCTTCCGGGTAACCAGCAACAGGAGAGGAAACGGCCTCAAGTTCTGCTCGGGAGGTTTAGATTGGATATTTGGAAAAATTTCTTCATGGAAAGGGTTGTCAAGTTTTGGAACAGGCTACCCGTGGAGGAGGTTGAACCAACACCCCTGAGGATATTTGAAGGACATGTAGATGTGGCCCTGGGGGTTTAGTGGTGGACTTGGCAGTGCTGGATTAGTTGTCTCAATGATCTTTTCCAACCTAAATTATTTTATGAGTCTGCGATTCTATAAGCAGGGGCCAGAACTACACTGAGAGTTATTTAAGAATTCAAATCAATTTTTGAGTTATTTTTTTTTCAGCAGCGATGCCTCATGGAATAATTGCCAAACAGAGAGAGGAGGTCACTAGGAATATACCTGAACTGTTCGAAAAGCAGATAGCGTCAGTCAAGGAATGAGATGTAATGTAGCCTGTAGCATATTTCCACTCACAGTGAATTAGGAACATCAATTTCATTAAGTATCCAGAATGCATTCTGCTTATTTATGAGCAGGGCTTGTGTAGAATGTATTTCTGGACCAAAAGTATATACAAAGTGTAGCTTTTGAAAGATACCACTGGTCTATATTGTTAGTGTTCTTGGGAATGTTTGGCATCTGAAGCAATGCAATAAAATGGGGATTTGCCTTTTGTCCCCAAAAGACCTTTTTTTGCAGCATTATCATCAGTAAATGCCTCTGACTCAAAACTGACTAGCATAGATGAATCAGAGTGAATAATGATGCCTTGATGAAAAGCACTTTTTGCATGTACCAGTAAAGGGGAAACGTTTTAAAAGTTTTGTAAAAGGGAAAATATAATAGTTCTCCACCGATATAATGATAATACAGAAAAACATCTAGAGTAAGAAAAAACGAGGTAAGGAAGCTGAACACTTTTAATTCAAAGAATCCCTTGTACAATGGTAAAAAGGGAAGAAAAAGTCCATTTTTAACTGCTTTCAAATCAACTAAAAATTATCCAGGTAGTATGAAGAAAAAACAGGCCTTTTAATCGGAATGACTGTTTTTTTAAAGAATTAAAATCTGCTTTATTTCTGGGCCAATGATGCAATCAGAGATTTAGAATATAATTTTGACTGATTGCACCGATTGTTCCTTGCTCTATACATGCTACCTCAGAACAGTTTTCTGACACACTGGGAGACATTTGGAAAATATTTTATATGAAAGAATATTTTTAGTTGTAAACATTAAATAATGGCATTTTCATCTACATAACCCAGTACAACAGGCAACATGAATGCCTTTAAAAATACCCTAAACCTGAAATAAGTCTACAGATAATTCATGTTAAATAAGAAGTCAAAAAAGAAAGGTAAATGCAATCTCAGCAGAGAAGTAAGTCTTTATCAGCCAGGGCAGGTGGTTTAATTGTTCTCTGCTATTGCCTGCACATTTACAACACTTGCGTTGAATGCCTGACTTCTGAAGTATTTGGGTATTCTTCTGTTCCTCTCACCAGGTCCCGTTTTCTTTAAACACATAACCAACATAAGTACTGTAAAGAGGGATTAGGTTTTAAAGTAAAAGGCATGATTGCACATGCACCTTCCCAAAAATGTTTTTGAAATGTGTGAAATAGATACAGCTTCTTAATTTAAATGAAGATGAGAAGAGAAAAATTATTCCAATTCTCAAGTTCATGTCAGGTGATGGAAGAAGCAACATCAGGACAATTCCTGGGGACGGATGCAGAGCACAGTGGTCCCACAGATTCTGTGAAACTCCCACTGCCTGCACTCTGTGCAACATAAATGCTATCAATAGCACATGATTAAATATGCAGGTCTATGTCAAACGTGTTAGGAAGCTTTTCAGCTCACATTACAGAAATGTTGAATTTAGAAAGAAACCTGTGGACAGAAACCAGGTGAAAATAAAAACACTTCTACTTCAAATTTTGATGAAATGGACCAATATATCACCCAGTTGATATTTTTCTTAGTTCATTAGCTCCTGTACAAAAGAGCACCAACAGAATAATAAAATATCATCCATATTTCACTTTGACTAGAGAATGAATTTTTGCTCTCCTCCACTTAGATTCTCCCAAGTATTAAACCCCAAATACAAACACAATTAATTAAAATACAACAAAAAATGTCCCGGAAAGAGGTCTTCACTACTCTGCAAGGACAAGTCAATTCAAAAGGTTTGGTTAAAAGACCTACCTACTGCATCAAGCAGAGAGTTGGAAGATCATTGCTAAAGTCTTTCTTACACACAGGATAAACAAGCAGGTGGACAGCTGCTTCTCAAAAGAAAGTGACAAAGCTGGACACAGAACCAGGCTTTCTGACCTGCCAGCTAATGAGCCTTATCTGACAGATCCTTGTGTCTCAGCCAACAGTCTATTATTTTATTCTGGTATTGCTTACCAACATAATGAAATCAAAGTGTCTCAGCATGAGTGACATGGTGATCTGAGAAGGGACTTAGATATTTATCTAATTTTCAAATAAATAAGACCAAGTCGGTTGCTAAGAGGAGTTGAGTGCCTCTGTAAAACATATATAATATAAAACATGCCTCTGAATCTTACAAATTTGGGCAATAAATTTTGGTTCCCACAACTCTTTCCACTCTCCTGCTATATCTGTTTTCCTACCACAAGCTGTTTCTATCCTATCTGCTGGCAGACTGCCACATGGTCCCCACTCAGAGGTTATTATTCCACCCCCTTCAAACACTGCAAGTGCTTCCTGGCTCCACCTTTCATCTAATAAGGAAATGAAAGGAGTGAGACAAGAGCTGTTGGTAGAGTCAAGCTCTTCAGTACTGCAGAACACAGCAGAGGCTTTCTGAAGACAACCTGTAACTAAGTAGGCTGACTCCTAGGATCCTATACCATCCATATGGGACACGCAGCTTGGCAACACACCTGTGATCTACCATTCAGGAACCTCAGATATTGGTGGGTACACAGAAGAATTCCTGCAGTACTGCTGAGTCACAGTTCAAAGAGTAGCTAGTAATTCTGTACTGTTATGGCCAAATTTCCATTCTTAATCTGCTGAATTTGCTACAGTCAGGGCATGTTTTGCTGAACACTTTCCACCCACACTTTTCTGAACACACTTTTGTTTTCATATGATTAGGCACACTACTGTTTTTACTGCTCCCTGTCCACATAACCCTGACAGATGAAAATTTGAGTATTCCTTTGTAATAGGCACTTAAGTCATGCAGACAAGAAAAGGAAATGGTACTAATGTCTTGTCAGTGTAAATCAACTGATGGAGCTTACATTGATAAATTGGTTTTATTTTATCAATTTTATTTTGTTGTTTTTATATAATCTGTTAAAAAATAGCATTTTACTGCAGTGTAAAATCAACTGATGAAGCTTCTGTTGATAATATTGATTTTATTTTACTTCAACAGTTGGTTAGAGGTACACCTCACTTACAACACCCCCGAAGGATTCATAAAGCTAATATCCATACTTATTCCAAAGATATCAGAAGTATATGCAGGTGTATAGTCACAGAAAGCAGAATTTCATCTCTCTTTGTGCATCATGTCTCTGCAAACTTAATTGGACCCATCAGACAGTAAAAGAAATAGAGCTTTCTCCCCTTCACATACCAATTTTGATCTGATTTGCAGAGCAGGAAAATACCATGGCTTTACAGGACACAGCAGATAAAAATTCAAGAGGCTTATCTGCTGCCATACCTGTACTTTGTCCAAAAGGAAAACTGTCTGTATAGCCTAGCTAGCAACAAGACAAAGGCACTTCTTGGGATATTGGTATTACCTAGCAGCATGATCCTAACTAATTTCTTCCTCAGTTCTTCCTCAGAACTATACCAGTAGTTCCTATATCTTTAGTCAAGTGTAAAGAAGATACTACCCGTAACTGCCCTTCCAATTTTACACAAATTTATCACAAAATTTTAAGCACCACAAGAATTTAAATTTCAGTGCAGCAACTATTTTGCAGTAAATCACAGTTTCACACTGATCAATTATTCCATTCTCCTCTGTGGTTAATTGTAGGGCCATAAAGTATTTCAGATTGGAAGGTTCCTTGGAAGATCATCTAACCCAGCCCTCAGGTCCATGCAGGGTAATCTCTAAGAACAGATCAGGTTGCTTAGATCTGTATTCAACTGGATATTGAAAAACCTCCAAAAATAAGATTGCACAAGCTCTCAGAGCAACCTCTTTCACACTTTACTGTTGCTATTGTGGAAAAAAATCTTTCCTTATACAGAAAGATATATTTCCTCCTGGTGGTGGTGTGATGTTGATGGCTGGACTTACTGATCATAAAGGTCTCTTCCAACCTTAACAATTCTATGATTCTGTTACATACAGCCGGATACCTCCTTACAGGTATGGGAAGGCTGCTCTGAGGTCCTTCTGAAACCTACCATGCTCCAGCAAGCCCAGATCACTCAGTTTCTCCTTAAAATGCAAGAGCTCCAGCTTCCTGGGCAGTTTGGCACCCCTCTGCTGAACTTGCTCCAGTATGTCATCCATGGGGAAGGCGAAGAGGGCAGGGAAAACACAGTACCATATGTGCAGTTTAATGAGGGGGGTTGTGCTCCTACTAATAGTCCCCAGTGCTACAGAATTCTTCTATAAATTTGCCAGCAGCACCAAGGGTGAATACAGTATGTATATTATCAAAGATCACACAACACTTACATGTATACATGTGCTTTTTATACAGCAATTTAAGTTAACCAAGTGATAAAATTATTTTTAGCTGTTAAAAGATATAATAAATTGAAGATAGCTAAGGAATCCAGTTCCACTTGAACCTAAAGGACTTTCCTGACCACTGAATGGCAACCCGTACTAAATGAGGCTCATCCGGCACTAAACTCAGCAATGCTATCCCTTGATTTTGCTCTCTATTTCAGGTGATAAAAACAACTGTTTCCCAGCTGTCAGCAGCCTTGCACTAATCTCTGCACATTGCTGTCCCAAGCTCAACACCGCCATGAAATGTCCTGGGGCACCAGTCCCACTGAAGAATCTGCACACCAGGTTTGTTCCAGTTGCCGCCTCCTTGAAGAGAGTGAATACAAAAATGTACCTGAGTCATTCACAGTTCACATAAACCATCATTCCATACCCCACTGACCGAGAAGCTTTATGGAAAAAGCAAAGAAAGCTGCGCTTAAAAATTGAGATAAATTTTAAATGACTAGCTGTGACCTTTTATGTGTGCTAAGTTCCTTATTTAAAATCCAGCCACTGCAAATACAGAGATCTGATGATCAGAACAATGAATGATAGGAGGAGGAACGTAATGAGCTAATTACTGAAAATGGAGGAGACTAAATCAGCTACTCCTAATACTCCTCCAAGGCAGATGATTAGTGCTATTATTTCCAGTCAATTCCTACCACTGTGGAGTTTGGCCCTAAAGAAGAAAAAACAAGAGGCACAACCATCATGCTTAGCTTACAATGAAGTGCCAAACTAAACTGAATCACACACTACAGACTCTTGAAAGCCAGAAGGGGAAAAACACATGAAAACAAAGCAAAACACATGAATGCAAAATTACTGTTTCCTGAAAGAACAGGATTTTCCAGTTTACTAGCTGCCCTTTTTCTCAAGCACTGGCAGACACTATTTTCTTTTTTTTAGCATGAAAACTGTTCAGTGACTTCTAGTCTATCGGAAATCTTTGGAAATTTTGCTAGAAACTCTTTGCTATTTAAATAGTCCCTAAATATGCTCTGATATCACGCTGTCATTTTAGGATATAAGTATGATATTGATCCACATGCAACAAGCTAGCACAAAATCTACACACTATTTTGCTACACCTAACTTCTACAGAATCCATTGTTCTACTGTTAGGATTGTCTTTAGCATTTCTCTACAGCAAAGGTCTGGGGAGAATAGGTACTCTAAGTAAAAGTTATCCAACTTCTTTGTCAAGCTAAGTATACCCTGCCCACTGAACTCCCTATTTTTAAATAAAATTAGAGAATAACATGGCAAAGTTATTAAGCTATGAAATATTGCAATTAAAAGCCCAATGTAAAGTAAGGCAAAAATCAGATACGACTGTAATTTTGTGCCACAGCATTTAATAAACTTATTTGCAACTATATAGGAAGGCCATATATGCTGATTTCTTCACAGATGTTCTGAGAGCTTTTGGTAAGAAACAACGTCAAAAAGCAAGAGGAAAGCTGAAGAATTACAGCTTTGATCTGTAATCCTGATGCAAGTTGAGGACAATCTTCTGTGCCTCAGTTGTTTGTCAATGTTGTGGGGAAGACACCACTATTCACATTATTGCCAAAAGCACGTTCCCAGCAATTACAAGGATAATCTCTCCTTATCCAGTGTAACATGAAGTTACATTCATAGAAAGAAATAGTAACAAGAGATAAGACATTTCAATATTTAAGAATATTTTAAGAGGGGAAAACTTTCATAGTAAGCTTCTAACTCTAAATATACTTTTTCTCTCTTATGTCATCCTACCTAGATGCTATTCTGACTTTTTTTACCTCTTTCTGGAAAAAAAGGTCTCACCCCAGCCTACACTACAAGAATAGGTGATGTGTGTACAAACAAGACTAACAAGTCCTGAAGATATGACATTCAGCTGTAAAAAGCAGGAGGTTTTTTGAGCCTGTAAGTGCACCCTTCACCTAATGTTATTCCTCCTCCTTCCTTCCTCAGAAACTCAATAGGGAACTCAAAGAGTATTAACATTCCTCACAAATAATAGTAATTTTTTTTGACAAGGTAATTTTTTATAACAAGAAGAAAGGAACATATGCACTCATCTAATATTAGTATTTCAGATATTCCACCAAAAACAGACATTCCCAAAATCCAAAATATCAATATGATGTTTTTCTCCTATTTTTGAAGATCCTTAGGCATTATTCTCCTTATCAGAGTAAAAAATAGATGCTTTCTTTCTACATGTTAATTCTCATTATTTTTTCTCTGTGCAGACTCAATTGTACACAGATGATACTCAGTGTCCAATGAACACAATCGCAGGTAGCCCTGCACACAATTAATGAGGGTTTCTGAGTGGTTGGACTCTAATAAAGTTTCCAGGTCCTTTGTCATGATTAGCTGCATGTGTTACAGGCACATGGGTACAAAATGTGGTTTGAGAACAGGCAGCTGCAAGCAGGACTTAGTTGCTACTAGAGAGAGATATATTTAGCCATGTATGAAATGAAATAAATGGATGGCAACATTTGAAAATGAATGATGTTAAATGTGGACCCCTCTTTAGGGGGTAAATAATATAGTCCTGTCTTTCAGTCTTTATTTGCCCAAGTTAACTATTTTGCAATAGTCAAATCTGTGTGAGCAGGAATCACTCTCATAGAGGATGCAGAACTGAGATCTAGAAGTGAAAATTAAGATCTTCACTTGCAAGTGATTTCAATTCTGGAAGCTCCTGACAGCAGGAAGGAGTACAAAGACAAAGAACAGAGTTTCTTCTGAACACATTCTTGTGCATGGCAGAGGCAAGTATGCTATTTTCAGGCACATAAGCAGCATACCGGCATGAAAGCCAAATCACAAAAATGACTTATGACTCCCCTCTGAAGAACCCTAGAAATAATTTTGAAAAGATATGGAAAAGTACAGATTTGTGCCAAAGCCTCTTAGAGACTGAAAAAGACAAAACCAAAATGATTAGTATCACATGAAGCTCATTTACTTAAGTCATATGCTGCAAAATCTTGGCTTGTGTTCAAGGGAAATGCCTGGCTTTTAGGAAATAGACTATTTAAGATTTCTAATGCAGAACACTACAAAGAACAATTAAATTACAGTCCAGACAATTAACATTAAGAGGAATGGCAGCAAGCATTACACAGTGTTCTCTGACAAATATAAACAAATGAGAAAATGGATTGGTGAGCAGAACTCGCTACTGAGAAAATTAATTAGATATCTTCTTCCTAAGCTATGGTTATGAAGCACAGATTCCTGCCCCCATAAATAACAGGAGAAAACAAAGAAATCCTTGCCAGTTTGTTCTAAAGTTCTTTCCTAAACTAATGTACTGCCCCAGGAGACCTTTTGCTGCCTGGCCCATATCCCATTGGGATCTATGTTGTCCTTTTACAAACATGAAAACATACACGTTTATAGAACATTTTGGGAAAAGAAGACAACTTTTAAAAGCGTTGTAAAAAATGACCAAGCAAAAATTCTGAGACTTAAAAAATCATACAAGTTCCTCAGCAAGTTGCTTATAAGGCACTGTGTTGCTGACTATAAAGTAGCTTTTGCTTATGCAACATCATGGCCAGAAATGCTTATAAAATATCAAATTTAAAGAAGTACAGCCTCTTTCTCCACAGCAAGGATTAATCACAAACAACACATGGTGGCAAGAGCATTGGGATCAAGTGGACCCTCAGCAAGTCTGCAGATGGCACCAAGTTGAGTGGTGCTATTGACATACCTGAAGGATGGGATGCCATCCAGAGGGACCTGGACAAGCATGGCAGGAGGTCCTAGGGGAATCTCATGAAGTTCGATACGGCTAAGTGCAAGGTCCTGTGCATGGGTCAGGGCAATCCCAACAAATATACGCTGGGGATGAACAGATTGAGAGCAGCCTTGATGAGAAGGACTTGGGGGTGCTGGTGGGTGAGAGGCTGGACGTGACCCAGCCATGGGCACTCAGAGCCCAGAGAGCCAAACGTGTCCTGGGCTGTACTCAAAAAAGTGTGGCCAGCAGGTCCCAGCTGGGGCCGCCAACATAAGATGGATTTGAATCTGTTGAAGCAAGTCCAGATGAGGGAAAATGATCAGGAATGTTGAGCACCTGTTTGTGAGGAAAGGCTGAGAGAGCTGGGGTTGTTCAGCCTGGAGAAGAGGCGGCTTTGGGGTGACTTTATAGCACCTTCAAGTACCTAAAGGGGAGTCTGTAAAAAGGCTGGAAAGGGAGTTTTTACAAGGGCATGTAGATAGGACAAGGGGGAATGGCTTTAAACTGAACAAGGGCAGATTTAGATTACATACATGAAAGAAATTCTTTACTTTGGAAAGAGGATGGTGAAGCACTGGAACAGGTTGCCCAGAAAAGCTGTGGATCCCCATCCCTGGAAGTGTTGAAGAGCAGGCTGGATGGAACTTTGAGCAACCTGGCCTTGTGGAAGGTGTCCCTCTCGATGGCAGAAGTGTTGAAACTAGATGATCTTTAAGATCTCTTCCCAAACACCCAACCCAAAATATTCCATGATTCTATAAACACCTGTATTAGTGGTGAACAGAACCTATCAGCCTGAAACAGGTAGTACAACCTATCTTCAAAGGACTGTAAAATACAACCTCACACCAAAATAAATTGGTGTGTATTTGTAAAAATGTAGCATCAGCACCATTTCCTGGACCAAAACAGTATGGATTTCCTAGAATATTCTAGATTCTGCCACAAAGGTTTTTCAATATACATCCATGATTAAAATAAAATTCAGACAATCATTTGGTCTCCATAGAGACATCAAATCAAATAATCAATATACCTCTTTCTCTTTTCCTAAAATGGATGCAATAATCTATACATACACAGTGGGATTAGGATTTATTGTTTTGCTTTAAATTTCTGTCTTGATGGATATGCTTTTACTAAAACCATTTCTGAAAAATTAACAAAGCTGGCATATTCACGTCTTTAAACTCTAAACCTTCCTGACTGATAATTACTATCCATCTTAGTATTCCTTCTGAAAAAAATCCTTTTTTTCACCAGCCAGTGAAATTCAGAATGTGAACAAAGGCACCTGGTTCTAATAAATAAAAAATACCTTAATATGGCATCATCTCAGCAATGGCATCCAGCTAAAGGAGGGTTCTGCATTCATAATACTGATTCATTGGTTCTTGTCTGTCTCCATAATGTCATTTGTGCTACTCATAATCTGCCCAAAGTGTTCTGGTGGTCATCACTTTACAGCATACCAATTTTTGCTAAAATTCTGAAAAGCCATGACTAAACTGAAATTAATCTCTCACCCACTGGCTATTCTGGTTTTTTCAGCTGATAAAGGTGTGATTTAGCCATCAAAAAAAAATAGCCATCTATTCTACTATACTTATGCACACTTCTTTCTGTGTTCAACAGAACATATATTTCCAGAAAAATTTTTAGATTCTCTTTTGTTTTAGACATGCATTTTAGTACAGAACAAAGGATCTTCTGAAGATAAATATTTCTGGCTACCAGTTATAGAACCATAGTTGACTACTAGCTTTGGACAGATACCTAAATCTTAGCTTATTAAGACCTTAAGTTTCTGGTTCCACTTCTACATTACCTCCCTTTCCGCCACTTTCTACTTTTAAGTATCTCCATCTAATGAAGCTTGTTTGTTAACTTGGCTCTTTTCACTTTGGGGTAACACTGAGGACCAACTGTGCACCAATCGAAAACTTGTCCCTACATGTAACAGTTACTTACAACTTCAGAACAGAAAAAGTGGGAAGTTGCTACTGTATTCATTTTCTGAAGGCTTTTTTGTTTGAATTACTCAGAAGTGAACATCATCAGGTTTGGAAGTTCTGTCCATAAATTTACCAGATGTAGAAATCTGAGTGGAAATTGCATCAGATAGGTCCAGGAAAAAATTTAGTTGTGTAAGAGAAAATTTTTCTGATGTTATAGTTAGAAGTCAGCGTTGATATAGTGTGGCTGTTGACTCAATCACAACAGTCACAGCACGTAGATGGTAATGGCTAAATCAGATTTACAGGTGATTTGGTTCTAGATGAAGTACAGTCAATCACCTGAATTAAGACTTTCAAAGACATTAAAAGCTATTAAATTTATTTTGTTCCTCCCTAACCTACTCAAAGACCAACCACAAAATCTCTTTCAGAAACAGAAAACAGAACCTATTAATCTCCAAAATGATAAAAGTCTGGCAGTCCTTGAGATACAATTTGGTTTACAAAGGGGATGAATCACAGTGATTAGTTCTCTCAGTCTTGGAAATTATTTGCCATAGAGGAAGATTTGTTCTATTGTTATAAACTATGTATGATCAAAAACTATGAAACAGTCAACCACTTTGAAAACCTTTGTACTAACCAAATCCTTAAGACATTCAGAAAAAAAAATCCTCTGTTACTTAGGTTTGTAGTTATATTCAATGACACAAAACAATGTAACATATACTAACGGGCATTTTATGTGGGTAAAAATTTGTAAAAGAAAAGAAACTTTCAGCATTTAAAATTCCATTCTAAATAGGCCATAGGTTAGGTTTATAACCCTACTAAAGAAGATATTCCCATATCACTGGATTTAACTGTATGTTTCCAAGAGAAATACCATAGCAGAAGGTGAGTGCTTCTTTTGAAAATCGAGTTCTCACTAGAGACATACACTCATTTTGGTCTGTTGAAAGTTATATTTGGGCACAGCACTAACCCAGTCACTCTTCTACATAATCAGAAGAAAAAATCTGTTAGGAAGGGAGTTCTCCTGGCATGCAGAACAACCTCATTTTCTAAGAACTTATGTGCACAAGGGGGAAAAAAAAAGAAATTTACTTTTGCATTCAGCAATTTATCTGAGTTGGGCTGTAAATTAGGGCAAGCCTAATTTACTGGGTACTCTTTATGCTGTCACTACACTAGATGTAAGTAAACCAGGTAAAAAAGCAAAAGGTCAAATAAAAAACTCCCCAAACTCAGAAATGCAAGGACAGTCATGCTGCACCCCTGTTTCACTTCATGTTTGAGACCCTTGGTGTGGCAGCATACTGTATGCTGGCAACATTGCTTTGCACAGGGATTGAATGGAGACAAAATTGTTTAAGATGAATGTATGTTCATCACTGTCAACAGAGACAGCCCCTAACATCTTGGAAAATATGTTCAAAAGACAACAGTCTCCTGATCCACACCTAACTCAGTCTAGCCTGAATACCTTCCATTCCTAAAGAAGGTGTACATATTCATTTATCCTTTTATACAGAGAGAAGGAAAGTCATGCAATGTTATTTCACTTTCTAACTGACAACACAAAATGAAAAGTATTACAGAATTAGGTCCCAAGGGCTGTGTTGTGGTCAGAGTGAACCCCTTTATACAAAGGAGGAAGATAAAAGAAACTAAGAGCTCCAGAGAGAATGGTCATTGCAAGCTGGGTGGGAGAGAGTAGTGCTCCTATGTTTGCAGAAGGAAAACAGGGCTTTCCAAGTCAAGGTTACTCAACTTATTTTTCCAAGATGCCCCACATGAGTTTTTATTTCTGGCCAAATACACTAGGCTAGTGTATTAGTTTTTTTGTGTACTAGTCGGGCTAATCATACAAACTACTATTTTTCCCTCATTTTCTTTCCTTACTTCCATGTGTGAGAATGTATTTTATATCTGCGTTCCTTCCACAGACCATGTCTGCTTGTCCTGCAGGACACCACTGGCCCAAAAAGCAATGGCTAAGAACCACTGCATTGGAGACAGGAATTTCTAAAGGAATTCAGATAGAAATAGACTGTGATATCTGATACTACAAAAGAAGAAAAAAAAAAAATTATCAAAAGAAAGCTAGTATGTAATCTATCTGAAACGACAAAATACAAAATCTAGCTCTTAGCAATATTTAAAAATGGGAATCAAAGCATGAGTATTACCAGAAGATTTTATGGAAACCACCCAGTTCCTGACTCCACATCCTTCACCAAAGTGGAACAAGAAGACTGCAGTCCTGCCCTGCCTTACCTTCAACCTCTTCTGTGATCACTTGTGAGCTACTACCACACAGCTCTTAAAAATCCTTGTGGCAAGGGACAGGCAGGAAAATTGCCTATTTCCCTGGATCCTGTTATTTTCAAAGTATTAAGACTCGTATATAACAGAGGCCTGAGCACTAAAATGGCCATCACTGAATTATCTTGCACTTGTCTTGCTAGGAAATACAGCTTCATAAAAAGCAGGGAAGCTTTTCCTGAGAGAAGGCAAAGAACTTCTCTCTTTTGCAGCTAATAAACATGTATGTACAGCCAGTCTTGCTGGATCAAATGAAAAGCATTATAGCTAGTTGGTATCCTCTCTAATACTGCTCATTAAATATTATGAGAAATTGCAACAAGGTGGATATTTATGATAGTCCTTTTTAACATCCCCCCAACCTCCAACCACAAACAGCTCTGACATTTCCTGAGCTAGAAGTAGTTTCTATCTCTATAAATACTCTCAGTGAGTATCTCTCAAGACAAGTTTGCCCAGACTTCTCTTAATTCACATAAACTTGAAGTTCCATTTCTCATCTATATGTATAGGACTGACAAAATATATGAAGAATTCCAGGTTTTCTTCTTTCTATCCATTTAAAATCACAGGCTCATTCTTCTCATACAGACCAGCTCTTATGATGGTTGGTCTAAAACAGGACATTTCTTTAGAGTGCCTTAGCCTTTCAATTAAAGCAAGAAAAAAGTTTTAGCTACAGGTATATGTAAGTTTCATCTCCAGAGCTGATGTCCAATTAAGAGTGTTATGTACAAATGTCCTCTATCATTGCTTCTTCCATGTACAAATGCCATCTTCTATCATTGCTTCTTCCACTTAGCTTAAGGTTCCTGTTTCTGCACAATCATAATGGTATTTATTTTCTCAGCATAGAGGCATTTGTCCTGGACTATCTGACTTTTCTGTAAGGTCTTTTCATCCTTCAGGCTGCTAACTACTATTTTGCTTCAGGTTTGACATTCATTTTCACAGGACTCCTCATATATGCTTCCATCACATCTTTCTTTTCGTTTTCTCTCTTGCCCTCTAATTAGCACAATACTGGTTATTCCAGCCTTTCCATTTCCCAGTCAAAGCTACTATAACCCCCCTTGCCATTATATGATCTTTTTAATGTCTTTCTGTCTTGGTAAGTTCCATACTACCTGCAACATGGTAAAAGTTGTTCACACTCAGCAGCTGTTTAGTGAGCTTCTTTGTCTACCAGATACATCGTGTCCAAAGACCAAATTCATTTCCTGTTGAACAGGCTTGCTTGTGTTACGATTCTGCTACATGCCACCAGCTCTACCTTATGGGAGGCAGCCAGCTACTGGCACTATTTTGACCCCCTCAATAAATTAAACTGCCAGAAGCAGAGTGCTATGAAAAGAAAGCATTACTAGTATCTGACAGATGGACATTCTGAAAGGAAGTTGGTCTAAATTAGAGCAGAAAAAAGGTTGGTGGCTCATGGACAAGAAGCAAGACAAATACCTGAATCCTTCAGGCACTGTATACAAGACTACTTCCATATTCAAAATGTCATGCAAGACTGGGGAAGTAGCAATTGTGAGCATTCAGAAAGGACCACGTGTCACTCGTCAGTCCAAACCCACACAAGCTTTCTACGTCAATCCATGAATGCCTCTGTCTGAATGCCCTTCATCATACAGATGATCAGGGCATATCCTGTTCACTTGTTACAGGCTTCTTCGGCACATTGACATCATGTAAATAACAGGCCTGCTTACACATTTATTTTTTTTTTTTTTCATCTGAACAGTTTCTCAAATTAAATGTGTTTGTGGAAAAAAAAACAAACCAAACCAAACCATAAACTTTACAAAAAACCAAAGTATTAGTCTTGCCTTTGTTTTCTGGAGTCAAAAAACACATTATTTGTCTCCTTCTATTTCCTTTAGTTCCTCTATGTAATACAATAGGGTTTTTTCTTCACCTGTTGTCAGTTTGAATTTCTTTCTCCATACAAACTATCTCCAGTGCAGTAGGTAATGAAATTTCCTCTGAAAATACTTCACCAGGCACATGCATATTAACTGTTTTTCCTTGGATGGTTAGTAGGAATGCTTTCATTTTTGTGCCTTTATTTAGTGGTTGTTAAACAAAGAACTTATAATTTAAAAAGTAATTTCTTATTCTTGTTCCCAAAGTGTCCAATTTGGTATTGTTAAATAAAATTCCATTTCTATTACCTGACATTTGAAAGTTAGTAGGGTTTTTTTTAATGTACAATACAGTGATCCTCTTCTATACTGTTAACACGTTCCCACTTGCCATCATTTACAATCATTATTAGCATATATGTACTATGTATTAAGTTTACCAACTATTTGAGTCCTAAAACCTTTCCACAATGCATTTTGTCTGATGTCCTCTCCTGTCAAAACAGCTTGTCATTAGGTCCTCACCCACTCTTCTTTCCACTACTATAGTCAGTGTCATCCAGCAAATTACCTTGATTCCTTTTGTTCATACAGTTGAAGAATCTTACATTTGCACCCAGCCAGCTGAGATGTTCTCACACTTCAGCTCTCACCTTTTTACTTCACTGTTAGCATATGTGATGCTATATCATGTGTGATCATATCCACCAAAATCTAGAAATCCTAATCACAGAATTCTCCAAAGAAATTGCAATTGAAGTAAATTGCACTAATGGCTGTTAAGAAGTCTTGTAAGTTGACTAGAATTTGAATATCTTTTGGAGAAGAGATCAGATATAAGCAGTCCCAGAAGATTTCAGTACACTGCAGAAAGTACATGTCCTAATTGTAGCTGAATATAGAATTCTGAGACATTAAATATCCAGGTGTTGTTTTTTATTTAGCTCAGCTCATTTTGGAACGCTACATTAAGACAAACAAATATAGGCCTTGCTAGTCACCATCACAAACCAAACCATCTATAAAAGAAAACCAGAAACCCCTATGAGAGTTTACTTCATATTCTTTTCTGCAGAGTGGGCTTTATTTCCAAATAAAATAAACCAAAGTCAATAGCATCTAATCTATCTTGGGCAACAATGCCCACTGAGTATCATTCTTGCTGTCACAACAGAAAAACTCATTTCCTGTGGCAGACCTAAATTTCTTTTTCTTTTTATAAATACACATAAATAATAACCTGATGGGCAAAAAAGTAAGAACTTTATATATATGTATAGATACCATCGTAGATAGATATATAGATAGATACCATACTAATTTTAGAGTAAACAGCTCAGCAAATTACACCATTGACAACTTCCATCTGAGTTACTGACTGAATTAATTGATGTAAAATTCTCTGTATTTCTCAAACTGCAATTAATGAATAAATAAAGTCCTAACAGGTTAAAACTGGGGAAAGAATTTCTTTATGAAGAGTGAGTAATAAAGCAATCTGGGTTAAACCAGAAAATACCAAGATGATTACAAAAGAACAATATGTTTATTCAGGAAAGATTGAAGGAGATTAGCCCTCAAATACACTGAAAAGAAAGTGGAAAAAGCAGTTTCTCTAATAGAAGAAAAAGGAACTGATATACTAACTGCTTTTTCTTATCTGACCAAGAAATAGCAATGTAAATACAGAGCTAAATTCTCCAGAGATGCTGTTTTGTTTGATATCATAATTTCACATGTAAGATCTGCATGCATTGCCCATAATATATGTAAGCTACTATAAACACCCTCATGTGACACAAAGACCCTGATGTCTCTGAGCTCTTACAAAATGCACCTAAACTTACTTCCAGAACAAAATGCAAATTGACTAGCATTAAATAAAAATGAGTTCCTTTTGTGCGACCCCTGTGTCTTCCCTCAGTCACTTGTGCCCCTTTCAACCCAGCATAATTTCAGAACGACTTCAAGCTGTTCTAACATAGCACTGGGAAACAGCTTGCACTGAGCAGCAGGAGAGGGCAAAAGTGAGCTTTAAATAATATCTCTACACTCCCATTTTCATGGTATTTACATTATGGCTCCTGTCCAAGCCTCTGGTCCTGTGATTTCAACGCAACAACTGCACAGCAAGAGTGCAACGTTTTGCTCTAATCTACAACATGAATCTTATTAAAATTCAGCAAAGAGTCTGCATGGGCTGCTTTTTTTTTTTTTTCTTTGTAGATTCATTATAACTATATAGATGTTATAAATTTGCTGCTAAAGTGGTTCACGGGACCTGAAAGCACAGCTGATTTCACTTTACAGAATGCTGTCAACATTAATTTTACAAATAGTCTTAGTTTATTAAAATAATAGCTTGGAAGTATAAGTTACATTGACAGTTTAAAGTACACTGTCAGATTTCTCTGAGTTCTGTTGAGCTTGTACAATTAAAATAGTGTATTTTTCAGATTTAGTCCAGTGTAACTGTTCTTGATCCAGATCCCTGTCACAGCAAAATCATTCCGTTCACTACTTCTTTCCCACCCTGACTCCTCATTTGAAAAAAACTCACCAAAATCTTGATCTTCAGATACCCATCTATGAAATACTCTCCTATCTTCTCTTTCCTTTTCTCATTACCAGCTTTTAGGGAGCCTACATAACATTTATATGATGCTTGCATGTATGGAAGTGCTGATTCATGACAGTTCCTCCACTGGTGACTTGCAGATCATTATGTGGAAGGCAAAGGCAGCTGAAAAAATGTTATACCAGACTGCCTGGTCACAGGTTATGGGGAGATGCAATTACCTGAAGTCTGGCAGCTTGATGATTTGTTGGCCTAAAACATGGAAGGATGCATTTCCAATGAAGAAAACTGCCTAAGACACACTACAGAAAAGTGTTCTAGAAAGGATCTTACACTAGCTCAGTTTCTCTCAAAGAATTCCCACATAAGCTTCAACTTAAACAGTGAGATAAGCCTTATTTGGAATCTCAATTACGCTAAATGACACCTTTTCTTTCCAATTAATATATACTTCTGAATACAGATGTATCATTTTACTAATAACAGGAGTCTATCAAAGAATATTTGAAGTTCAGCAATGTGATGTAAGCATTGGAGGGTTCTGTAAAGCACAGAACTTTGTAAAAGAGTGAAATCTTTGACCCAAGACTCTACAGAAGGCTTCCAAAAAACTGTTGAAACATTGAGAAAAATAGTGGAACTTAATGCTGGTTGCAGTTGCAGAACTGACATTTACCTCACATTTCCTCTCCAAACTATTTGAGACCAGGAATTTGCAACCACTTTGATGTGCATTTTAGAGCAAGCATGCAGGATTAGGACACGGGGCTGCCTAGAGAGGGTGCTGAACTTACAGTCACCATCTTTTTTTTGAGTTGGGTTTAAAGACCATGTTTAAAACCCTTAAGAGAGGCACTTTTTTGATAGCAATAAAATTGTAATATCTTATGAATATTTGAACATCCAGTGCTACATTTTAAATAAACAGCATATGAATTTTAAAAGTACAATCACTGGCCAACATGGCCTGTCCCACAAAATGTACAGCATGTGCTCTTTGCACTGAAGTCTGAACTGAACATGCCTTTTACATTGCTAAGGTCGTCTTCAGTACTGAAGACTCAACCCTGGTTCCACACAAGAAATACAATTAGTTTTACAAGATCTGTATTGTTTATAGTGGATGCATCTACCTTTTTATACACAGAATAGTTCCCAAGACAGCATTTCTTGCAAAAAAATTTTAATGAGTACAGTTCTGGGTTTTCCAGTAAAGGACTGTAGTATCATATCTGTTAGCATTTTTGTAGTGTGATATGCAAAGAAATAATACCAACCATCACATGTAGTATCTGTTACTGCTTCTGATTTTTCACACTGGTTATGATGCCCTAATTTGTAAACTCTTGGTCCCATTTTCACTCAGATTCTTGGTGCTTTGTCTCACATCCTGTGTCACTGTATGAGCAATGGAGTAAAACTTTGAACAGGAGCACACATATTATCTTTCCAGTCTCTGCTTATATTTCCCTCTGCTCTGATGCCTTTAATGTTTAGGCTACACTAGTTATTTATATTTTTATACATTATATAGATTATATAAATTACCAGTATGTACTCAAGTTTAGAGAAAAGACAAACTGTCTTTTCTCCTTTTAGGTAAGCACTATCTCCACTTCCTACTTGTTCATTACCACTTGAATGGCTGATAGCGAACTATTCAACAATTTCTTTCTTGGCTACTTACCTAAGATGATGGAAAATTGTAGCTGAATTGGATCCATGGGTGCAACTTTAATATAAACAGAAAAACAAGTACAGGAAACAGAATACAGAAAAAACAGGGCTAGGTAAAGAGAGCACTAATAATCTCCAAATTCAGAAAATATACAACTTCTGAAATTAACTAAGATTCCCTTAAAGCTACACAGAGATTAAAAACTGGTGTTTGTCTGACAGATCTGAATACAATACTTCTCTCTGTACTATAACAGGCTTTCCTTTGACTGTACAAGTTTTCAGTATCTGTTGTTGGCAACTCCAGACGCTATGAAAAGTAAGGGTAAAAAAACTAAGGGTAAAAAATTAAGGAAAAATAATGATTAGTAAATGCCAATATTTCTGAGAAATAAAATATACCAAAGATGACTTGCACATGTGTGGAAGTACTCTCAATGAGCATATAAGAGACACCACATGAAATAATATAGCATTATGAAAACAGGATCCTACCCCAAAACTTTCAGGCTCTTCAAAGATTCATATTGTGTAGAAATAAGCAAAGGAGGAGAAAGGAAATAGTTTAGGCAACCCATATCCAAGTATAATTGGATAGCATTCACCTGTTGAAGGGCAGCTTAAAACAAAACAAAAGCTTCCCAGAATTTGCCTTGTTTCAACTAAAAGGAAAAGTCCAGAAAGAGATTGCATTCTGTCTGTCACAACTTCATTCCTCATTAACCATCTTTTCTCAGGGATTCCTAAAGGAATGGTTCCTTTAGGACCTTGTAACTGTCCAAAATTTGTGAACATATTGCATTGCTTATCACAGTGGGCAGGTCAGCCCCACCCATGCCTGCCTGGAGCTGCTGCCCTTTCAGGCCATGTCTGTAACAGCAAATTAAGTTGTGCCAAGAAGCATTTCAAGGCTATCAAATCTGTCTATGCTGTGAAACTGCCAGCATGTTTTGTCGCATGATTTTGACCCAGGCTTGCAAGCACTAACAGTTCCTGGGCAGAGTACAGGACTTAGCAAAGGACAGAGACCTTCCCAATATAAGATCTGGATATGTCCATTCTCTTTCAGAGACTGAAAGAGTTTAAACACATGGACAAAAGCTATTCCATTCCAGCTGAATAGCAGAGCCCAAGGACAGTCTTGGAAAGTTTCATTTGCTAATACAGCTGGATCCAGAGAAGTCTCAAATTCCAGCATGGGAACAGGGTCCCCAGGGAAGTGGTCACACCACCATCTGGACAATGCTCTCAGGCACATGGTGTAACTCTTGGGGTGTCCTTTGCAGGGCCAGGAGTTGGACTTCATGATCCTGATGGGTCCTTTCCAACTCAGCACATTCTATGGTTCTATATTACTCTCTTCAAATCACTTTGTCTGATGTATAACAGTAGACACATTTGATTTTCATGCTGAGATGACGAAGTTTCATTTTCAATACTAGATTTACTATCCTCATCTGAAAAGATTGTGTATTGAAAGCAGCAGCTACATATTGTCACCAGCAGCTGAAAAAGGAATAATGAAATATACTTTGCAGTGGCTATCACAGGAATTAGAAACACTTAGATGAGACAGATGTGACAAAGTCAGGACCTGAAAATCCTGTGATGAAACATTTGCTACATTTGCTATGCTCTTTCTCCACATGCTACTCCTATCTCCACTTTTACTGCTTCAGATTTCACTTTCTACTCAACCAGTGTATTTAGTGATTCTTGAACTGATTCTTATAGCCCCAGTCAGTCAGGTATCTCTGAAATATTGCACTGCCTCTACACTTTTAAGTCAGTGCAGGATACCCCCCCAAAGACTTCAATATCAAGGCAATTTTCATGCATACTGATACTCCTACAGAGCCTTCTAACATACATGCGCGTGCATGCACACACTCACAAACACACACACACTTTCTTGCTTAATCTGAATTCTTCTCACTGCTAAAGGACTGTTAGGAAGCTTGTAGAGGAAAAATCAGGTGCCTAGTATTTATAGATTTTTTTAAACAGCTACAATAGTTTTAATTATTGAATGATGACATTGCATTTTCTCAGTCAGCTTATAAAACCTAGTCTTCACTTAGTTCCTAAGCCCTCTGATGATTTACAGAAACTGTTGATGTAAAGGAAGCAACATTTTGGCTATCAAATGAAACTGTCACAAACACTTCTATGAAGGATATGCTGACACAAGCAGCTCTTTTCCTGTCTTCTTTCCTGATATCTTTCTACGTGATTATTGCACCTAGTCCCTGAAGTCTATGGCTAGTCCCAGGCAAAAGCTATCTAAGAAGTAAAAGGCAGCACAGTATTCTTACTTGATATTTGCACCAAAGTGCTACAATCGGATATGGCTGTATGAATACAGTTTAACTTTTTTGTGCAATAAACAGATCACAGAGAGAAAATTTGATACTTCATTCTCTGACAAAATTTGTACTGAGATCAGTTTGAAGTTAGTGAGAGTTCTGATCAAGTAAATTTTAAAAATAAGCCAAAAATGAGGTATGGATAAGCTCTCAGTTAAATATGTTGACTTGTCTTTGCAAATTTTATGCTTTCTTCTAGGAGCCAGTATCTGGACTTTATTTTTCCTTATTTTTTTCTCCCTGTTCTATGATTTATTTTGACATGTTAGCTAACAAATTCTATTGTCCAAATAAGCCTATAGTTTGTCTATAAACTCTTGCAGAATGTTATTTGTATTATACAATTGACAGTTCACAAAAGTAATGCAAGGCTTTATACCACCACAGGTACAGATAGATTTAAAAGGTTCTTATTTTTATTTTCTGATTTACACACCTTTGAGCTTTTAATAATTTTAGTTAGAATGTATTGTTGTCTAAATTAATACTGAGAAGTCTTTTTTTTAATTCAATGTAAGTTTGAAAGTAAAAAAATCTTATAGCCTTCTAGTTCCAGCTCTTCCCTTTAATATTACTAATTCAAACCAAATGGAGGAAAAAATATATTACTTTTTATTATTTTAGACTGTGAAACATCCTAAAGTCATTTAATGGACTTTTATCTTTTGTCTGTATGTCCTGCATACAGACAAAACTTCTTTACAAAATTTTTGTATAATTTAAATGGAGAAATCAATACCTTTTAGGTAAAGCACAATTTTTTTGGATTGCTGTCCTCTAAAAGGTAAGAGGCATGTTAGTATTCTGTCTTCCTGATGTCCATAGCAGAATGTCACAGTTATAATGTGCTGTGAAGCAAAATTTTGGGGCCAGATGGTGGTCCTATGACAAGGTAATGTGCTACCACTAATCAATATAGCACTTGAACTCTGAACGTCTTTCAATTCCAATAGTAACTATTGTGGAAAGAAGGTGTTTGGCTCAGAAGGAAAAGAAGCAAATGCTCCCAGCAAAATGCTCCCAGTAGGCTCGTTCTGACTATATGAAAATGATACTACAGCAAGGACTAGATGGAGTCCCAACCTCCCTCACTGAAAAATGAAAGAAGACAGTTCAAGAATAAGACGCTATTACCTCCAAGCAAGAAAAAAACTCAAACAAACAAAAGACTTGCACAGCATCCCTGACAGCACCTATCTCAATCTGATAACCCTTCCTAGTCCATCTGTGATAATCACACTGTGAATTTTAGTATTAAATAATGACTTTGCTTCCTTGAGTGCCCATGCTGACTTTAAACAAACTTGTAACCTTCACTGGTAAGCATATGAGAATCTTATTCTGACGGAATCTGCAAGCTCCAACAGGCTTCAAGCTGAACACAATGTAGCTTGTTGAAAGCACTATTAAACAGGAACTTTAACCTAGAAGAATATGTACAATATTGTAACAGGACATATTGGATTGGATCAATTGTGTGCCTAGCTAGGGAATTTTAGAGACTAACAGCATTCCTATTTACATATTTCTGCATTTACTGTCAAGCAAGAATAGCAGAGCAGCATCATTCTATGTATTTCTTCTCTTAAGTGAATAGCAAAAGTGATTTGGTTCTGATTTTGTCATTCAGAACACATTTTAAAGTTCCATTTCCAGTCTTCTGACTTTAAAAAACTGTGAGACTTTCAATAATATTTTATTTCTTATATGCTGAACATCAGCTATCACATTATGTCACCAAATAGTTTGTTGCTGATTTTGAGGGAAGTGTTACAACCTCATACAAGTGTTACAACCTCATGTTTCTACTGAGATTTAACATCAAATCACACTCACTATGATTCATTTGATTTTATATTCTATTGAATATAACTGTCTTTCATAAATGAATGAATGAAATGGAAATGGATATTGCAAGAGCACTATTCATTTTAGAAAGTTATTTTCTTAACCAATAAAAATAACAAAGTATCGTATGATACAGACACAAGTTATATATATAGACGATGCCTATTAAGAACAATTCTGCTCTTCATATAACTTAGGAAATCGAGTAATAGTGCTCTATTTCAGATTTTGTGCACTAGAATAGCTTTCTGAGATCCCTTACTGAATTTATTGAAGGTCTCAGAGGTGCAACAATCAAAGGATTTACCAGCAAGCTTAACTGGAACACAATGCTCCAACAGAAAACACTCCATCTAAAAAGCAGAGACAATAAGTGAGCTGTTGCAATTTGAGTTAATTTGGTAATGACAAAGCCTTTTAAGAACTGGCATTAGAAATTTAGGGGGAAAAAAACCCAAATAACCACTGACACAAAGACAAAGCGATGGCTGGTAAAAACCTTTCGTATGGAAGTGTGAATTTAAGTCTTGTCTCTAACCCTATATCCTGGCACAAGACTCTTCATGAAGCAGGAAGGTCTCTTCTATGCTCTGAGCCTCTGTTTCCTCTTTCCTAAGGGACACAGAGCTCTTGGGTTTGTTTCAACCATTTTGGTTGCAAGTTTTTTCAGGCAAGCACTGTCAGAGCCTGTTTCGACTCTGATGTTAATGCCATGCAAAGAACAACACAAAACACATTTTTCTAGAATTGGGAAGAATACAGCTGCTACATCCCATCCATGCTAGGGATAGACCTGAACACATCTAGATCACTGGATGGCTTTGAGCCAAACACATATTTGTGACATGGAGAGTTTGACTGGTGTCCAACTAATCACATGACAACATTTTAAACTAGCATTGCTGCTTTTGCTAGGAAAGACATGAACAATAAAATCTACTGTAATGGATACTTGGTGATTAGAATTGTGTAAAAACTACAATATCAACACAATTTTATTGCTCCATTATAAAAAAATAATAAGGCAATGTCAACGCGATCTCCCACATTAAACTACTACAATGAAACCAGCATGATATTGAAGTGTTTTATATATATCTATATCTATATCTATCTATATCTACATCTATATATCACATTTTATATTCATGGAATATATAGTTACCTAGTATGTACCATTGTTATACTGATGATAATAGTAATAACCTATGCTTAAAAAGGTAGAGAGGCAAAAAGTCTATGTTCCAGTTCTAGGGGGCACAGAACAATAAATTGAGATACCAAGGGCTGAAGCCTAATGAGAAAGAGCCTAGAAAACCCTGGGAAATTATCCTTTGTGCCATATTAAAATACTAAATTTATCTGCTGTTTAAATCATATTTGATGAACTGGTCAGATTTGAACCAAGATTTTCTGAGGCTTAATGGCTGCCCATCAATAAACGAACTTGAAATTATTTGTATTCATGGAAAAAAACCCAGGAAATCTGGGGTTTGAGGCTGTTACAAATGTCTCACGAAGGAAACACTGCTCAAAATCCTCAAGCACCCCAGGAGGACCTGAAGCTTAAACTCCTCATTATTAAAGGTCATGCTATTCCTCCTTCACCTTTTAGTATCACCCTATCACCCAAGAATGATGAGATGTAAGCATCAGTGAATCTGTCCTAAATCCCATCGTGTCCTGGAGTGCACCAGGCACAGCCAGGCAAGGGAAGGGATTGTCCCACTCCGCTCTGCACTAGTTAGCCTCACCTCGTCCTGTGTGTGGTTTTGGGCACCATAATACAAAAAGGACACAAAAAAATTAGAGAGCATCCAAAGACGGGACACAAGGGTGGTGAAGGGCCTTGAGGGGAAGCCATATGAGGAGCAGCTGAGGACACTTGGCCTGTTCAGCCTGGAGGAGACCGAGGGGAGACCTCACTGAAGCTACAACTTCCTTTTGAAGGGAAGTGGAGGGGCAGGCACTGATCTCTGCCCTGTGGAGACCAGTGACAGGACTGAGGGAATGGCATGAAACTGTGTCAGGGGAGGTTTAGGCTGAATATTAGGAAAAAGTTTTTTACCCAGAGGCTAGCTGGGTGCTGGAACAGGCTCCCCAGGGAGGTGGTCATGGCATCAAGTCTGCCAGAATTCAAGAAGCTTTTGACAGGACTGTCAGGACTATCCCATGGAGTGATAGTTGGGTTAGTCCTGTGCAGGGCCAGGAGTGGGATCCCTTCCAGCTCAGGATATTCTGTGATTCTATGGAATAAGTTTTGGCTATTATTTATTTTTGATGAGAGTTTGCGGAAAAGGAAACCTATTCCCTGGTATCTTATTTTTTTCCACTGGGCATCTTTCTACTGTCTCTAGGATATGGGCAAGGGGTTTTGGATGCCTGGGTAACACTGTCTCTTTGCACATGTTTTCTTCCTCAGCAGAAGATGGAAGATGTTTCAGGTGATCCAGATGACAGAGCAAAAAGTTATGCCTTCTGTTATGCATCCACTGTCATAGCTCCTAAATGAATTCAAAATTTTTAAGGGAAGATCCTAAAACTGGTATTTCAAGGTACTCTGATATAACATGTACCACTTTCAATAGTCTACATATTGCACAGGTGTTTATAGCTCACTGCACAGATATTAATATGTATCAACCTGTATTATTTCCTAAAGGAATTTAGTTCATGATAAATAACTGTATTCAATACCTGAAAAATGCTATTTGCACTCTAATATTCAAGACAGAAAAACTATACAAGAAATAATTAACTGCTATTTCATTCCCATGCTCTCTCTCTCTATATATAAAATGCTTATGATACTCAACGCAAACCTGCAGTTGTGTAAATGCTATCAAAACTACTACATTTTGCTTAATTCACAGAATTATTTTTTAGCTTACCCAGATCTGTAGTTTAATTCTTTTTTCATTTTTGAAAACTGTTTTTACTTTGAAATCGATCCCAACTGTGCTTACAAATGCAGATGTAAAGGAATCATCAGCATATCGGAACAAAAAGGAGGTTTTTCCAACACTGCTGTTGCCGATAATGAGCAGTTTGAACATGTAATCGAAGTTCTGGTCAGATGTATCTTTCTGGCCATATCTGGAATCTTGAACAGATGCCATCTGTAATTCAAAATAAAAAAGAAATATCTCATTGCCTCTTTTTATCATAAAAAATTGAAACATTCAGATTTTATTGGATTTTTTCATACCAGGTATTAATGAAGCTCAAGAAGAATATCTTCCTGAAAGATTAGTAATGTGTATGCTTCAATGTGAACTTCAAGAAAATCACAGAGGTTTAATTCTTTTTTTTGTGATTCTTGTATCCAGTAGTAGTTCTGGTAGCAAAAGAGGATGTAAACATGACTGGTAACTGGTACCAAAACAAAAAATAATAATTCTAAAAATCCCGGACAATTCCTGAGTATACCACTAAAAATATTTGTTTTCAGAAAATGTGATGAATAGATGGTGAAAATACAATGACACTTCATTTGTACAAGAAAGAAATAAGAGGTCAATAACAATATTGTGTTTTGACACCGTAGGTATATTTCCAAACAGAAACTTAATAAGTTTTACATCTAATAAAATTCTTGAACTATTTATTTTATTGTAAATATGTTGCTATCTTTTGCCATGCCTATAAACTTACTCAAAGCATTTTGCCTTTACCAGTTTTTAGTTATCATACCATTATATACTGAGTATATCTACCTCTGAAATAAAGTCTTGATTTTTCCCCAGTACTAGTATATTCTGTAGTTTTTTGAATTTTCACTATTAATGCAACATCATCGTAAGTAGCAGTTAGAATAATAGAATGTTAAGGTTTGGAAGGGACATTAAAGATCATCTAGTCCCAACCCCACTGCCAGGGACACTTCCCACTAGACCAGGTTGCTCAGGGCCTTATCTAATTTGCTTTGAACAGCACCAGGGTTGGGGTATCCACAACATCCCTGGGCAACCTGTTCCAGTGTCTCACCACCCACACAGTAAAGAATTTCCTGCTAGTGTCTAATATAAATTTCCCCTCTTTCAGTATGTACCCATTCCTCCTTACCCTGCCACTCCAGTTCCTGTCAGACAGTCCCTCTCCAGCTTTCCTGTAGGCCCATTCAGATACTGGAAGGTGTCTGTGAGGTCCCCACACAACCTTCCTTCTCTTCTCAAGGCTGAACAGCCCCAACTTTCTCAGCCTACCCTCTCAGGGAGGGTACTCCAATCCTCTTATCAGCCTCCTGGCCCTCCTCTGGACTTGCTCCAGCAGTTCCTTGTCCCTCTTATGTTGAGGACCCCAGAGCTGGATGCAGTGCTCCAAGTGAAGTCTCACAAGAGCAGAGCAGAGGGATAGAACCTCCCTCAGTCTTCTGGCCACTCTCCTTTGGATGCAGCCCAGGATTCCCTTGGCTTTCTGGGCTGTGAGCACTCACTGCCCGCTCGTGGTGCATTTTTCATCAGCCATCACACCCAAGTCCTTCCCCACAGGGCTGCTCTCCATCACTTCTCTGCCCAGCCTGTTCATGTGTCTGGGATTGCCATGACCCAGGTGTAGGACCTTGCACTTGGCCTTGTTGAACTTCATGAGGTTTGCAGAGGCCCATCTCCTAACTGTGTCAAGGTCCTGCTGGATGCCATCAACATTTTGAAATTTGAGTCCTTAAAATACAGTTTTTAATCCATATAAAACACCTGAATAAGCAGAGATTAGTGAATATTGTTAAAGAACAACCTACTTTGCTCTAGGGACTTCAAAGATCATGGATTCCATTTATAAAATGTACACCTTAGGCTTTCACGAACATTTCAGAGATTAACATGAAAACCTGACCAAAGTTCTACCTGGTTGCAAAAATAAAGATGGCAAAAATAAAGAACCTTGAGTGTTTCATCTAAGTTTAAAAAAAAAAAAAAAAGTATTTTGAGAGCCTGTGGAGGTTTTTGAATGTGATTTTTCTAAGAACAACACTTTTGCATGCTGATTTGAGACAGAAAGACAGACACCATAACCTAACATAAAGGCTTACAGAAAATCAGCTCATGTAAAAGCTTTCTAATTTAGGAATCTCAGAATGCATTTGGGCAATCAGAAAGGACAACTGAACCAGGGTGAGAGATGTGCACTAACCCATACTCTCAGCAGAATTTTAGTTACTCCGTAATTGTTTTAAGCTAATTCTTCTATCTCATATCATCATAAACATTATGCCAGCTTCTTTGGACTACTGAAGAGGCATATAAGAGTGGGGACAAAAAGTTCTGAAGAAGACATTGGAAGTAGCAAGCTTTTAATAGAAAATTCAGTGTCAGACATATTTCATAAATGGTACAGTAGGGAGTGTTTGGTTTCAGAATTTGATTTCAGAATTACCTTCCTCATTAAATGTAGTATTGAGTACCCACATGCTCATAACCTGAGTGCTTGCATTGGCCTTAATATTTATTCATTTCTTCCTCAGGTATGCAACAAAGAAGCTTTAGAATAAAAACTGGAATATTGGCAGGCATACTCATTACTAATCTTTCAGCTTTCTGATTTCTTCTATAGAAAAGACAGAAACCTTCACTACTGTCCTGTATGGCATAACTATTTGGGGATATTTTGCTTAGAGCACAAGAAAAAGAAAATCAAACGTTGCTTATATGAGTCTACTCACAAGTCGCTGCAAAGCAGCGTAACACAGGGCATGGTGACATTGTGCAGAGTTTGCAACAAGTCAATGAAGTCTATCAGAGCAAAGTCTGCAGTGGCTGTGGGTGCCAGTGTGTCACTACAGAGTGTTGATACAGCAGCTTGTTCCACTGCCCTTCCAGGTCCTCTCTGCTGTGCTGTAGCTGATAGCAGTAGTTACCACTTATAGCAAGGAGGAACATCATATTCTTTCCTTATTTTAACTCCTAGGAAGACTTTCACATCGCTTGTTCAACCAGTTTAAGATTTACAAAGAAAGGTTTAAGCTTTCATGTATTTGTTGCCCTGAGTCCTATGAAGCTTACAATTCATCTCCATGTACTTTAATGCCTAACATTTCAGAAACAGTATGATTCAGCGAGCAGAGAGATCAGGAGATCTGGATTCTAATAATAGTCCTGATAAACCATGTATATTGTGTAGCCTTCCTGAGTAAGAATGTGTTTCCTGTGGATAGTTTTAAACATAGAGTTTACCCACAGAAATTTCAGTGCTCCTCTAAATTAATGTGGTTATATGCATCACCTATGCAATAGTTTCCTTAACATTTCTTAAAAAAAAAAAATAAAACCCAACACCTTCACTGTGCCATGAACTTATGAAGTCATAATTTGTAATATCATAGGCAGAATTACCGGCATGTTGAACATAGAATCAGGGGCGGGAGTATGTCTGCTTATTACAGGATGCAAAAGGCATAGGACAGTCATAGGAAAGGACTCATTTCTCCAAGAGTAGATTAGTGAGGTAATAATTGAAACTGTTTGGAGAGACTAACTTTAGCCTAGAGAGCCAGTCTCCCTAGACTACTGATAGTGATCCTTTCTCCTGTCCAAAACTCAAATAAGCCTGCACTTATGTGAAGAAACCTCAGACTCCATGCAGTTGCTAAGACTTTGCCATTACTTCCCAAACTCTCTCCTTCTGTAGTCAGCAAAGAGACAAATTCTTCCAAGCACAATCCACATTAAGCTCACAACCTAAATGATACCCTAAAGAAATATCTATAATTCTGCTGGCTGTAAGAGAAATCTAGATGCTTGGTCCTCTTGAACTTTTTGAGTAAGCCTGCAGAGCTTCTCTTTCTTAAATGCAAGCTGCTGACTTAAAAATTAATTATCGAATGCACTGTAATCCACTTCCCAAGGTATTACTATGTCAGTTCGCTCCTGACAGTACTTGCCCCTACTATTGGAGGCATTTGTAAAAGAAATATGAAGAAGTTCGTGCTGATGCTTATGTTCCTCTTTTGGAACTGATGCTGGAAGCAATCACTAGGGATGCTGTGTTCCCACCTGTAATTAAACACTACATACATGGATAAGAACCAAATAAACCTCGCTAATATTATGATATTCTGTTTCAAAAATAGTAAAGTGCATACTTTTATTTCGACAAAGTTCTTTTCTCAAAGGTTAAATGGATATATTAAATGAGCATCACTTTCAACAAGACACACTGAGTTTTCTCTTCAGTACAATTTTGCTCTTATTTAGTAAAATTGAAGAGAAAATGCACAAGGTTATTTTCATTAGCATGAAAAGCAGTCTCAAGCAATTTCCTAAAGGGCTTGGGACAGACTTGAAGAGTCCACTGAGAATTCTAAGCTCAAGACAATGAACAGGAAATCTATAGACAGGAGATCTCACACACTTGCTCCTTATCAAAGCCAGGGGGAGTTACGTTGCCAGTTTGAATATGGTGCAAAGACAAAAAAAGGATAGCTTTGTATGCTTCACTGTGTACAGCATATCTCTAAACTCCTTAAACATGGATTATTTAAGGGCATAGGCAAGTTTAATCATCAAGCAAAGTTTTCTGTTCAGATCCAGGTGCTTTCCAAGTCTCCTGTTTAGCTGTTTCCTCGATCTCAAAAGAAGTGGTGAAAACAGAGCAGGGTGGAGAACAGATGTCAGAAAAACTGTGTTTACCTGCCACCTTAATGAACATAACAAAACATTTGGCCATGTTACTCTTTATGCCTTGGCAGGCCTCATTCTTTGACAGAATCAATTTGAACAGCTTTCTTCCTTCAGCAGAGCAGGATGCTGTGACTTCCCTGACCTGCACACAACTTCAGTTTGCACTTATATATGCACCCCACTCTGCATGCTTAATGCAGGATGAATTGCCCCTGGAAAATATGATGCAAAAGGCAAGAAAACCTGAGATTGAAAACACTGAGATTCATTCCTTCACGCCCTTAGCAAAGACGTTGTTTTCTTTTAAAAACCCTAGTAACTGGCATGTCTTAAAGGAAAAAATCGTAAGTCCAGAGAAAATGTCTTGCTTCTATGTGCAGTGAGGATTGATACAGACTAGCAAATTTACAGTTGTTTCAAAGTGCAACACTCTCTTTCTATCTACAGTGTTGTTACAGCCCACCCCTGAAAGTGGGGTAACTGAGCTCCTTTTTAACAGATCCCTTCGAAGGATTAGGGTGAAACACCACTGACTGACCAGTGTTTTGACATACACAGTTGCAGTGGAAAGAGAAACTCTTCTTTCCTATATACAGGGTAGAAATATATACACTTCTATTTCTTTCCATACAGAAACTGACTTTATTTGATATAGTTGATATTTTAGTAAAAACAGAGTTTCCTGCCCATGCAGCCTTTGGAGAGGTGATCTTTCTGTCTTTTATAAAATATAATTAGTCAAACATAATCAATGGATATTGAAACAAAGGAATACAATGGAAAAATTCAATAAGTGTAACTCATCAAACTATGTAGGGTGTGCAAGTGTGTGACACTTACTGCACATTAGTTGTCTTTCATGTGTAGATCAAACGACATCATCAGAGTAGTTAAAATTTTACCAAAATACTTATGTATAAGAACACTGTGACAAATAAGCCAGTCATGAAGAAATTAATTACTTTTGAGGTGAAATATGAGATTAATCTAGGGACTGGATTTTATTCTTAACTCTTTGAGAGGCATCCCATGACTTCCATGACTTTTGTTTTCTTCTCTTCTACATCTTGGACAAGCTGCTTAATCTCTTGTATTTTTTGTGTGATCTCAACAAATACATTGATATCCACAGATGCAGACCACAGCCAAAGTTCACAAATCCTTATAATTTATTTTTTAACTGACCAATTAGTAAGAATTAACAGAGTTCAGTAGACAATGCACCAGCCACTTATTTGGAATTTACTGATTGCCAGCCATCTGCAGAGAACAGCTTTTAAACTAATGTACTTGGCAGCATCAGGACAAGCTTATCTGCTTCAAGGTATTACGAGGTCAGAATCATGAATATATGTAAATGTATCACAGTGCAATTAGAAACCTGTAGTTCAAAGTTCAAAGGGTTTTTTAAGCAGAACACTGAAATGCGAATTTGGGGAATATCAAGATGATACGGAGATGCCCAAAACACTTCAGAGAAGCTCTACTTGCTTCATATCAGCAAAACTAGCATGTATATGGCCACACTGTCAGGAGCTGCCCAGAACAGTAGAACTTAAGGTGAATAAAAACCTTGGCATAAAAAATTGGCAAGGCTCTAACACCCAGATTCTTGTGGTGGGCTAGTGAATTATCCTTCATTTCCTTTTCTTTAATCTGAATTTACTTTGTCAATGAAAAGGCTAGCTTAGGAAGTGTATTTCTAATTCCCACTCTAGGTAGTATGTTAAAATCCCCTTCTCCAAGTAGTGGCAAAACCAGAGATACAGACCTAAGTGGGTTAGTCTAACACAGGATGTCAAGAGGCCACCAAAAAAGTGCAGCTATGAAAAGACAAAATAAAAGCTGTGTCAGCCCAGTTACTCCAGCACAAATAAATTTAGATTTAGCAGGGAATATGAAAATGAAAACAAGATGGCTAAAGCCTTCTGCCATTTCCTCTATTTAGTACAGCACTCAGAGTCATGAGAATAGGAAAGGCTCTGCACCTTTTTTGTTTGCCAGAGAAGCTGCATCAGGCTAAGAGACTAAATGAAATACTAATGCCACTGTCTAGGGCACTAGTGAGACAGCATTAGTGACAGTTCTGGTCAAGTGTGTTTATGAAAGCCAAGTTCAAACTGCAAAATACCCAGAAAGGTTAACAGGAAGATCAGAAGAATGAAGAGTTTATCTTACGACAGAAATAAAAACCAAACCAAACCAAACCAATCAAACCAAAAAACACTAAACAAAACATACACTTGTTTCTCTAGATAGTAATCTGGTCATGATGCAATGAGAAGTATTTAGACTGATGTATACTGGAGCAGATGCTGGATGTTAACAATAGTATAAACTAGCCCTGAGTGCCTCTGAGCTGGAGATTAGTAAGATTACAATCAGATAAGGAGTGAAACTAGAAGAGAGGGAATTGGTGTATGAATCACTGAGAATTTCCCACTGAACCTTCACTTTCGAAAGTACCATGAAAGCCTTGGGGACACTATTGAGAGAGATACATAGACATCTCAAGTAATTCAGACCAATCTTTAAAAGAATATGCAGAAACCATACAGAATTCAGTGTTTCACAGAAAAGAGAGTTCATTGCTTTTGAACTAAAAACCTCTGCATGGCCATAAGCACTGCTGAGTTTTATATCTGTTCTTTGAACACGTGGCTAAAAAAATGAAAATAGTCACAAACTGATCCAGATTCACCTACATGCAGCAGATGACAGGGGCAAACTTTTACAATAGACAACTTTTCCCTGGAAGGACTGTTTTTCTGGTGATTGCAGTCCCTTCCTGTCTTCAGAGAAATGGCATGAGCTTGAGATTGAAACAAAGAACTCACAAACATAGAAAGACAGCAACAGTGCTCAGGCCCTTTTTTTCATCCTGATAAAATGTTTTAACATTTTAGTTTTCTTTTAAATTATTGCTTGATGGAAATGGAAAAAAAATGCTTACGCTCTGCTCTGAGTTGTTTTTGATGTGATCAACAGACACACACTTGATCACTCTTTTTCTTGCTCTACAATTCAGAGATGGTAGCTTTATAACAGACTTACAAATTGTTCTGCGCAAAAAAGCAACTACATTTGTTTCATGTAATAGGAAATCACATAGCTAAAAAAAAGTAAATCTAGCAAGTAGTTCAGCCAGTCTAAACCCCATTTGAACAAGGTTCAATCATATTAGCCTAATGTTGGAAAACAAAAGATTCTGCAGAAGAAGAATCCACAACAGAAAACTGGTTTACTAGAATCTTTTATAGGAATAATACATGGGTATGCTGGCAATAATGCAAGTAGAAGAAAGAAAAAAAAACCTGCAGAAACTGCAACTGAAAATCAAATTGTGTGTGCCAGACTGCATTTTCACATTTTGGAAAAATCCAGATGTATATGATTATAATTTTGAATGAGATATGCTTAAAAATAGACACTGTTTGACCATGTCAGCAGTCTAGAAAAGACTGAATTTATAGGGGGGTTTGTAGATTTCTGTCGTCTCTCATTATTCTGAGGCTGCATTTCTGCTGACTTTTACTCAATTATGTTTAACAATAATTCCATTTGTTCTGACAATCTGGAAAAAACCCAAGAAGTTGTTCTCTGATTGTCTAGCAATATTTTTTTTCTAATATCTGAACTCTCCTTTCTTTAGATTCTGTTTTAATGTTGTACCACCATTTTGTTTCCACAACTACTTAAGAACTTTGGTGAATTTAACAATCTGTCAAAAATGTCAAATACAATTGAGACCAATCTACAACCGTCACCCTCTCCTAGCAAAATTTCCTTTAATGAAATGCTCTCCAAAGCCAATACATACTAAATGTATCTTCAGTAGATAAATAAATAAGTGAATAAATGGCAAACACCATATAAACATTTCTGACATATATGTGTAGCAGGCAAAAAGATGCAGATCTTCCCTTAGCCAGAAATTTTATTACCGCCAGAGTAGACATCCAGCATGAAAAACATTAGCTAACAGGGCTGCAGTTCATAACTTAAATCACAACAGACTTCACACTTGATTGCAAAATGATTGTTACTAATCCACTTTTCTACTGAAAAAAGAGTCATGTGTTCAAATGTGTAGTCTGGGGGCTCCAAAGCTCCTGTGTGGGACTACAAAACAGGCCAAAATTAATAACTGAAGTACAGTTCACCAGCAAAAAATGTTTTGAGACAAAACCCAGAAACTGCTGAAAACTCTGCATAATGCAACTTGTATTTGTATAGCATCTGCTCATCCAGCGCTAAGGGGTATTATATCTTCCCATACATAAAAGCTGCTGAAAAGGGGCCGCTCTTTGCTACCCCCAGCTCTAGCCACGAGCCACCTCTCCCCAGCGTAGGTGGACAACTGCTCCATGACTACACAGGTGGAGGCATCGTGCCAGCTTCCTGCGCACCTCGGCAGGACCTCGGCACAGCTCATCATCCAACACCTGACAGCCAGTCACTCCCAGGAGAGCTGCGACCGGCGCTCAAGGGGCAGGATCTGAAAAAGATAGGACGATGTGCCCGAGTGTGACTCGAAACCCACCCGAGGCCCTGCTGCCCCGCGACGGGCACCCTCGCCCGGGGACACGACTCCTCGCACATGCCCCGGGCCCGCACACGCAAGGGGTGTCCTCACCCGCTGCCCGCAGCAGCAGAGCCGGCCCGGCGGCCCGGGCGGAGGGGCTCCTGCCCCGTCCCGGCTCTCGGCTGCACCGCGCCCGCCGCACCCCTCGCTGGGCTGCGGCCCGGGGACCGACCTGCATGGGAGCTTCGTGCCTCATCGCCGGGCGCGGCCCCGCCGCCCGCCCGCTGCCGCTGGCTCCCGCACGCCGACAGCCGCCGCCGCCCGCCCGGGCTCTGCCGGCAAACCCGCGTCGCGATCAGCACCGGAGCTGTCCCCGCTCCGCCCCCGGCCCGCCCCGCCCCCGCTCCCGCGTACCTCCGGGAGTCGTAGTCCCGCTGCCCGGCTTCCTCTCCCTCGGCCCTGGGAGAAGAGACTACAGCTCCCGGAGTGCTCGGCGCCAGGCCGGGAGGGGGCGGGGGCGGAGCGGGCAGCGCGACGGCGGGGCGAGCGCGGAGCTCCATGATCCCGGCTCGGGGCCGCAGAAGGCGGCGGGGCCGGGGAGCGCGGGCGCCTTGGTGGGGCGGGGGCGGGCGCGCTGTACCCGTGCTGCGGCGAAGAGCGGAGACGGAGCGGGCGGAGCCCGCGCTCCCTCTGCTCGGCGGATGCGCTGCCCCTCCCGGCCCGACCGCCCGCAGCCAGGAGGAGCAGCGCCGGCCGGGGGAGCGCGGGCGGCGCTCGGGGGGCCGCGGGAGCCGCTCGGGGGAGCGGGGCGGGCTCCCCCAGGCCCGGGCGCGGCGCTGCACAGCGCCCTCTGCGGGCCGGGGGAGGGCGGGCCGGCAGGCTCCGCGCCGCGGGGCCGCTCCCGCTCCCGTCCTGTTTTCCCGCTCCCGTCCCGTTATCCCGCTCCGGTTCTGGCTGGGGGCAGCCATTTTTGATGTCTGTACTGATGTCATTATGAGGTGGTGTTTAAACATCGTCCAAGATGTTTTAAATATCTGTCTCAGCAGGTCTTGCATAACCCCATCCTCTAATGAGGACCCCATACTTACCTTGGGCCCAAATGGACAGGTCTACAAAGGGTAGGAAAATGTACAAAGGGTGTTGGAGCCAGATTTAAGATTTGGCATGTTCTGCTCTAATGAAACGGTGAAGATGAGATATGGGTGACTCACTCTGGGGATGTCTGTCCAAGGTTTGAGAGCTGGATACATCCCAGGCAGAGGAAAGGGCAGGAGAAGGCAGCAGTGGTGGCTGAGGCAGCATGGAAACAGCAGTTTGACCAGTGGGTTATCTGCTTTACATATGTGGTATACACTGCATTGTGGTGGTCTGTTAACCCCCTGATTCTGTATGTTCCCCCTGTTCCCTCCCTAGCCTTGGCCACTCCCTCGGTTTCTCCCTGTTTGCTTCTTTACCCCAACCCCGCCCAGGGACCGCCCTTGGGCCCCTTACAAAACCACCCCGCGCTCAGCCTACGAGGTCTCTCCACCTCTGAATATCGTGGGAACCAGATGTGAATAAAGCATCTCAAACCCTCATGAGAGACTCTTCTCTACCTTCCTTACCACCACTGCATTGTAGCACTGCTAGCTGCCAGAGCCAGATCGCAGGGCTGTCTGAAATTGACTCTGGGATGCCACTAGTCACACGGCCCTAGGAAACCCTCACTGAGCTTTCAGGCAGTAGCAGCCTGCTAGACAGAGTCCAGTGGTTACAGCATTGCATGAAGTGAAGCACCCATAGGAGCTGTGACATGAGCAAATTGTGTCATAGAGACATGAGTATGGATTAAAGTGTACGCCAGAAGAAATTTCATTCCAGCTTTGCAAGTTTTTAATGTACTTTGCAGCTGTTTATACCTACCCCAGTATAGTAAGAAGATAGGAAGTATCTTTTTCAAAGACATTTTTTGGAGCGTACCTTTTTTTCCTGCATGAAACACAGCATGTTGCTCTTTCTGCCATTGTGGGCATGTAGATATCTTGAATTTGCTCAGCATTTTAGACCCATCTGTATGAGTGTATACACACATGAGCAGCTAAGAGTCGCTTTTGGGTTTTCTTAATGCGTGCAATTTAGTCTTACTATTGATTTTAGGTGACTATCTACCAAAAATCCTGAGTAGCAACCCATTTCCTTCTGAATACAGGGCACATTATATGTTATCAATTTCAGTTAGGAAACAAACAGAGAGCTTTTTTCTCCTATGAAAGCTTTTTTTCATGGGGTTTTGGTTTTAGAAAGTATTATAAATACATCACATTATCCTGAATGTATTAAACTATGGTTTTCCATAAAACATTTCTCATTCTGAAATGTCACTTTAAATCTTAGCTGAATAGATATTTGAAGCTGTAGATTCAAGTATTCAGAGAAGTTTTTGATTATGGAATTTAGAAAATAGATACTATGGATTTATTATTATATTAAACTTTTAAAGTAGATTTACTGCAGATACATTAGAAATTACAAGACTTAAATGATGTCAGGTTCCCAAATTTATCCCAAGCCAAAGATCCTCCACATCTTTTAATTATATTTGTATTTATCTTAGCATTAAAGTCTTGAAGCAGTCTCTCACCTAAAATCTTCACAGGCAACTATCAATAGAACATAAATCTGTGTGACTTTTACACTGTCATATGTCCTTCTGTAAAGCATGGGATTTATTTTCTTGTAATGCAAATGTTAAAGTAAACAGCGTATCTGCATAAACAATATTTTTCTGTTTCTTTCTTTTATTTTCAAATGCTAAAAATTGCACAATTAACACTGATTTTGTAGAATCATAGAGTGGTTTGTGTTGGAAGGGTTCATCTGGTTCCAGCTCCCCTGCTGTAAGCAGGGACTCCAGCCACTAGAGCAGGTTGCTCAGAGCTCCATCCAGCCTGGTCTTGTTATTTTTCATTGTGTGTTGGTTGAAGAGATGATACATTTGTTACCCCATTTTTGCCTCTTATTTATTGTCTGGCAGAAACTTAATCTTTTTCTTTCTGTCTTCTTCAGAGGCTTTTGAAGATGGTATCAGAAAGAAATGGACCAGAATGGAATAAATAGTATAGTGCTGGACACAAACAAGTTTTTGTAGCTCAAGCATGGTAGTCCAGTGGTCTACTGTGATGATACTCCTGAATACTCTTGTCCACGGAGCACTGTGTTCATGAGGCAGCAGTTTCTGTTGATTACTAATTACTGGGTCACAGTACATTAACATTTTTGAAGCACAGTGTACTTGAAGCTCCCTTTTAAACATAATTTCTATGAATTAAGTATTTTTACCAGGTGTTAACATTTAGGGGACCCAGGTAAGTAAAATGTCTTATTCTTTTAATCAGGCATAGTAGAAACACCAGAGGACTAGTCATGATTATCAATTCTGATTTTCAGCTGTGTTGATTATACTAACTCCTTTTCATTTGCTTTTCCTACACGCACAGGAATGATTTTCTTTTCCCGTACAAAATGCCAGATTATGGGATTCACAGAACAAGTTGGTCATGACTTGCTAATTGAAACTAAAGAAAGTAAGAGAAGTATTAATTTTCCTTAGGTTATGGCAAAAACGTATTCAAATAACATAAGTCATCACAAAAGCTAGCCTAGAATGAACATGTTGCCTATAAGATAGTTCATGCAGTCAAACTGACTTATGTAGATGTAGAACAGTGTGACTTTGGGGCACTTTTTAATCTTTGTAACACATTTTAGTTTTTGCCCAAAACACTATTCAACAGCACATAGAAGACAAACAATAACTTTCAAAGATGCGTATGAAATGTAAGAAAACTTGTAATAATAAAGGCACCGGGAGGCAGCTGGTTTGTAACCAAGTGAGTTATTTTGGATGCATGCACTCTGGAATGATGGAGACATTAAGAAAGCTGTTTCTCAGTTTTGCACTAGAGGTCTACATAAGTAAAGATAACACAGATGCAATGTAATTTCACTAGTTCAGTGCATATATTTGGAGCAAATATTCTCTGTGCTTTCAAAACTTTCAAAGTGGAGGCCATGCTGTTAAAATTAGCAAATAGGTAAGATTCAGAAGTAGATGACATCTGAGTTAATATGGAGAATAATAAGGCAAATACAGTTAAATAATGATCATAGTTCCTTTCTTGTAATCCTTAGATCAACATACAAATCCTCTCAATTTTTGATTTAAGAAAATAGAAGTTCTTGCTAGCTACAAAATTCTAGCCATTTTGAAAGATCTGTACCTCTTGACAATGATTCCTGTCATGTTCTCTTCCATAAGGTCAAATAGCTTTCTTTTTTTCCCCTGACCTTTCAGAAAACAGTATTGCTTTTACTCCAGTGTGCCATTTGACTTATCCTGGGACTGGACTTTGGATGCAGAGAACAGAAAAAAAAGGGAGTCATGAGTCTTTCACTAAGCAATAAAGGTTGTTCCTCCTGGTTCAGTCTGTCATGTTTTCAAATCTGGCTTATGATTGTAAAATGTAAATGTTGAAGTGTGCCTTCTTTAAATATTTCTTTAAAAAAAAATAAGTATGAGATCTTTTGACTAGGTAAACAGGAAATGCAGAGAGCAAGAAAATTATGATTAGAGATCTCAGGAATGTTTCTTTCCAGTTTTAAACATTTCATCAAGAAGGCAGGCATAAATTAACAAAATACAGTTCTGAAATTAAGCTACAAATTGATAGTGGATGTGACACTGAGACAAGATCTGTCTCAAGCACAGATCTCCAATACACACCCATTGAAAAAAAATCTGTGGAGAGTTCTTGTCAGGTTAGAAGACAGATAAAGTACATAGAATCTTGTCATGGGGTAAACCATGTTGTATTTGCAACAAATGAAGATTCTTCACTGCTGTATAGATGCTTGGGTTTGTGACCTTGGCAGATTCTGCAAATCCGTAAAATCCCAACAGACCAGACTCACACGTCAGGCTGTATGACAGCACGCTGCTGATGCATGAACTGCAGATGCCACAGTAGTGAATGAGAAAGCAGTTGGTAAAAGAACAAGTCTGATGCTCATCACATGAGACTTGACAGGTCTGCATTACAATGAAAGACAAGCAAACAGTTCTGTCAGGGATTTTTTTTCCTTCTTCTGATTCTCAGAACAGAAGATACTGTTGGTCTATTCACTGTTAAACTTTGCAACCACTAGAACTGTAACATAGAACTGAAATGCAGCTTTTCATCTTGTGGATAAGGGGCCAGCATAAATCACTACAGTTTTGCTGTTGATGTAAATGAACACTGGGGTAATCTGCCTTTGCACTGTTGTTGCCATGGCTACTGGGTCACAGCACCACATACACCATCACATTTCGTGCACCTTCATAGTCTACATGCAATGGTTTCATTGGTGTATAGAAAGGGGAGAACTTGTGATTTTCACTTTCTATTGCATAGCACCATGGTCTTGTCTGCAGTAAGGGTCACGCAGGTCTGTAGAGATCAAACAGGCATTTCACACTCCTCTCTTTGAAGGCATCTCCCTATGCTGTGTGTCCTAGGGCTGAAGAACAAAAACGTCTAACTCTTAACTCATCACCACCTATTCATCTGCATGTCCAGTGACCTGTCCAGGCATGGGCAAAAATGCCACCTGGAGCTGAAGGTGGCAGTAACATGTCACCTGGCACAGATTTTGGTACCAACTGTAACTTCAAAAATTTTAAAAACGTCTGCTCAGCTGTTTCCTGAAAAAGGGCCTTACACTTAGAGTCTGCAAACCATTCAAGAGGAGTTCAAAGTGATGTATATTCATCATGATGGGCAGATGGTGATCAAAGATTATAGAGATTATGGAACTAAAACCCATGCTTGGAATTGTGCATGTACCTGCAGAGATATTTACTAGCAGTGCATGCATAGTCAAATTTAAAAATGCATTTAAATTACATATCAAATGTATTACTTTTGTAATGCTTTTGCAACAGGACTTCTATTCATGGTGAAATGTCATTACCATAAACTTTCTGTATGTCAGAAGAATGGTTCTGCTATTGTGCGTGCATTCCTGTACCATTATTCACAAGATCTGGCCTAGACAAGAGGAAGCTCTGATGGCAGAAAAGGGTATACATTAATTTCTATAAAACAGATAAATATTTAAGCATGGCCAACAAAATTGTTCTGTCATGTCTGTGATATACCACATCACAAATCTAGATGGTCACTGGATGACACTGATGACTCAATGCTGACAACTCAGATCAATCAGATTGACCTAGAGGGAGGGGTTCTGCTCTGGTAGGAATTTTCACAGTTTGTCCTGTCAAATAATTTCTGCACTGCCAAAAAGGTTGTTAAAACAACATAGCAGCAAATGCTGTGTAATTAATTAATATGCTTAAGGTTCTGCAGAATGGCCAAGGGAATCAGCAGCCATAAACAATGGGGTTTAGGCTCTCAAACCAAGCAGTTTGATTCTTTTTCTACTCTTGGTGAGAGGTTGGTTGGTTACAGAAAGAATCTGACCAGTTTTTTCAGATATGCCCACATATCAGTGAGATGTGTGGATGCTGTGTTGATTCATTTTGCATTTGACTTAGGTCTGTCTTCCCTCTGTATGACGTTAGCATAGAGCTTCCAGTAATTAGTGGAAATTATAGATACTGCTATAGTTCATTAATTCTTCTGCAGTTCACTAGATTTTATTTTGAAAGTTTCTGCTATAGTAACTATAGACTTTAGTAAAAAAAAAAGGTGAAAAGAAGACAGAATTGAAAGAACTGCATGTAGTCAGTTTGTGTATTTTTCAGCCAGAAATATTAAAATGAATGAGGAAACAAATATATTCACATCTAGCTCTAATATAATTTAATCTTTCTTGCTTTTTCTCCTCTGATAAGCATTTCAAGACAGAAACACAGTTGCTGCTAATGATATCATGGTGATTTTATCAAGTACTTCCATGAATACTCTGCAGCTGTGTTAGAAGAGGCTGTTGAGGAAGGAAACAACCCAATAGCTATTTTTGGGTCCCTTAGCTACGCATGACTCAGGAAGAAAAAGAATCATTGCTTGATTTTCTATTCTGCATAGGTACTTAAAACACCAATCATCAGACCTACTCAGACATCAGTCCTATTTCATCAGGGATATGAAGAATAAGCCTCGGGAGGTCAAATGTGAGGATGTAATTCTGTGAGGTGCTGATCCCCTGTAGATCTCATTAGCTTTCAGTTAGAGGCATCCACCTTCTCTCAGATCTGAAAACTTGGGCTGAAAATCAAAACCGAGGAAGGAGCTCCAATTCAGCCTTAAATGTCAGATCAACTTCATAATCATTCGGAGTCTTTAAAAGCAGCTAATAATTTTTTCACCCGAGTAGAGATGTTGAGTGGTTGGCAGACTCCATACATGATTAATGACATATTGTCTATCTGCATTTTGCTCCTTATTTCCAAGTTAAATGCTTCCACAGTTCCCTGTCTTCCTTGTTATACATGCAGTACATTATCATGCTAGGGAGCTGGCAGTAGCCTTTAGCATTAGGTCACCATTATTTCCATTAAAGGGGAGCATTTCCATTGTTTCAGAGAAATCACCATATCCTGTCTCTAATATCTGCAACTGCCTCTTAATCCATTTGGTGTGTTCATATTTCGGATGTCTGTTTCCTTCTCTTGCTTTTACTTATAGCAAAATTCTACACACCTCACCAAAATAACAACTGAATGTGAACATCTGAACCTCAGGGCAAGTTCAGCCGTAGTATCTCGATTTAGCGCACTGTGCCTGGCAATCCTATGGGCATGCTCATTTGGCATGCAGGGCTGAGGGTGAAGAGGAATTAATCAGGAAGGGAATTAATCAGTCTGTTTACATAGTCTGTCCCAAGTGCTCTGGAACTTGCAAATTGTGCAGCAAATGAGAGCATAAAAGCAGGAAGCTAAAGACGGGATGTGTTGGATTGATGTTTTGCAAATGAACCCAGTTCTGTCATCATGACTTCTGCATAAGGTACTGAGAAAAATTCTGGCAGCTGGCCATAGAGAGCACAATTAGATATTCTCTGCAGAAACCATTGTGTCATTTTAAGACATTTCATGGAGCAGGCCAGTTTCTGACCAGAGTCAATGATAGGTCACAAGTAATTTCATTAGCTGTTCCTCTGCAGTAGCATTTTCTAGCAAGGAGGAGTAACATACAGTCATCAGGGAAGGATCCCTTACCTGCCATGATTCAGAGAAACTCTCAGTACAGCCAGGTTCCATGTTTCTCATTTTCAACATGCCTAATTGGAGTCTAATCTGCACACATTCTCACAAATGCAATGAAAATGCCAAGCTGCTTGTTATGGAAGTCTGAGTGTGGTCAGAAATTAGCTTGAAAGTAGATTTGGATTCTGCCTTTCCCACTGACTCATTGTTGGCTTAAGAAAGTCCCTTTGTCTCTGTTTCTTTTTCTGTAAAATAAGATAATATTGTTATCTCATTCTAGTTGCTGCTGTGATTGGAGTGTTAGGAACAAAAAAACACAAAGGTTGGAAGAAAAGAAATGAGGAAATTAATTAGATTATGTTCTTTGAAAATTGTGCATAATATGGTCCATCAAAAGTGAGATACTTACAAATAAGTACAGAAACAATAAGCAGACAATTATTCTTAAAGAAGCATATGTCTATATATTTGCTGAAGAAGAAAAATTAATTATTCAGTTGGAACTCTATTCCATGAGAATCTTCTTCCTATATTTCTGGTAACTGTAACAAAATGCAGAGGAATGAGAATTAATGCTGTGCTGGCAATAAATTTTAATCTTGCTTTGGATTTGCTAGCATTTACTGGTATAGCTTTTCATACAGCATTTTGCTTGTTCAAATAACTGCATTTTGTAGTTAACAAGTAAAAATATTACTTCAAGAAAATTCAAGATTCGTGAGAATATTATATTTTTTAATATTTATCCAAGTCTTGCTAGTTGCTTTGCATAGCAGAAGGAAAACAAGAAACAAATATGGCATACACAGTTCAAAAATTATCTACTGAGATATTCTGGTTAGGTTTTCAGCAGGGCCTGATGGTTTCTGTTTAAAATTTCTTCTAACTTATGAACCACTTTTTATGTTCTTTGTGTAGGTACACTCAGAAGGAAGGATTTACTTTAGGCAGTACCTGCTTCCTCAGATTTTAGTACATTATTATTCTCATCTGGTTAGAAATACAAAACAAGGTCATATGGCTCTAGTTTCAGGAATATGAAATGCAGATTTGCGCCTGATAATCTAATTTGCCTCTAGGATTACCTTCATAATTACTCACCCGTCAACCTCATAAAGCAAAAACATAAGGAATGCGGTAATGTCAACTTTTTTGTATTCATCCAGTGTACCAGATCATTCCAGCCCTACAACAACTACTTAGATATATGACAAGTTCAGTCAACCTACAATAGCAACAAACACTCTGGTTATGGACACATATAAAAGCATTATATCAAGAGCTCTACTGTTCAAATCTGTATTTTTAGGGTGGTCAGAGCTGCAGTATTAGACATTGGTAAAGAGGCAGGAAAAATGCATTCATGGACAAACACATTCTTTCCTGCACTGGTCTTCTGGCACCATTCCCCTGAGCTCTAATAGCTTGAAAGCAGACAGTGCAAAGACGTCTTTTGAACAGAACTGGAGAAAGAAGTCATCTGTTAGACCCAGATGGCCTTTATTTTTTACCTAAAGAAGTATGACAAAAAAGCCATCTATTTTATATTTTGTTTTAAAAGTCTAGTATCAAAAAGCTTGGAGTGTAACTAAGCAAAAAACTTACTTTCCATGTATTTTTAAACATTTGATTTCATTTCTACTGGAAATAATGAGAAGGCTATTATTCTGCCTGAGACCTACATCCATGTATATTCTATCACAGGTACTTAATGAGTTTTGCAGCTTGTGCTTCTCAAATGGGAATAGTTTCACTGCATGAACAGTAGGTTTTACACAGGGAACAAACATGATGTTGCTTTCTAAAAGCAATGCATCAGGAAGTGAAGATTAGCGCAAACAGGAGCTTCAATTATACAGAGGAAAAACAGGTGTATCAATCAATACACTGCATGTATGTAGTAGCCCTTGAGTCAGCCATGTCTAACAGCATTCAAGAAGCTGGCTTTTCTGACTTTAGAGTCAAGATTTATCACAGAGCTGGCACCTGCTGCTATTCTTCAGTAGAAAGTGGCTATACAGTCTATTTGATTTGCAGCAAAAATATTTACCAAAGAGAGGGCAGTCATAGGGAAGAATTTCAAGAAAGCTACCTGAGCTGTCTCCACAGCTCAGGAAAGTACACTGGTACAGTACTCAGGCTCTGAATAACAACAAGAATGAGAAACACAGACTTCAACAATATGAGCAACCGAGGCACTGGAAATTCTTGTAAAAGTGGACAGTCAGGGGAACCTGCTTTTCTGCAATGACTTTAGGCAGAAGTTGATTGTGTTTGCCTCTGTGTATGCAGGTAAGGGGTGGGGGAATAATGCAAAAAAGGAAAGAAACGTTCCTGCCCAGAGACTGGTGAGCACTTTACACATATTGCCAGGACAGAGAAGAGCTCTTAAAAGCTTTTCATGACCCCTTAAAAGAACCTTTAATGCTTTCTGGAAAAAAAAAATACCAGTTGATGCTGGGAACCAACATAGTTTGTAAGTGCCACACATCAAAAGCAAAACCATGTCAGGTTCAAATCCAAATACTTACACTAGTGTCCTATGCTTCGTAACACCTTCCTATAAGAGAACAAATCTAGTCACCCAGCATATGCTTTTCTTTGCTCCTGCAAAGCTACTTTAGACTACTTCAGCTACCTGAAGTACCCTGCTTTCCTGAAGTCCCTGGATCTGCACTCCAGGGTTTTAACGTGTAGTCTATATGAACATTTCAGGCCCTAGGCAGTGTAGGCAATCTGGCTGAGTGTGTTCAGCAATAAAGGATTCTTAGTACTGGAGCACAGTTGGCAAGGGAAGAATGAGTGACTACTGTCCTTCAGCAGCTTTGACCTCAAGGGTGTTTGTAGTGGTTTGGTCCAAAATACTCATTACTGTTTATCTGCTGTGAGATAAGAATTAGGAGAAATGCAAAGCAGGCACCAAACTTGAAAGAATATAAAGAAGTTTATTAACAACTCTAAAAGAGGGAAGAAAAAAATTATACCACCTTCAGAACTCTCCTCCTTCCCCCCCACCTTCCTCCCTTCTCCCACTGACAATGTGAAAAACAACCCTTGAGATGTTCAGTCTGTTTACCACTGCCATAATAACCTTGTTCAGTCCATTTAGAAAGAGAAGTCTCTTCTTGCTCATGCTATGAAAACATTATCACAACGAGACAGCCGCCCACTTCCAAATATTGTTCAGTCCATTTAGGAAGAGGAGTCTCTCTGCCTGCGTGTGAGTCCTTTCCCCCGACTTGCAGCTTTTCCCGCAACTGCTTTCGAGGGTCCACTCTTGAAGTTTCTTGGGGTACAATTTTAAGGTTGAGCTGTTCAGAAACAAAAACAGAGGCCCTTCTCCTTCCCTGGGAGCAAAGGGTCTTCATCATCTTCATCGTTAAGACTATCTCTGGAAGCATCTCTAGGGACTGAGGTTTTCTCCTTTCCCGTTTGGAGCAAAAGTCCTCATCTGGTTCATCTCTCCCTGTCCAAACTTCTCATGAAATTACAGCTGCATCAGCATCTGCCTATCTCAGTGCAGGTGCTTTTGCTTACGAGTTGAACACTCCACCCCCCATATCTTCATGAAATTACAACAGGATACTCTGATATATCATAGCTTCACAACAGAATTTCAGCTTTAAGCATCTCCTCTCTCTCTTCCCTCAGGTTTTCAGCTCTTCACAGCACTAAAAGGGTTAATCTCACCTCGGCCTTGCAGCTTTGCAGCTGGAATGTTGAATTTTTCTTATCGCAGTGGAGAGGGGGGAGAGCCGAGCCGCTCCGGCTGCCCACGGCAAGGCAGTGGGGGGGTTCCATGGCTGGAACAGGTCCATGGCTCCAGGATGGCCGTGGCCCGGCCCAGCCTGGCCCAAGCAGGGCCTGGCCGGGCCCGCTGGCCCCCACACGGGGCCCGCAGCCACCTGTGCCAGCGCCGGAAACGAGAGAGAGCTTGGGGGGGGAGTTTGTCTGTTCTTAAATGTGGATCACAGAGGTGTTCACAACTTTAAGTGGCTTAGAGAATTGTCCATATTCAAACAGGCCAGCTGATAGGTTCTATCAGGTCCCAGAGGAAACTGTAAGCACCCCTTAGCAAGGACGTCCCTTCCGGGACTATGCTTGCTAACCTATGACAGTGTTAAACTAGCCATGGTCTCTAAGCTTTTGTCATGAATCTTCCAGGTCATCTCTCCCTGATAATCACCTTCAGTCATTCCTTGGTAAAAGCAATGAGTACAGTTAGAATGAAGCTCTGAAGGCATATTCAGTATGGGAGATTTTTCTCTATGCTAACCAGAATTGCATATAGACCACACATACATTGTTTTGAACAGACACAGTAGAGGTTTTAATTTATATTCATATTTCGTGTCTGACTATTGCAGTTATCAGTTTGACAGAAGTCAGAGTTGGCAGCTCTATTTTATACAATACTAGTAGCTGTGCTGTATTTATGCTGCAGTAGGTTGTAGTATCTGCACTAAAATCAGAAGTAGAAAAGGTGATTCATAACATTTAACTGTTTAGTTCATTTTCCTATATGATAATAATATAGGTATACTATATATCTATTGCAATCTCAACTGCTTGAAAACAAGAAGATTAAACTTTTGAGAACATTAAAAATCTTCCCTCGCACACACAAGAAACAACCATAAAAGAAGTCTGGTTTAAGGTAATAAATTAATGCTTACAGTAGATTAGTAAAATATTGATTACTGTTAGCATAATATCAGTAATATCTTTCAAAGTATTTATGTATGTGTCACACAATTTTTTTTTTAAATTTTTGATGAAATGAAGATAATACCATTAACTATGTATAATTTAAACTGACTTCACTTAAAGACAGTACAACTGGGTACACAAATAAAGTCTATGTTTCCTTTCTTTTAGAATTACTTTGACTAAGGTTGTAATAATAGATGACTAAGGAAAACGGGTGCTAATTTTGGGTTAGAGCCAAATCATTACATTATGACAAGCATGTGAGTGGTATCAGTATATTTTTTTCACATAAAACCTAGTTGTTTTGAAGACAGAGAGACTGGAGATTATTTAAGCCTCATGGATCAACTGCAGGAAAATTTAGTTCCTTTAGGATAGTTTAAAACAGTCTTTATCTTCCACATTCCCTTCCCGCCCCCTTTTCCCCAAAAGTCTGGTGAAGGCTGATGTCACATCTGAGCTGGCTAATATAATGATACATCTCTTTCAGATTGCTCTCAGACTCTTCTTACTCCTTTTCCTCTACCATCTCTTTCTGCATTTGCTAACAGAAAACATTCATGTTTACATTCAGGTGGATGCTGGAAAAGCTCTCAAGTCCCTTCTCAATGACTTTCTCTGAGGTTACAGTGTCAACAGCGTAGATCTCCTGTACAAAAAAAAAAAAAGGAATTGAACAGTGCTGGATCACGCGTGCTGCTTCTTTAAATGTTCTCACCCAGCAGGAAATGAGAACACATCTTAATATTAGTATTCTTGAACACTGAGATATTTTTCTGTATATGCATTACCTTAATTTTCAGCAAATTAGCAAGCAAGGTCATTAATACATCCACCTATAATTCACCCCAGGCAATCGGAATTGACTTCTTATACGTAATTATGTCCAGAAAATATACTTATCTGTTCTGTGCCTTGGATAGCTTCAACTCAACCTCTAATGCTGTATCTCCTTTAGCAGACTCTCTCATAACTGACAAAGGGAAATTAGTTGGAGCAGTGAACAAGAAAATGTTAAGCAGTTGAAGTAAGCTTTTGGCTTGTGTTAACAGATACAATTTATGCCACTACAAAATGTCCTCTGCTGAGGATTTCTCCTCCAGAAACTGAGATAACTGGAGGAAAAAATCCATGAGAACTTTAATCTTATTATCCTTCAGTGATGTCCTTCTCCAGTTTCTTCTTTCTAGGATCCTGAACTCGGTACTCAAGTGCTGTATGATACTGATTTTCAAAACCCAATTTGACAATTTGCTTTGTTTGCACATTTTCACCCAAGGAATCTTGCCTGTATAAGCTGAGTGAACACTCAGCTTAGACAGGCCAAACTATATTGGCTTGGCTATCTAGCGATGAAATGGTGGAACAGGTTGCCCAGAGAGCTGGTGGATATCTCATAGAATCACAGAGTCACAGAATCACAGAATAAGCTGTCTTGGAAGGGACCCACAAGGATCATTAAGTCCAGCTCCTGGCCCTGCACAGGACACCCCAGGAGTCACACCAGGTGCCTGAGGGCATTGTCCAAACACTTCTTGAACTCTGTCAGGCTTGGTGCTGTGACCACTGCCCTGGGGAGCCTGTTCCAGTGACCAACCACCCTCTGGGTGAAGAACCTTTTCCTAATACCCAACCCAAACCTCGCCTGATGCAACTTCGGGCCATTCCCTTGGGTCCTGCCACTGGTCACCACAGATAAGAGATCAGTGCCTGCGCCTCCTTTGGGTGTTCTCTAACAGTTTAATGTCTTTCTTATACCATGGCACCCAAATCTGCCCCAAGCACTTGAGATGAGGCCACCCCAGTGCAGACCAGAACAGGACACCGTGAGAGAAAGTATTGAAAGCTTTACTGAAATGCAGAAAGGTCACATCAACTGGCTTCCCTTGATCACCTGGGTGGATTACCTTGTCAGAAAAGGAAATCAGATTTGATAAGCAGGACTTTACTCTCATGAAGGTGTGCTGGCTGTGACCAATGATTGCTTTGTCTTTCAAGTGTTTTTCAATACCTCCCAGGATAATCTTTTCCATGATTTTACAGGGCACTGAAGTGAGACTGACAGAACTATACTTTCCAGGGTCCTCCTTCTTGCCCTTCTGGAAAATCAGGACAGTGTTTGCCAGCTTCCAGTCAGTTGGGAACTCTCAGGATTCCCAAGACTTCTCAAAAGTCATCAAGAGAGGTTTAGTGATGACATAAGCTAGGTCGTCAAGGATTCGTGGATGAATCCCATCAGGCCCCATAGCTTTGTAAAGATCCAGCCACATGGAATGAGGGTGTCAGTGACACAACACAGACAGAGCAGCAGATCTTGCACAGTTTCAGGGTTGACTGGAAGCTGATCATTCTTACAGTCATTGCCCTCCAGTTCAGGGCACTGAGACCCCCTTGCTCCTTCATCCATATTGAAGACAGAGGAAATGAATGTGTTAAACACCTCTGCCTTGTTCATGCCCCTGTTTGCGAGGTGACCATCCTCATCCTGTAAGTATTTTACACTGCCTTTTGCCATTCAACTCCAGCTGAGCTTTGGCTGCATGAATTTTCTCCCTGCAGTGGTGAGCAGCATCTCTGTATTCTTCCCATGTCACCTGACCTTGCTTCCACTGGGCAGACACCTTCCTTTATTGCTTTTATTTCCAAGAGCAGATCCCTGCTCAGCCAAGCTGGCCTTCTGCCTCGCCTGCTTGACTTCCAGCATTTGGGAATTTCCTGCTCCTGTGCCCTAAAGAGGTGGTATTTAAAAAGTGATCAGCACTGACAGACCCCAGCACCTGGAGAAACTTCTTCCCAGGAGGACCTTACTTATTAGTTCCCTGAGCATCCTGAAGTCTGCTCTCCTCATGTCCAGAACTGAGGTTTTGCTGTCACTTTTCCTCCTGTCAACAGAGATTTTAAACTCAATCTCTTTGTGGTTGCTGTGGCCAACACGGCCCCTATCTCCACTTTTTTCACAAGATCCACCCTGCTGACAAGCAGCAGATCAAGGACAGTGTCCTTCTGAGCTGGATCCCTTAGGACCTATTCCATTAATGAAGTCATCATCCAGTTTTTTTGGAACATTTTGGCTCAGGTTGTACCAGTTGTATGATATTCCCAGTTGATTTCTGGTAAGTTGAATTCCCCCAAAAGGACAAGGGCCTTTAGGTTGGAAGCATCTCTTATTTCCTCAAAGAATAATTCATCAGTGCCATTGTCCTGGCCAGGAGGTCTATAGAAGACTCCCAGGATAACCTCCACATTATTTGTTTGCCCCTTGATTCCCACCTGGACGCTCTCAACTGTGCCATTGCTACCTGTGAGTTCCATACATTCCAGCCTTCTATCACATACAGTGCCACCCCTGTGCCTCTTCTGCCCTGCCTATCTCTCCTGAAGTATTAATTTTCTCAGTTTCGTTTCTTTTCTTCTTTGTCTCTGTTTCGTGAGTTCTTTTACTCAGAGTTTGGATTAAAACGCAGGAGATGCCAGGCTTTTCTTTGAACTCAAATGTTTATTATTTCTTATCTATGGCACAGCTGCACAGAGTGTGCCTCTAAGTTAACAAGGTGAAAATGGCCCCCGAGTGCTACCTTCCAAGGTCTTTTAAAGTCCAATCTATCCAATTATGGAATCCCAATTAATTTATTTTTACTTATAATCCAGTAAGTAAACATTCATGTTCTGCACTGTGGGTTTTTTGAACCAATACCAAAACACCCAGATTTGTGAAGTAGGAAGAAAGAAGAACTAACCTACACCCAAAATCCTCCATTTTGTTACTTGCATATTATTATATCCCGTAAACCTAAATTTTCTACATCTCTACATATTCCACCCAGTGATAAAACTTTAATCACACAGCAACAGTCTCAGTGCTATTACATAATCTGGGAAGCCTTTTCCAAGGCCTCTGGTCAAATGCAGTGTGCTTCTGAGGATCACTGTCTGTCAGCACTGAAAGACTGAAATTCTCTGAACCCAGGGTCCCAACACTGAAGAGCCTGTAACCATCCAACAGGGCAGTGCAGTCACAGGACTCATCCCACTAGGTTTCATTTATGTCAAATCTTGGGGCTGGGCCAAAGCCTCAAGCTCCTCTTCTTTGTTCCTCTCCTGCATGCATTGGTGTAGAAACATTTCCACATGTGGTACTCTGTACCCAAAACATGGTGAAGCAAATTGAGGGTTACCATTAGTGCTCATTTCCTCAAGCTTTGGCGCACCATCCCATTGCTCATCACTGGCGAGCCTGGTTTTGTTCCTTTCCCCCTCCCAAGCTAGTTTAGAGCTCTGTCAATAAGTGCATCTAGCTCCTGTGCAAGTGTCGTGTATTTAAATGAAGCCATGACTTTCCACTTTTTAGACTAAGCTATCTTTGACATTTAAAATAATTTACACTGCTACTTAATCCTTCTTTGCTCAGAGACTCTTCCAGCCTAGAAATACTTTCTGGACAAAATTTGTCAGAGTCTTAATCATCAGTGTCAATGGCTGTGAAGATGTTTTGATGTAATTGGTCCCTTGACTTTTCATATGCCTCAGTTCCCTTGGTTTGCTTGTTATGCAGAGATTATTCCCTTAACAAGGTGAGTTAAAAAGCATATGGTATTGTGCTTTTGAACTAGTTCAATAATTATTTCAGATAGGTGGCTGAATTAATTTCAGGTCCTTAAAAGTCAATAATTTTCTGCTAGTTTCCACGAGGTCAGCCTGTCTTTGCTGCTGAACAACGTCTTTTGAAATGGACTCAGGACCTATCTTCTTTTACTTCTAATCAGCACTGAAGAATAATTTTACAGAATTCGTGTTGTTCATATTGTTTGCCCTTTGAAACCACGAAGTTCTGTTTCACAAGGGATTCATATCTAACTCATTCTGTGGCTTTATATGAGTTAATTTCTGCACAGAAATCCCCAAATGCACCGAAAGGAAAATGAACACTTCCCACAGCCTCCCATTATATTTGACTCAATCTCAATGTCTAACTTGTTTACATTGTTTCAAATTAAACACTTGCTAAACCGAAGCCTAATCTCCAACACAATTCTAATGTATCTCCTAGAGTTCACTGCGTTTTAGCTACACAGCGAATGTTTTTATTTTGAAAATACACCCTCAAAGTACTCAGGTCTCATGGCAATTAAGATCATCAATAGTACTATTGGCACCCTCTATTGCCATATGTTATTTTCAAATACTAACATTACTCTCTTCTTCAGAATATTCCCCAGTATTTACTTTAGAACCTTTCCCGATACTCTTATTCAGAGTTCTTTGCTATCAATTTATGAAAAGATTAATATTAGTACTGTGACACCACATCACATTTTAAATACACACTGAGGCAGCTTTTTAACTTTCCTACTACAGTTCCTTCCAAGTTTGGTGATGAAAAGGCCTAAGTAGAAACTCTTTCTTCATCCCACGCCATGCAAATCAGAGGGAGTGGACATCTGTGCCACTTGCATCTCTGAACTCTTTGACATGTTAACATTTCTCCTGAAGTTCTTATTCATAGATGTTCCACATCATAATATTTTTTCAACAGATCATTAAATTCAGATCCCATGGAGTTTTAAGAGTCAGGAGCTCTTGGCTTTGTGTGCATGTCTATGCCCTGTGACCAATTTGGCAGTGTTTCTCAGCTCTCCTTCTAATAGCTGTGTTGCTGTAGCAAAATGGGATCAAGAAAGGAATCTCAACACAAAGATTTGATATTCATGGAAAATCAACAGCGTTAAACTCCAAACTGGGAAAATACATTAACATACCAGCTAAGGCTAAATTGGCTGGGTTTCCACTTTTCATCATATGTTTTAACTGTCTAATTTAGCTGCAACCTTATTAAAAAATAATGCCCTAAGGTATATTACTGTGTCCCACAGCCATAGGGAGGAGGAGAGAAGATCCAGCAGGCAGGAATTGTGCAGCAAGATTGATTTATTTAATTATTTTACAAGCTCTTTTATAGACTTTTTTCTTCATAGTCTAATTGGACAAAGGATCAGCCACCCATTGTGACACTGTACTGTGCCATAAATCAAGTCCCTCCGGATGGGAGAGAATTTGCTGAAAGTCCTTACAAGGAGTTTCAAAGATAAACGGAGACTTTTCCTTGAGTTTTAATGCTTCCAGATAGTTGTTTATTAAGTCTTATCAGAGGAACAGAGCCACTTGCGTGACCCAGGTACAGCATAGAGCACAGAAAAGCAGGAGTGAGAGCTTCTTCTGACTCTTTATCAAGATTTACACAGCCTTTTAAAGATATTTTAACCAATAGTTACTAAAAATGTACATTATTTTCACTTTCCTACCAGTTATTCAGTAACACTGACAGGAACTGCGGAATTTTCTATCCAATCATTCCAAACTACTTTTACTGCAGAATATGTAGTAGAAGAAGGAGAAGAAGGTTTAGAGAACAACAACAATCCTCCATTTTGATATTTTTTACTTTCATCTATTTACTACAAAGAGAAGCCCCAAACCTCTAAATTTTTCACCCTGTGACAATCTTACATAGTAGTCTATCACTGAATTCACACGACTGTATTTTCTAGTTCTTGTCTGACTGTTGATAATTTTTTCCAGGGTTTGAGGCTAAAACAGTGTTGTTCAGGGGGGTAAGAACCCTTAAAAACAGGCAGAGAAATATTCTTGACACTCTGGGTTCCTACACCTTGGGGGTGATTGGCTAAAATCCTAAAACATCCATTGTCAAAATATTTTTCTACTATACCATAAACAAGACTTTTCAAGGCTGCAGGTGTTTGGTTGTTTACATAACTCTGCTACCACTTCTGTGAGAGAGAAAAGTCTCTCACCGACTTAGAAAATAGCAAGAAAATCCTTGCTAGCAGCATTTTTGTATCCACAATTTCCCCTTTTTGTTTGATAAGATAACAACTCTACTATTAATCCTAAATAGAAATTTACATCAGTTATTAATTCTAAATATGTCCTTAAGGCTTTAACTATCTGACTCCATAACAAGAAATTTAAAGTTCAGTCTCTGCTTGTGGAAGGACCGTCCCAGTCTCTGCTTGTAGAAGGACCATCTGCCTGATGGTTGACATCTTGGTCATCATCAGAAGAGTCATTAGGCTGATGATCTACATTCTGGTTGCCATTTGGATGGTTGGTGTTCTGTTCATCATTTGGAGGTTGCCTGTTCTGCCTCTGGTGCTGTAGGTCAGGGCAAACGCATTTTGAAGGTAGCCACCATACCCCAGTATCTGTGGAAACGCAAGCATACCCATGACCCCAAAGGATAAGCTCATGCGGGCCTTCCCACTGGTTAGTGAGTAAATTCCGCACCCAGACTTTTGCCTGGGGCAGCTGTCTGTCGCCTGCAGACTGCAATGAGAGAAAATGATTCAGAATAACAGGATTATTTTAATTTTGTGGCACTGTAAGGTGATTAATTGTATACAAAGCTTTTTCTAGTCTGCTTCAATAACCAAATTCAAAGGTTCCTGTGAGAATCGTTGAAAAGCCATGGTAACAGCCCTTAATTCAACTGAGCAGAGCCTGACTCGGATTGGTGTGTTAATGAACCACTGCAAAGGCAGTGTAGGATACTGTGCGCCCTTATGCACAGTGACCCCTGCTAAAAATTTGTCCCAATCCATACCCCCCAAGCTGCCAACATGTCCCGTCCCCAAAGGTTAAGGGAAGTGGTAGTAACATAAGGCCTAATTGTAGCTGTGGGCCCCTCTGGGTCCCTCACCACCACAGGCCGTTCGCTTAAATAGCTCTGTGTGGTTCCTCCTAATCCTGCGATGGCTGATCCCACAGGGGCTAAAGGCCATGAGGGAGGCCATGCAGAGAAGGAGATGATCGTTACATCAGCACTCATATCAATCAAACCTCGAAGCTGAGTCCGGGGTGGACGGGCGTTCGGCAGGATCAGGGTACATGTCATCTGTGGCCTTTGGTCAGAGATGTCTGCAGTCCAGAAGGCCTGCGGAAGTCCCGTAGATCCACTGCCGTTATCTTCGTGAGTTTGTTGTTCTATCCTGGGGACGCAAGACTTAAAAGGCACTAATTTAGCAAGGCAGGTCTTTTCAGGAATAGTTACAGGGGGTTTTTGTGTGGAGACCATAGCACAAATCTGACCTTTAAAGTCAGCATCAATAACTCCTGAGTGCACTAAGATTCCTTGATGGGCAACGTCAGGTTTTCCCACCAGCATCGCACTGGATCCCTGGGCTAGGGGTCCATATGCGTCCAAGGGAACCTTATAAATACCGCTAGAGTCTAAGACGACTGCAGCTGCGGTGTGGACGTCAAACCTGTCTGATCCGTGGGTGCTGTCTGATCCCTGGGTGCCGTCTCTAGGGTGGCTGGGTAGGCCTGTGCCTGTACCTGTGCCACTCTCTGGGGGAGAGACTGCATCGGAGAGCAATTCCCCCTCCTTGCACCCCAGCGGAAGTTTCCTGACAAAGGCTGACCATCAGCATGAGTCAGAGATGTACAATAGTCTGAGCAATGCCCTGGCCTGCCACACCTCTTGCACTGGGGGATCGCTGTGTTCTCTTTTTGGCTCAGCTTTGGCCGCTTCCATTTTTTCGCCTGTTTTGGTTGCTTTGGTTCATGACCAGAAGATGCGTGAACAGGCTGCAGGAACGCAGCCAAAGCAGACCTCTTCTGGTTCCCAGATCCCACCTTAGCACAGGCTTCGACCATGTCTGTTACCTCAGGATCCCCTGGTAAGGCATCTATGATTTTTCTGCAGTTGTCGTTTGCGTTATCTCTCACTAACTTCCTTAACAACATCTGCCTTAACCCGTCATCTTTAACCTGCTTCTCGAGAGAAGCAGCGCCTTTCTCTACAAAACAGAGGAATGACTCTGATTTGCCTTGAACTATTTCAGTATATCGCTTTCTGGGTGCTGACAGCTCTATGGTTTTCAACAGGGCAGCCATGCCGACCTGTTGTGCTTGCTTCAGGATGCTAGAGGGCAAGTTACCCTGTAGACTGGGATCAGAGAAGGGACCAGTCCCCATCAAAGCATCCATTCCCGCTGTCTGTCTAGGATCAGCACAGGGCGCTGCATATTCCCTAATGCAGTCTTGTCGGCCAGCTTTCTCCAGGTTTTCTCAAAAACTGTAAATTGTATAGTTTGAAATAGAATTTGACCTAAGTGTCTGATATCAAATGGAGAAAGCAAATCTGTATTTATCACCCTTATAATCTGCATAACCTCAGCAGAACCTAGCCCATGTTGTGCCACATGTGCAAATCCTGGGCAACCTTCCAAGCAATTACCTCATGCTTGTCATGCTCCCCTGAATTTGGGAGAGCCTTATACACTGGGAAAGCTTGGATCTCCCCTTTTGGGGAGTCACTACCATCCTGAACTTCTGGCACAGCCTGTGGATGGAGTGTAACAGTTCCCCGATTACCCCCAGAATCCTCAAATCTATTTGGCATTCCCAGGGTCTCCAATAATTTCCAATCTCCCTCCTCCAACGCTCTCGTTTTAACTGACTCTAAGAAGCGGCTGTAGTGGGTCGGATGCACTGTTACCGTGCATCCTGAAAGGTCCAGGGGCGGGATCGGAGCAGCCTTTCCTTCGCCACCCAGCTATGGCAGCTTTACACCCCGACACCAGAACCTCATCTGCCTCACTTCGCGACGAGGAATCTTCAGACAAAGGCAACTCTGAGGTGCTGGGAGCGAACAGAGGTGGACAGAGAGGGGCACTTTGGCTGTGTTGGCTAGAGGCAGAACAGACAGCACAGACTGCAGTTGGCTGCGCTGCAGTTTGAACAGCAGCCTCTTTTCGGGATGCTGTCTCAGCCGGTTCCGACCGAAATGGTACTGGAGCTGCTGCAGCCGTCTCCGGGGCTGCTGCCATGCCCGGCGCCGTGCTCGTCTCTTCCGCTGTGCCAGCACCTGGTGCCGCCGCTGGCCCTTGCTCTGTGGCCGCATTCGGTGCTGCAGTGTGTTTGGCTGTTTACATAACTCTGCTACCTCTTCTGTGAGAGAGAAAAGTCTCTCATGGGCTTAGAAAATAGCAAGAAAATCCTTGCTAGCAGCATTTTTGTATCCACACAACCTAATACCTAAGTACCTTTCTGCTATTTCTCCTTTTCTAGGTGATGTGGTGTCTCATTTCTCCTTTGTGAATAATTACTGTTCTAGTGAATCTTAGTTAGGAGATTGATTTTTCACAAATGTATTAGCAAATGTTTTCTGGGTTTATTAGTTTCTTACTGGAAGTTAAATGTGCACAGGGAGTTTTGCCGGTACAATACTTGCTAAAAGATTACTCCATCTTCTGGATCAGTCACTAACAAAGAGCTAAAATTTGACTTGGCATAACAGTCTTTTGGAAGAGAATATTTTTCACACACCCATGTATGGACATGCGCTCTCATCCAGGCAGCTCCCCCTCCTGTCACCATCATTTCTTTACAGACATGAAGACAATTTCTTTTCATTTAACACTGCTCTTTCATGAGGTATTTTTAATTAATTAATTTTTAATTAAGTTTTCTGTTAAGTTTTTGTAAAGCACTGAATCAAATCACTAGTTAAATCCAGATTGCACTGACTGATGTCAATCCTTTCATTTCTCAGGGTTGACCACATTCATCCAGTGTTTTCATTCTTCATACACTGATACCAGGGTTTTTTTTAGTTCTGTTCACTTTGACAAACTTAATCTTCCTAGTGTCTTTTGTGCCTTAAGGGAAGGTAAGTACACCTTTTATTAAACTTTTTTTTCATCTTAATTCCCTCATCACAATTAATTTATTAACTTCAAAAATGCCAATCCCGCCTAGTCCATGCTATCTTTATTCTTTATCAACTCTTGATTTATTTTCTTAATTTAAACACTGATTCTTGCCCTTGCAACTTGACCTTCTACACAAACAGTTCTCTGCTCTCCATACTAATTACTTTCTTCCCTTGACTTTCCTCTGACCACAGACCCTGACACAACTTCAATTCCCGCCTGGTTGAGCTTCAGATCTGAGTCTTTGATTCTGCCCCTCCTTCATGCCCTTTGTAAGCCTCTCAGGCTTCCGGGCATGTGTCTGAACTAGCCACAGTATCCAAAGGTGTATAACACAGTAAAACTTTTGAATCATTTATCACACAGCAAGAAAATCCAGGAAATCAATTACAGGGGAACAGGCAAAATAGTATGCACACCATTTTCTCGGAAACACTCAGCCAAAATAGTTCAATACAACCATTATGTGACAGGACATAAATCACATTCTAGCTCAAAATATACTTACCAGGAAAACACTTAGTGCATGTTTTTCAACCTGAAGTGTATCTCATCTACTTCTCGGAAAAGAGAGTCTCTTTAAAAAAGCTTAATTAACAGCAGATTTTAACTCCCTGTAAGGCAGTTTGACCATCCATTAACAATGTTGAAGTGGTCTGAAACATAAAAAATTTGAAAGGTAAAGATGTTCAGCTCTATCCATATTGATAATCCTATTTTTTTTTTTACTTACACTGATCAAGAATTTCTAATTTAAGACAAGGAATTTGCTCACAATAGAAAATAATGAACTCTTCAGGATCTATCATTTTAGCAAACCAAAAGGCTTAGACAATTAAAAGATAGGCTAAAAAGATTCTTATATTCATTTGGTCATAAAGAATTTAAACCTAACTCATTTAATACAATTTTTCAGAGCACTGCCTGGTTTTGTTTTCCAGCTTGCATCCTGGCAACGACAAACACACCTTCATTTACTTAACAGCTATTGTTGATCATTAGGGACTTTGCACAATGATTTGGGGTTTGGTGGTTTTTTGTAACTGTTCATTAAATATGTTGCTTAAATGACTGTTTGATTAAATGATAGCTTTATCAACAAAGAGTAGGCATAATGTTATTGTTACTGAATGAAAGAATACAGTTGAGTATGGAGCCATTCTCAGTAACTGTGAATTTATGTAAATTTGAGCCCTCGGGGAAAAAATATTAGGGAAAATGGCTTTTAAAAGAAATGCCTTAAAGACCAGATGTCAACATAAGTTGAAGAGTCTGAACTGCAATAATTTGAAGATATAAAGACTGGAAGCTTGTAAATAAAAACCCTTCTGTTCTTTCCTTCCTATCAACTATGGATTTCACAGCAGGCAGCAAGTTTTTTAAAGTGTGAGTTACCCAGAAAGGGTCTAGCAAGATTATGATAAAAGAGTAATCAATTTTTTGATCACACTCTTGGTTTTTCCTCCTTTTTCTAATATTTCTTTTTCTTTCAATAACAAAAAGAAAAAAAAAGAATAAGAGAAGTTAAGCTATCCTCACTACTTTACAGCAAGTTCTTCACTTGCAGGAAGTGGGATTGACAGTTTACTCTGGCACTGCCAGACACCCACATTTTAGGATAGTTGTCAGCAGCTTCTAATTTTTGTGAAGTTCTGCTAAATTTTTCAGTTTCAGTGGGCAGAAAGTATCTTAAAATACTGTTACACTTTCCTGTTGAAATGTAATTAAAAATCTGGTGTCCTCTAGTAACATTGTGATGATGTCAAAACTGAATGTTATCTAATAACAGAGCTATCTGTTAAGTTGGTGAATACAGAATCTGCTCAGCAGCAGCACTGACTCTAGAGGAAACCATCTAGGTCACAAGAACTGAATAGTGCTGCTTTTCTTTAGGTTACATTTAAGAGATCTGGGATTAGTTATACCAAAAAAAAAAAAAAAATTGAGTTTTCTCTTATCTAAGCCTTTCTCCTACCAGCTATAAAAATTGGAACTGAATTGCTAAACCCTACCAGCTTTTTTTTTATGGTAACTTTTTAGGTTCATGTAATTTGACAAGAATTATTGAAAACGAAGGAGAAAATTCTTATATTTTCTTCAGGGTAGTCTGACTTGTGGGCAATAATTACCACATAGAAGCTCATTAACTGAGTGCTGCCTACACTTATCCTATACAAAGAGAGTGAAAAATACACATGTAGTCTGAAACAGAGAAGATTATCATAAATACAGCTACACAAAGAGATAGAATTATATTGCATAGACAGTCTTAATTTTGCCATTTTGGGATATGTGACAAGTATTATTAATAATGTTTTCTGGTAATCATCCCATGAAGTTTGGTATTGCAAATATTCCTAAATATATACATTTGTACAAACTGATTTGGAAAAATAAAATCCATTAAAATACTGAATCTCTAGACAGACTTTTATTTACAGGGAGTGAATCTTTGTCCTTTCCTCTTGTCCACAATGATGACCATGTAACAATTATTTTGTGCAGGTGTTATAAGAGATACTGTCATCTCTCTTCTAGGAGATCTTGTCAGGCCAAGATCTGTGTTTTTCCTAGTTCTTCTGCCCAACATTAACATACCTCACCTCAACTTGTGTTGAGAAAGCAGAGTCCAAAGGAAAAAGGAAATTTGCCCAAGATTTCAAACACCCTTAAGCTGTGCTCATTCTTCCATAGATTTACACAGAAACACTCAGGGCAGGGATAAGGACCTAGATGGAAAGGGATGAAAAAAATTATCTCAGGCTTTCTTTCACAGCACCATGTCTGCCTGCAGTGGAAAATCACAGCAGAGACAAGGCACAGATGGATTTATAATGATAGAGAAAAACTGAATAGTCCACTCCGTCACCTAGGGGCCTGAATTTTCATCAGGCTGCATCGACTTGATTTTCCAGGAAAACGTCCCTCAGAAGGTCACAGCCTGATAAAGCAAAGAAAAAACACAAGAGCCACTCCTGCCTTCATTGAGGTATGAACCTCAGGAACTCTCTGGGGATCTGCTGACTCCCCTCCAGGCACTAATACTTCTCAGTTCATTGCAAGTTTCACACACAGGTCATGCCATATCTGATCATTAAAGCTGATGTGCCACAGCTCCTGAGCTGCCAAGGGCTTTGTGCCAACTGGCGAGGCTGCGGCAGAAGTGCTGGTAGTCCTTCAACTCTTTCATGCCCTCCCTCTGACTGTGCCCTGCTATGGTCATCTGGGAGAAAACCTGGAGAGCAGCCCAAACATTTCACATATTTTCCCTCTCCTTTCACAAATTCATATATGCAAAGAGAAACACAGTAAAGGAAAGGGAAAAGAAGGATTAAGGTAGAACAGCACTGCATAAATGTACATTGCAGTGAAATCAAAACACTGATAGATATCCTCCACCATGATTTTTCCTTGTACAATTAGGAAGTTTTAAAGTACCAAAGGCTCTTCTCAGCTTTTCTTTTCTCCCCACGGTTGTGCATTGTCACTGACACTCTGCTTTCTGTTCAGTCAGTATGTGTCAGCAAGTCATAGTCCATTTTGTGGCTTTCGTTTTCTTCCTATCACTCTGCAAAAGTAGTAAACATATCTTCCTTGCTAATCAGCCAGGATCCAGTGCATCACATTAATAGCTGAGTAAAAGAAAAGGCTCTCTTTAAAATACCCTCTTCTGAAAAGTGCAAATAAGGAATATAGACTAATGAAAAACAGAAAGCTGGGCACATCACCATCACAGAACACTTTGTTTGTTATAAAGCTCTAAAGCCGGTGATCTCTAAGAGGTTCTCCACATTAATCACTCTGTTTACAACTCACAGTCTGTACACCCTAGACAGGATCCTTGATTCATTACAACTTTTTAGAGTGTTACTAAATAGTGTGTTTCTTGTCCTTCTGAAAACTAGTGTCCTTCTTTCACACAGATCTGCTTTCTTTTGTGGTGGTGTTAGCACAGTGAGAAATTACTTTATAGTTCATATGTTACAACATTCCAAATAACACATAGCTCTTCTGCTCCTTATTGTTCATCTGAGTAGCTCAAGAACTCTTCTGATCTTACCAGCCTTTCAAAGTTTTGCTAGGCCATTTCAAAGGGTTATTTTGATCCTGAGCAAGGTGCGAGTTGTTTGAAAGGACTCCTTTCTCACTTAACTACAACTCTGAAATGTCATTAATTCTCCAATTGGGATCCTATTATTTTAATTTTGTGTGGCTATTATAACACCAAAGGCCACAGCAGTGATAACTAATTGCCATAGAGACAAACACATTTAAAAAACCCCAGGAGGTAACAGCATCAGGTTTTCCTAATTGTCCTGTGTGGTGTTGTGACAGAGGCAATGGGCCAGGCGTCACTACTGACCCTCAAGAAGCAGATCTGCAGAATATATTAGACTTTTTACAAGGCAAAGGATAATTTTTCTTCTGGTAACCACTTTTTTCAATGTATCAGTATATCCCAAGCCCTGCTTTCTAGAGTTGACAGCTGGACCAGCATCATAGGCTGACAATATGAGTTATTATTTGATAGGCATCCAGCACAAAAAAAAAAAAAAAAAAAACAAAAAACCAACTCCTACTGGAGTTCTAACAAAGTAGTAATGTAAAAAATTGTAATTCACCATGAATCCTCTTTTCTGGGAAGACATCAGAAAGAGCCATGAAATCACTCTTACGCTTTTATCTAAGCACAAACAATAAATGTTTGCAGGTCTGAGTCCCGTTTTGTTACAGATCCAGCCTGATTTACTTTGTCTGTTTGAACTGGAGAGGCACATATATACAGCAGTGTGGCCGGCATACCCTGTTAATGCTTCTCCCAGGGACCCCTTCTCCTTTTTAGACAAGGTGCCTTCAGCACTAACACCAGAAGCAGTATAAAAGATCAGCATCTGTATTTCATTTTAAGCAACTGAGAAAATTAGAAGAAGAGAAGGGAATGAAAAGATATGCCTGAGTGAATGGACTTTAATTTCAAGGGTGTATTTTGAGTAACACACCAGCTGAGAAGAGACTAAATCCTCTCAGAGGTACCTAATACTGACAGCCTGTATGTTGCTTCTCAGCTGGGTGGTTTATCATTTCCCCCCTAGGTGTACTAAGTCTAACCAGAGAGATACTCTACGTTTTCTTGGCTCAGCCAGTCTCCTGGACATGAAGGGCCTCTAGTGGCTGATGCTCTCATTATATTATATCAAAAATAACTCATAATTGAGGCTTTTAAGGAATTAAAACATCACATATTTTAAGATGATGCTTTGTCTATCATCTTTTATGTAGTCTTAATAAAAAAGGTAAAAGGATACTGAACCATAAGAAGCTGATGCTATTTCACACGTGACAGAACACTGTGGAAGGTCAGAGACTAAGTCTTGCCATTTAAGGTCACCTAAGTATTTTATACATATGTGTCTCCCTTATATATTCTTCCTGTATCCCTAACATCCCTCAATCACACAATTAGAAGACCTTTCTTTTCAGAAATACCAAAAAAAAAAAAAAGGCTTTTTCTTTTGACAGATTCCTGATTGATTTGGCTTGTGAGAAAGAGGGTAAGAATGCTTTACTCTGCAGACATTGCTAAAAGACAGCTGATAGTAGCACATTATTTCAGTATAGCAGAAAAAGGCAAGATGGAAGAAATTTGAAGTCTGCTACAAATTTGAAGAATGCTGAAGTCAGCAAGGCTCAAACTGGAAATAATGCAAGATTAACAGAAAGAACCATTAAGCACTTAAGGAGATCACAGGATGCAGAGAATGCTAAGTGGTGGAAAACAAGCACCAACACTGGCTGACTTTCCACATTAACCTAAACAGCAGGTCAAGCAAAAGTTAGTCAGGGTTAAATGTATCATGACTAGGCAGAATTCTCTGATCCATATTTCTAGGACAGAAGAGACTAGATTACCTCCTCTGAACTAAAAAATCATAGGAAAATGGGTAGTATTGTCTGAGATGCGAGATTACTATTAGGAAGTGAGGAAGAAAATGGGGAGAATTTGAAAGCACTGGGGACACAAAACAGATAAACCATCTATCCAAGAAAGGCTTCAGGAGGTGATTTGTCATTACCAGATGGTAGACACTGTTAGATGAAGGGAAGGGCATTCACTTCACTTTGAGACAGCCCATAGCACTCATCATCCCGAGACACAGAAGCCAACAAATCTGGTGTAAATGTCTTGTAGGTCAAAGTGTAGAAATAGAGCTCATGTCTTGCCATTATTATTGACATAAAGATAAGAGATGTAAGCTCAACCTTTCACACATGATGATCTTACTTGACAACTGCTCTGGGGCAGCCTTTGAACAAGTTACCCTAAAAGTGTATGAAGAAACCTTAAGCAAAAAGAAAACAGTAACTGGCTCTGAGCCACTAGACACTTTCAGTACAGCCTTGTTTTAAATTTTCCCCCATTTGCAAAAGGCTTTTTTAGTTGAAAGGTGTATTAGATTTGTATGTCCAGGTTTTGGTAGTGGGGTGCTACAGGGGTGGGTTCTGTGAGAAGCTTCCTCCGTGTCCTCCTTATTCAATGTCAGCTGACTTCAGGACAGACGTGTCACTGGCCAAGGCTGGGCCCATCAGAAATGGTGGTAACACCCCTGTGATAACATATTTAAGAAAAAAAGAAAAAAGGTTATTGCACAGATGTAATTGTGGACAGAGATGAGCAGAGTGAGAATATGCGAGAGGAAGAGCCCTGCAGACACCAAGGTCAGTGCAGAAGGAGGGGCAGGAGGTGCTCCAGGTGCCAGAGCTGAGGTTCCCCTGCAGCCCGTGGTGCAGACCATGGTGAGGCAGCTGTGCCCCTGCAGATCACAGGAATGCAGAGATCCACCTGCAGCCCATGGAGGAGCCCCTGGGGATGCAGAGGTCCACTGCAGGTAATGGAGGAGACCCATGCTGGAGCAGGTGGATGCCTGAGAGGAGGCTGTGACCCCATGGGAGGCCTGGGCTGGAGCAGGGTCCTAGCAGGGACCTGCAGACCCATGGAGAGGAGCCCATGCTGGAGCAGGTTTCCTGGTAGGACTTGTGACCCTGTGGGGGACCCACACTGGGGCAGGCTGTGCCTGAAGGACTGCACCCTGTGGAAGAATGAACCACATTGCAGCAGTCTGTGGAGAGCTGTTGTCCATGGAAAGGACTTGCATTGGAGAAGTTCATGGAGAACTGACTCCCATGGGAGGGACCCCATGTTGCAGCAGGGGAAGGACGCCTCTCCCTGAGCAGTGGCAGGGACAACATCTGATGAACTGACCATAACCCCCATTCCCTGTCTCCCTGTGCCACTGGGTGGGAGTAGAGCTGAAAAGGAGGGAGGGGTGGGAGGAAAGTGTTTTTAAGGTCTTATTTTATGCTGGTTCAATTTTGTTAGTAATAAATTCAATTAATATCTCTAATTCTAGCTTGTTTTGCCAATGACAGTGTTTGGTGAGTGATCTCTCCCCGACCTTATCTCAGCTGATGAACCCTTTGTTACATTTTCTCTCCCTTGTTCAGCTGCAGAGGGGAGTGATAGGCTTTGGTGGGTGCCTGTCATCCAGCCAGGGTGAACCCACTACAAAGGGTCAAGCTAATTTTAACCATTATTTTTTGTTTCTGATCAAATGTTTTGGTCATTCCAGTCCAGGACTGCTCTTTTGAAAAAGAGAAATAATCCTGTTGAATGCAGTACCTGTTAATAAAAACCAGCATAGGCTTTACAGATGAATAAGGTATTATGATAGCCATGATGTGAAATCCTGAAGGTTTCAGTAAAATTCTCTTATTCATAAACACAGGGGTTTTTTTCCAAAAAGCACAAACAAAATGACACGATGGACATATGAATATACATATTTAAATGAATTCTGGTTTTCTAATCTGTTTGTTCTGTTTGTTGTGACACTTTTGTCATTTCAGCATGGACATTTTTCTGTAGTTTTTTTCTTCATATCTGCTGAATTAGCAGTGTCCTTTATAGAAAGTAAATTACTAGCATGGCTCTTAGTAGGAATGACAGTAATTGACAGACTGTAGGGGATATAATAATCTAAATCTATTTCTGGGGTTTTAAATGGCTAATGGTTTCTAAGTGCACTGTTACAGCAAGTCACTCTGGGTTTTCCTTGAAAATACAAGGAAAATCATGTCCTGTAATAGTCTGGTTCCAGGGATATTGACGTTGAATCTTTAAATTGATCCAGAGGGGTCCAGACAGGAAATACAGGCAGAGGTGTAAAAATTGTGTGAGGAAAGACAAAAAGAAATTTAGATTCATTTAACCAAGAAGAGAGTAGAAAACAATACAGCATTCTTAAAATATTTGAAAAGCAGTAAAATTAGAAATACCTCTCTGTATTCATCAGAAATGGGGTTGAAAATGATGAGTTTATACTGCAACAAACTTCTGACCACAAGAAAAGCTCGAAAAGAAAGGCTAATGAAGCAGTAGCAATATCTCTCTGTGAATAGGATGGACAGTAATCTGCAAAGAACAGTCTTGCTGTCATTGATTCTCTTCCTGATTGCAAGAGATTTCAGTTCAGTGTTACCAACTACAGCTCTCCCATAAATCACAAGTTTAAAATGCACCCTACAGATGGCACCCTGGATGCACTCACACTAAAAACGTCACTATTTGCCTCTTTCAACCTTATTTTCACCCTGAGGAGCTATTTGCAGCATTCCATACCCAAGACCATGGAAAAAGATGTCTGTATTTCTTTGAAGGGTGACTCACCCGTTTGAGACTGGAAGGGAAGAGTCCTAAAGGTGCAGTGTTCAACCTGGATTGCTCTTGTCATGGAGTTAAGGTTGCTGTGAAAGAGAAGCAGTAATTGACCATCCTTTCAGTCCCTGGTCTTTAGGCTAAAATCCCCTTTTTTTGTGTGATTTCCATGCTGCACATACATTTTCTGGAACCAGAAAATGAACCTATAGTGGATGTCTATTTAATTTTTCTCAGTATATAAGGGTGAAAGAATATAAATTTATATTTGCTTTTGGTAGTCAGATATTTTTTTTTTTTAATTTCCTTCCTAGCCCCATTTTACTCTGTTTTATTCTTTAGCATTATAACCTCCTGCTGAAACGAGATGTTTGCCTCAGTACTCTTTTCCCAAGATGTTAAACCTTGGAAAACTCTGCTTATTAAAGTGGGTCTTTATCACTGTCAAGATTTTTGAAGCTTTAAAAAACTCACTCCATTTCTCCCTTACCCTAAAGGAAGGCACACACAAAAGGAATAATTGGAGCAACACAGCTGAAGTACCTGATCCAAGAAAGAGGTCAAACTATACATCACATTTTGACATAGAATATGAGCAGATCTGTCCTTGTCATAATTTTAAATCTGAGTCACTTCGTAACCTTATTAAAAATTGAGAAAAACAAACTTGGGACTGTCTTCAAATGCTCTATTGAAATTTCTGTCCAACAAAAGCAACTAATACCCTTTTGTCCAATATTTCTTTGTGAATTTCTACATGAAGAGGAGATTAAAGTCTTATTTATGTCTTTCAGCAGCAAACAAACATGTACCATCTGTAGATGTAAATGTAGGGAAGTCTGGGGAATATGCAAAGTTTAATTCAGAGTGAATTAATGGAAGCTTATTGTAATATCACTGGCTCTTCTCCATATGCCAAGGAAAACCAAAGAATGCAACTGGCATAGTTATCCTGTCCACTATTCACAAAAGTGCTCCTGCAAGGTGTTGGAATATTTTTAAACATCTAGAATCAGGGCAAAGGGCTCATGATCTGCACCAAACAGTTGTAGTTGTTATTCCAGCTCTCAGGCAACAAAAGCAAACATAAATCTGATGAGGAATCTGGGTCATTGCTGGGTTTAGTTAAAAAAAATTCCCAGTGGAAAAAAAAGACCTGAATATTTCATATACTCTAATTGTGTTTCATAGTTGCCAATGACTTCAAAGTAATCAGAGACTTGGAAGATGCTTGTGAATAAAAAACTTAGCCATTGCAAGCCACAGAGGTCTGCATCAGGAGTCCATCTTGTATCAGCAAATCCATCAATTCTTCTGGGCTGAGTTTCCCCTGCAGGGAGCTTTTCCTTTCAAACAAAGCTCAGACACAGATGTCTGCAATGATTAGCAAATTTCTTTAAGGAGAAAATAAGAAACTCTCTACTTGAGAGCTGCAGATCAGCCTGCTAAATGTACAGCCCAAGCATGCAATGTCAGGAAGAAGATTTGGTGTTTGCACCTCGGGTGTTCTAGGAGGAAGGACAGGACTGACAAACAGCCAATTCCTGCCATTAGAAAAGGACTAACAATAGAGATACCACTGATGAGTGCACCTGTATGATGTGGGGAGGCAGTTGAATCACCAGGCACTGTAAAAGAAGATTTGGCTTTCTTTTATGAACCGATTGGCACTGTGAAAATGCCTGTGAAAGGCTGGTTTTTGGCAAGACCAGGGTGCTGAGGAATGTTAGAAACAGGAATAGGGAGGGAGCCAAGGCCCAGGAAAGCTTGTGGTGTTCCTAAGAGACCTGTTGCTGTTGAAGCACTTCTCAAGTATCAAGTGTCGCTATTCCTAAAAAATGGAGATTTGCAGCATTTGAAAGGGTTACAGCAGAACATGTATTCTACTCTTTAATTTTCCAATTAACCCTGTATTTTGAAAAAGATTAGACTTCAGAACCTTCTAGCAAATCTTTCCTGAGGATTTACCTATTTCTTTAATTAATACAAGTTTAAGTAAGGCACTTATTAATTCTGCTAAATGAAACAATGCATGACTAACATACACTGCATCTTCTGTAATGGTCAGATAATAAAGCCTTCATTGCCTACCCAGTTAAGACCATCCAGGTGGACTGGTTTTCCCAGCCAGAGATTTCTGTCCTGAGATACCTTCTGTTGCATAAGTGGCAGGGAGGGGGGGTATTTTGGACACAAGCTTTCAACATCTCTTGATCTGGGACCTATATTGTTATGCACTGTAGAAATCTAGCAAAACACCAAACTAACAAAATAATAGCATCATAGTGAAAGCTAAATATCCAGATTCATTTATTGGTTCCTTGTTCTCTCCCCTTATTTATTTATTGTATGCAGACAGCATGCTTTGCTATATACAAAGTTTGTTTAGACAATCCCTTTTTCTTTCCTTCAGCCTTAGCTGCCCTGTTTTTGAAGTAAACTGTTACAGTGTGGATACTGTAACATGATATATCAAACAAGGAGGCCTGTGGAAAAGAAATATACATGGACAGATTCTTGATAGATGTTTCAGAGATGTTTATTTCCCCAGCCGCATGGCCGGGGCTCTGCCCAGGAACTGCTCAGTCACGGGACCCGAGGGTCCTTCTGCCCGCGCAGGGAACACAAACCAACCCATGGGAACGAGGCTGAGCAGGGGCAGGGAAACCCCGTGTCTGTGCCCTCAGGGCCCCTCTGCCAGGGCTACATGGCGGGGGAGGGACCCAACATTTCACCCGTTTGTTTTTAACAAAAAGAGATTTAGAACTTAACATTGAAAACAACTGGATAAACATAACAAGAACAGTTTCAAAACAAAACAAGCCACCCTCCTGAGTCTTTGAATGTCCAAACAGATTCTGTGGAACATCTTAAGGCTGACAGAAGGGAGACAGAACTCTCCGAGCATGCTTTGTGGGGAAACTGAGGCAGGAGAGGGTTTAATTTCTTCCGTCCCCCTTTTCATCCCCCCCTCGGCATCGGAGAGGAGTAGTAGGGAAAGGGAATTGTATAGGGAAGCCATGGGGTGAAAAATGGATTAGGAATAAACTGGGGATGGGGTAAATTTAGGAAAGGGTTCATATTGGGTATAGGGTAAAAGGGGAAAGTAGGTTGCGGGTAGGGAAGTTGCTGGGATGGATATTGTTTATAATTCTGTGCATAATGGCTGCCTTTGACGGGAATACCTCCAGGCCCAGTAACATTTGCTGCTTGTAAACCCTTATTTCCTTGTACTATATCAAAATGTACAACTTCCCCATCTCCTACACTTTGCAGGTAATTTTTAGGGTTATTCCTTTTAATGGCAGTTCTGTGGATGAATAAATCTTCCCCTGTATCATCTTGTGTTATAAATCCATTGTTGTTTTTTACATTGTACCATTTCACAGTTCCTGTGACTTTTGTTGCTACAACTTCTCCTATCACGTGTTTGCGTGTTCATCGTGGCTGCCGGTCCCCCGTGGCCGCTGCCTCGCCGACTCCGACGTCTCGGCCGGGCCCCCGCGTTGCGGCTGCTCCGCGCTCTCCGAGTGGCGCTGCTCCGGCGTGTCTGGGCTCTGCACGGCCCCACGCCCATGTCTCAGCCAGGCCCTTGAGCTACGGTGCCCCCGCACCCTGCTCCAGCGCGTGTTTTGGCTCGACGCGGCTCCACTCCACCACCGCCAGCTGCCGCCCGCACGCCGCCCCTCTCGGCCGGGCGTTCCCGGGGCTCGCTCCACCACGCTCTGCACGGGGCCGGGCGGGCACCGCCGGGTCGCCCCGCTCCCGCCACACCCGGTTCTGCTGCCGACACTGCGGCTCGCGTGGCTCCGCCCGCACGCAGGAATTGCCTCGCTGCTGCTCGGAGAGCACTTGGTCCACGTGGCCGCGGTCGCATGTCTCTGAGGCGCACTTCCCTTTGCCAGGACACAGCTGACATTGTTCAACAGTCTCGGTAATTAAATAAAATTCACGAAAATTTTCTTCCATCGGCATATATTTTGACTCAGAAATTAACTGTGTCCAAACAGTATTCCAAAAGTCTTTGGTAAGAATCACATCCCAAGAAACATAGAAAAAGTTCTTAAACAACCATGTCAGGAAGTGTTTCAGTTCCTTTTGAGCTTGAATTAAACTAAAATTTACAAATTGTTGTTCAAGAATCATTTCAAGTTTAAGATAATGTCCATATGCGGCTCTGAGGGCCAGGAGTCTTTCCACGGTTCCTCCATAATCCAGAGAGAATATCCAAACCAAGGCGAGAAGAGAGAGATCTAGAGTGGTTTTTACTCACGAATTTTCTGTCCTTAGGGATCAGCGTCTTTGCCGCATCTCTGTACCGTCTGTTACTGTAACACGCATATCAATCAACGAGGCCCGTGGAAAAGAGATATATATGAACCGATTCTTGATAGCTGTTTCAGAGATGTTTATTTCCCCAGCCGCATGGCCGGGGCTCTGCCGAGGAACTGCTCAGTCACGGGACCCGAGGGTCCTTCTGCCCGCGCAGGGAACACAAACCAACCCATGGGAACGAGGCTGAGCAGGGGCAGGGAAACCCCGTGCCTGTGCCCTCAGGGCTTCTCTCCCAGGACCCCACAGCAGAAGGGAGGGACCCCGACAGTAAACGTTGGCATACTTTGTACAATTTAAAAGCCCTGAGTTGAGCAAAAACAGGGCCAAAACACCAAATCATGATGTAGGTGTGGATCCAGTATGAAACAGTGGATTATTTATATAATGACTTTTTCAGAGGACAGCTGGAAATAAGGCATCATAATGCTGCCAGGTATGAAAGCTGCTAGTCAAACCACTTCTATCCTGAAGCTTAAGTAACTTCCTGAAATGGCATCAAGACCTTCCTTACAACTTGTTCCTTCAGGAGAACCATGAAATGGAGGTACAAGAAGGCTGGCCAGGTGTGACACAGAGCCTGTCATGGTCAAGTGGGAAGGGGCTCACTTTCTATCCCTGGATCCTTGATGGTCCCTGCACACATCCAATCTCTCCTCCTGGGAAAATATCCATTATTTCAGAAACTTCCATCTCATTCTCAAACCTGCCAAAGTGGTCCTCAGTCATACAACTGTTGTTTTTGTGAGCAAGTGCTCAGAACAACAAAAATCAATGCCAAACACTCCTCTATAATGCTGTGGGAGTGTAAACTCACATCCACAGGACCCTGAATGTTCACAAGCCTAAAATCCTATTGAGAGAATGCATTGTATTATGACAACAAAAACAAAAAAACCTACACAACTGAGTGTTACAAATGCTTGTTAGATACGGACCTTTTTTTATTACGTTTCTTCTGATCTGTATTGCAGCTTCAAGACCTCTCTTTTCCTTGTGTTCTCCTGCTAACTACTGCTTCAGGTGTTAGCCACTTTCAGCAAGTGATCTGTGAGGCAAGTGCTCCCCTCTCTGCCTCCTTCATCTGGTAGCTTTTGTACTAAAAATCATCATTTTCTAATAACTCCCCAAAACATTTACTCTCTGCATCCCTGTGCACCACGTAGAATACAAACAAGGCACCATACCCGACCTGAATGGCATATCTGGCTGTCCACCAAATGTTCAGTTCTGCAAAAGAGAGCGTTTGGAGCAGTTCTGAGTAAGATTTCCAGCTAGTGAAGACACTTGAATGCTGCATATGGTGGGTCCTATCCCAGTTGTGATCAATACATTTAAATCATTTAAGGTTTGCTGAAAAAAATATCAGCTGTAGGTTACCTGCTGCTTTCTTAACTTGTAAAGACAACACAAGCATCACAATGTAAGACTGTCACAATAACAGTGACATTTGACGTTCTAGTTATGCCTGAACTATTGTATATGGTATATGACATACTTTCATAGAAGAAATAGCTCAATTTGGAGACTGGTTTCAGTAAGTCTACTTAAAATAAAAGACAGTTCCTCAAGGAGTCTTTATATCAGAAAAGTCAGGGAAATATTTTGAATTTATCCATGTCTTTCTTGCCTAGCTTCAACTACAACATAAATTAATAAATACATTGTTCTGTTAATGATTCAAAATGTAAGTTGTCTAATGCACAGGAGGAGCAATATAAAGACAAAGTGCTAGCCTGGCACTTGTGAGATACAGATTTATGTTCTTGTTTTGCTACACACTTCCTTTCTACTGTTAGGTAAGTTACATTCAGCCTTGCCTTTGCATCAAAAAGAAAAAAGAATTAACATAATGTCTCTATTTTTGGTGTTGGTTGTTTGGTATTGCGAGTTGGGGTTTTTTTTAAATATTAAAATACAACAAAATGCACAAACTGCTCAGGACAGCAGAATATGCAGTTTGAAACATAAATTTAGTGTTTGCAGCTTAGATGTATCAGTATTCATGCTTTAATTCACTGTCCATATAGGTGAAATATGATCTCCCTCTGTTACCATGCTATGAGAGCATTAAAATTCACACCATGCCTACCATCTCAGAAAAACAACCTGCAACAATAGAGTGCAGGAGCTCTGACCAGGGCAAGAGGCAGGAATGTGAGCACTCCAGTTGAAACAGAAACCTCAGTGTAATGCTGTTTCTTCCCTGAAAAGATGAGCTGGTGCAAAGGCAGTGAATCAATGTCTGTAGCATGGAGATGTCTTCTGAAGCACTGAGCAAAACAAGACTCCTGGGTGAAAGCTGTCTTAAACAAAGTCATAGCTGTTCTGCCACCCAGAGAGTCATGAACAAGCTTGAGAAGTAGGCCCATGTGAACCAATTTAGGTTCAACAAGGCCAAGTGCAAGGTGCTGCACCAGGGTCAGGGCAACCCCTGGTATCAATACAGATTGGGGAAGAAGAGACTGCGAGCAGCCCTGCAGGAAAGGATTTGAAGGATACTGGTAGGTGAAAAACTGGAAATGACCTGGCAATGTGTGCTCACAGCCCAGAAAGTCAACTGTATCTTAAATTGCATCCAAAACAGCGTGGCCAGCAGGGCCATAGAGGGGATTCTGCCCCTCTGCTCTGGTGAAACCCCATCTGAAGTGCTGCATCCAGCTCTGGGGTCCCAGCAGAGGAGAGACATGGACCTGTTGGAGCAAGTCCAGAGAAGATGGTTAGAGGGAAGAAGCATCTCTCCTAGGAGGAAAGGCTGAGAGTGCTGGGATTATTCAGCCTGGAAAAGAGAAGGATTGAGGGAAACCTGTCATAGTTCAGCATAGTTTGGGTTTTTAGTTAAGGAGGGCTCTATCAGAAAAATAATTACTACAGTCTCTCAATACTTACAGGGGGCTGCTAAGAAAGATGGGGATTAACTTTTTAGTAAAGCCTGTTGTGACAGGAAAGAGTGCAACAGTTTTGAACTAACGAGGGTAGATTCAGACTAGGATATTAGGAAGACATTCTTCATTACAGGGTTGATGAAATACCCTCGGTGGAACATTGCCCAGAAAGGTGTTATATGCCTGAAAGTGTTAAGGGTCGGGTTGGACTATGCTCTGAGTAACCTAATCTATTTCAAGATGTCCCTGCTCATTCCAGGGGGGGTGGACTAGACAACCTTTAAAGGTCCCTTCCAACAAATATTGTTCTATGATTCTGTGCCCACTACCACCCTGCCACAACACACCATAAAAAAAAAAAAAAAAAAAAAAATTACTCATGAATTCAGCATCATCATGCAGAGAAAATTAATCATGATGCTGCACAGTGTGAAAGAGACACACACTGGTTTTGCAGCTCCCAGACAGTCTGGGAAAACTCTCTCAATGCTATTGCCATGTTAAGGTAACTCTCCTGTCTCACCATCCAAGAGCCGCTCTAGTTCCCTGTCGGACACTGTTGGACAAAATTTTGTCCCTCAACCCCAGACTTCCCATAGCAGAGTCTCATATGTTTGGATCCTTAAAGTAATTTAACCATGGTGCAACAAAAGCATAACATCCCAATCTGGTGTTTCCAAGGAGAAACCCTTAACAAAGGAGACCCTAAACTTTTACCCCCTCACAGTCTAAGTGTGTGACAATCTGGGGTCAGGCTCCTGCCACCCAGAGCTCAATCTGCAGCCCACACTGCAGCTCAGCTGCACGCTGAGCTACCTGCATTAGATGCAGTCCAGCCAACATGGCAATATTGATAAAAGAATAAAAGCAGTATTGTTTAAGCTCAAAGCTAGATTTGTATTTCCCTGACAGAAAGATTAATCTGTTTCAAACCTCTAGGCTCATTCTTGAGAACACAGTGCTGTTGGTTATAAGTACCATTCAGACTACCACTTAAGGTTTGGCTGCTGGCAGCTAGGCTTCTGGAGGAAGGCAACAGATAAACCAATTTTGAGACATATAACACTCCTGCTAGGTGCTGCTGGTAGTTAAAAAAACCTGCGTCCTTCTTCCCACAATTTCATTTAGATGCTAGAAAGTCTTATACCCAGGCCTTTTGAAATATGGTAAATACGATCTCATTGTATCTTTGATTTTTCTTAGTATTATCAAGATAATCAACTTATGTACTTGGGCTTCAGCAGAAAAAACAATTAAGGTACTCTGGAACAGTCACTGACACAGAATGTATCTTTCTCCCTGTGCTTCCTTCATTACACATAGTCTATACAGAAGACTAGCAGAAAGCTTACTTTACCATGTTTATTCTCATGCAGGGTACACACTAATACTGTGAACACAAACATCATCTCCTCTTAAAGATTATGAGTCACTTCTGCGTCAAAAGAAGAAAAAAACCCATGTATTAGCACATTCTGAGAAACAAAGCACTTTAGAAATTGTTAGACTAGGATTTAGATGTACCCAGAAGTATTTTTCTCTTTTTTTCTCCAAGGTTCACTCGCCTGAGGAAAATAATGCAATCCTTCTTTTCTTCTTCAAAGCTTTCATCTTAGATGTAATCCAATCTACCTGAGAGTGCACACCCGTACATTGCTAAAAAGTGCCCCCCTCACCAAAAACCAAAAGAAAACCCCCACTCTCTTTCTATAACAGACACTACCTTCCAGCTTACCTGCTCATCAGCTCTTTGTCGATATGCCTACTTTGCATTCATGTGATAATTACTAAATTGCTAATTGAAAACCATTTATTGTACTAATTGACAAACATATAAAATGCCCTTAATAGGCTCCATATGGAATTATTATATTAGAGGCATGCTGGTGGGTAAGTCTATGTTATTGTTAAACTTTATGTCTGCTCTATAGTTAATCAAGACTATTTATCCCTTACTAAATAAACTTACTTTATTAAAAACCACAGTTGCAAAATACAAGTCTGTGTGTTTTATGAAAGGAGGGCTTTGGTGGATCAATGCTGTGTTTTTTCCACAGGGTCCCTCGTGGAGACACTTCAGCAGCACTCTGCCAGCACCCACGCGTGCACTCGATCTCAGCTTTGCAGGTGGTTGCGAGCAGCCGCTCACACACACAGTCTGTGCATGAGCTGGAGACGAACAGGTGAGAGGGGTTCTCTGCATGCAGTTCGGAGGTGTTTGAGGTGTTTAATGGAACCAACACACTCGAAGGAAGCAGGGACAAAGAACCAAGAACAAAAGCCCGTGCATGGTTTTATCCTGAAGGGTTCCAGGGGCGGGCAGAGCATCAGAAGCCAATAGTCTGAGGGCTTGAGCCAATGGTAGGGGGCAGAGGCAAGGGTGAGTGACATAACAGGGGCCAATGGGAGAAAGGATGCGAGGGGGGAGAGAGTCAGTAACCAGCAGGATCTCGGTAAAGAGAGAACCTTCTAGCGCAGAGGTTTAGGGAGAGACCGCTTTCAAAGCAACACCGGGGGTGCAAAGTGGACTTTGCCACCGCAACAATGTTTCAGCAGGCAATCAGTAGGAAAACACAACTGAGCTTAGCAAGCTCAGGAGTAGCACCTGCCTGAGCTGCCTCCTAAGGCCAGTGTCATATGGCAACTGAAAAGGTGTGCTTGCATTTAAATCCTTAATGCTTGCACAGAAAATTCCTTTACTTGAATTATGTTAGTGCACTTAAGAGACTAAAAGGGGCAGGAGGCTTGTGTGGATGAAAAAGGAGCTCCTGTCAAAGCTCAGACATAAGCATGGGATATATATCAAGGGGAAGCAGGGACAGGACACCTGGGATAGATATAGGGGTATTGTCAGAGTATGCAGAAAGGCAGTGAAGAAGGCCAAGACCCATTTAGAATTAAATCTGGCCAAGAACATCAAGGATCACAAGAAGGGTTTCTTCAAACAGGATCATAGAGTAGTCTGGGTTAGAAGGGACCTTAAAGAACATCTAGTTCCAGTCCTCCTGCTATGGGCAGAGATATCTTCCACTTGAGCAGGCTGGTGAAAGTCGCATCCATCCTTGTCTGAACACTCCCAAGGATGGGACAGCCACAACTTCTCTCAGCAGATCTGAGACCTCTTCCATCACCATCCTTACAGTAAAGAATTTCTTTATAATATCCAGTCTAAGCTGACCTCTTTCAGTTTAAAGCCATTCCCCCTGGCCCTGTCACTACACAGGTAAAACACCTCTCTCCATCTTCCTTGTAGGTTCCCTTCTGGTACTGGAAGGTGACAATTGGATCACCCTGAAGCCTTGTCTCTTCCAGGCTGAACAATGACAACTCTCAGTCTTTCCTCATAGCAGAGGTGTTCTATCCCTCTGATATTTTCAGGCCCTCCTCTGGACCTGCTCCAACAGGTCCATGTCCTTCCTGTGCTAGGACCCCAGAGGGATGCAGCACTGCAGGTGGGGTCTGAGCAGAGCAGAGGGGCAGAATCCCCTCCCTGGCCCTGCTGGCCATGCTGCTTTGGATGCAGCCTTTGTTAAAGATAAGTACAATGTTTCCCCCTTTCCAGTCACACAGGACTTCACCACTGGACTGTCATGAATTTCCAAATATGGAGAGTGGCTTGGCAACTACATCAGCCATTTCCCTCAGGACTCTGGGATGCACCTCACCAGGTCCCACTGACTTCTGTACACTCATGCTCCTCAGGTGGTAATGAACCTGATCTTTACTTACAGTGGGAGGGACTTTGCTCCCCCAGTCCCCATCCTACCATCCATCCACTTGAGAAGTCTGGGAGAAGAGGCTATCACTGAAGCCCAAGGCAAAAATATTGTTGAGTACATCAGCCTTCTCCTCATCCTTGTTTAACAGAGGCCATTACTCCTTTGACCTTCCTTTTCTGGTTAACATAGCCATAGAACCCCTTCTTGGTATGTATATTCCTTCTTTCTTAACAAAGCAAGCTCTAGTCTTCAGTGATAAGACACTGATCATGTTCAACCCTGTTTTATTTCTTATTTTTGTGGAACAGCAACCTGCTGGACATCACTAACAGCCATGCAATGTAGGGAGAATGCTGTTAACAGGAGGGTGATTGACTGCTACAAAGTGCTTTTTGTGCTGTTGGGCTTTTATTGCTTCCAATTGTAATTGATAACAGATAAAATTGGGAAGAAAAGATCTGAGTAAACAAACTGGAAAATGTTATTTTCAAATGCAGATATTAAACAATATGAAACCTGATAAGGAACATTGTATTGTTAATATTGGTGTATATCTCACAACACCAGGTCCTGATGTCAGTGTCCAAACGTTTGCCTGCTAAAAATAGTGTCTCTTCTGCCTTAGCTTTCTTATAACGCAAAGGATGTTTACTTTAACTCTACTATCACCCCAAGATGACAGTGGCACCTCCTGCCACTGATGTAGCAGAAAATTTCCTTCACAGGTATGCCATCTGGAGTGCTGTTGGGGCCCTCCCCCCGCCACGGAGCCCTGGCAGAGGGGCCCTGAGGGCACAGACACGGGGTTTCCCTGCCCCTGCTCAGCCTCGTTCCCATGGGTTGGTTTGTGTTCCCTGCGCGGGCAGAAGGACCCTCGGGTCCCGGGATTGAGCAGTTCCTGGGCAGAGCCCCGGCCATGTGGCTGGAGAAATAAACATCTCTGAAACATCTATCAAGAATCGGTCCATATACATCTCCTTTCCACGGGACTCCTGGTTTGGTGCATTGTGTTACAGAATCCCCGCTGTAACAAATGGTGGTGAATTGCTGGCAAGACACCGATCCCTAAGGACAGGAAATTCGTGAGTAAAAACCACTCTAGATCTCTCTCTTCTCACCTTGGTTTGGATAGTCTCTCTGGACTATGGAAGAATCGTGGGAAATGCGGCTCTCTGAGCCACAGAAAAAAATGTATCTAGAAGTAAAAGGAATCCTTGAACAACAAAACAAGAAAGTATTGGAACTGGGAGATCTAGAACGTTTTTTTTACTGCCTTCAAAAATTTCTTCTATATTTCTCAAGACTTACTTTTTGATATTGAACCTCCTGGAACTAGTCATGGGTGTTTTTGGGACGAGATCTGGGATAAGGTAGGGGATCAAACAGAACATGGACTAGCGACAGAAGCTCTCCATGCATCCCTTGTAATCAGTGAAGCTCTTGAGGAGCATTTCTATGGTCCCATTACCCCTAAAGCAGAGGTTCATGCTAATCCCATGGCCGAGACCACATGGCCGCCATCCCAGGAGCACATGACTGCAGCCGTGCCGGTGGAGGTGCCTGCGCTGGATGCGCCCGGCCCCCTCGGGAGTGCGCTCCTTATCACGGACCCCATCCCTGTCTCGGGGTCCCCGGCCACGCGGCCGCGAGTGAGGGAGCGACGCCGCAGGCGCCGCGGGTGCCGTGGGCCACGAGCAGCCAGGAACCGGGCATCGGCGTGGCAGCCCGCTCTGAGAGACTGGCTCAGAGAGCCCTGTGGGGAGAGAAGCTGCGGTTTCCACAGCGACACGAGAAGCCGCGCAGTGCAGCGCCGAGCCGGAACGGAGCCGCACCCAAAGCAGCGTGGAGTTCACAGAGCAGAACCACTCACAGGGCACGGAGCCAGTGGCGATGGCAACGCGGGGCCGCGCAGAGCCCAGACACGCCGGAGCAGCGCCGCTCGGAGAGCGCGGAGCAGCCGCAACGCGGGGGCCCGGCCGAGACGTCGGAGTCGGCGAGGCGGCGGCCATGGGGGATCAGCAGCCATGACGAACACACAAGCACGTGATGGGAGGAGTCGTAGCCACGAAAGTCACAGGAACTGTGAAATGGTACAATGTCAAAAACAACTATGGATTTATAACACAAGATGATACAGGGGAAGATTTATTCATCCATAGAACTGCCATTAAAAGGAATAACCCTAAAAATTACCTGCAAAGTGTAGGAGATGGGGAAGTTGTACATTTTGATATAGTGCAAGGAAAGAAGGGTTTACAAGCAGTGAATGTTACTGGGCCTGGAGGTATTCCCGTCAAAGGCAGCCATTATGCACAGAATTATAAACAATATCCATCCCAGCAACTTCCCTACCCGCAACCTACTTTCCCCTTTTACCCTATACCCAATATGAACCCTTTCCTAAATTTACCCCATCCCCAGTTTATTCCTAATCCATTTTTCAACCCATGGCTTCCCTATACAATTCCCTTTCCCTACCACTCCTCTCCGATGCCGAGGGGGGTATGAAAAGGGAGAGGGAAGAAATTAAACCCTCTCCTGCCTCAGTTTCCCCACAAAGCATGCTCGGAGAGTTCTGTCTCCCTTCTGTCAGCCTTAAGATGTTCCAGAGATTCTGTTTGGACATTCAAAGACTCAGGAGGGTGGCTTGTTTTGTTTTGAAACTGTTCTTGTTATGTTTATCCAGTTGTTTTCATTCTCCTTTTATTAAAATAAAACGGGTGAGATGTTGGGGCCCTCCCCCCTGCCATGTAGCCCTGGCAGAGGGGCCCTGAGGGCACAGGCACGGGGTTTCCCTGCCCCTGCTCAGCCTCGTTCCCATGGGTTGGTTTGTGTTCCCTGCGCGGGCAGAAGGACCCTCGGGGCCCGTGACTGGAACAGTTCCTGGGCAGAGCCCCGGCCATGTGGCTGGAGAAATAAACATCTCTGAGACATCTACCAAGAATCTGTCCATATATATTTCCTTTCCACGGGACTCCTGTTTTGGTGCATTGTGTTACAGAATCCCCGCTGTAACAGAGTGCCTCCATGCTGGCTGCTTCAGGTGCATAGGAAAGGAAAGATGGGTGGCAGTTCCCAGAAGGTCCTAGAAAGTGGGGACCACTGAGCTCTTACTCCCAGGGGAAGATGGATTTCTCAGTGGGTCTGTCATGCTGGGAAAAGTAGAATTTTCTCTAAAAGGGCATAACTTCTGCTGCTAATATTTTGATCAAAACACAACAAGCAAAAAAAAAATCAGGGTACTGGAGCTTTGATTAATGTTTGCATGAGGCAAAAAATTGAATTCAATGGCTCACCAAAGCTGGACACCCAAAAGCAGATGGTTATGCTCCAGTCCTCATTATCATTTATAATCCACCTCAATAAACAGGACCTCAATTACACGTCAAACTGTGATTATCTTCTCAGATAGCGCCTGTTTAATAACATGCATTAAAACTGCTCTGTTTTGATAAATGACGGATATTGCATGAATATTGCAAGTGTACATTAGTCAATGTTTTCCAAAATGCTGGAGAACACAGGCGAAAAAAAGCTGTTAAGGTCTTATGTGTAGGGATAGTTGTTGTGACTTCTGTGATTGTTTTGGGCCCAGATTAAAAGGTCCCTTTTAATGCCACCTACTACAGTTTCACATGGAGAGTCAAGACATGGGGTCCCTAAGTCCATTGTCCCTCTCCATCTGTGCCATGTCTTCCTGATGCAAAAATTCAAATATTGTGTCAGGTCCTGTAAATTTTGCACATATTTTTTTCTCCTGTTATATCTTAAAGCATATGAGATCTATTGGAGCACTAAATATGTTCAGACAGACAAATATTCAAAACAGAACTAGAAGTTAGTCCTGCTACTATATTTTGTTTATTAAGAAACATAAGTGTGGTCAATTATGAGCTGAAAATACAGCTGTAACACCAAGCTACACCTTTTAATACTGATGATTGTAAAAACTTTCTTTAGTCTTCCCTCATCCACATAATAATTACTGACTAAGAAAAGACAGTAAATTATTATACTTTGTCATTCGTCAGTCACAATTTACATATTTCGTGTAAAGTGATGGATAACATCAAACTTTTTAGGGGCGTTTCAGTTAGAGAAGTATCTGACCTGTGGGCACTGGGACTATTAATTACATGAGAATGAGCCACTTGTTGAGAATAGAAATATGCCTTTATCCCTCAGACCTGCCAACCAAGTAGCTGGAAGGAAACTACCTGCTTTAGGGGGGAGCACAGCATGTTCTGCCCCTCAGCACAATGTTCCACTTGAATGTAGAGAGATAGAACTGAGAAAATGTTAGAATTAAAGGTGTTTATTCATGCCTTGAAATCGATTTGAATTCAGGGAGTTAGTTGGACTGCTGTTGGTCATGAATGAATGATCTAGGTAGCTTAAAGAATCACTGGCAAAGCTGTCAGCAAAAGCAGGTTTAATAAAGATTTAAGAAGTGTGACAAAGTTGGACAGAAAGGTTCACTGTATTACTTTATAGATGAAGCACACAAGGGAAAATATGAGTAGAATCAATTTAAAATGATTTTCACAGACACCAGAGATGCAAAATCTGAGGGTGAAATAGGGATTTAGCAGTACTTAATCATTGGCTAATTTCACATTTATGAAATGATTCAATAGGATATACTATAAGCATAGAAATAATGATAAAAAACCTTAGATGATGATAATCATACTAGACTTACCATCTGGCATTTAAATCAATTCACACATGCATTCACACAGACAGAGATATACGTATGTATGTATCAATATGTACAAAGATACCTGTCAAAAATTCCCATCGAGTTTGGTGAAATACTTAAAATGCCTGTGCATTTCTCAACAGGCAAGGGTTGAGCTTTGAGGAGTGGGGAGGTGTCAGCCCAGGCCCTATCATCAGCTTTTGGCAACAGTACTCTGAGTATCACAACATTGAGAGTTGGTAAGCTCTGAGAGGCATCCCAGAGAAACAGGATTGCTGGCTGCAGTCCTCTGTGGCCCAAGAGAGTTCACAGTGCCTCAGTCAGGGCCACTGCCTATGGGGTTGTGAGATGATTGTCTTTAGTAATCAGTCAATCTCAACCCTGGCTTCAATCCAAGTCAAAAATTTTACTCAGAAGTCCAACAACATTGTCCCACTGAGGTTACCATGCAGACAAAAATAACATTCCAAGGCCATCTGTTGGAAAACAGGAGCTCATTAGGCAACAGAAGGTCCTGGGAATAGACAGCTTCTGCTGAGCTCAACTGCCCAGGAGCTGTTAATCAGGGAGGGCCTCACAAGCAGTCCTGACATCACAGAGTGGCCTGGAGGAGAAGAAGCACCACCACACTATCATAGGATTTTTTTTCATTTTGAGGATGCCATAAGGCATTCCTCCAGTCCTGGAATGACAGTTGTTCATGTATCTGTGCTTCACAGCATGGAGAAACATTGGGCTCCATTTCGGAAATAGGCAGCTGAAAATACTCAAGCTTTGCTTAAGCTGGCTGCCTTCCTTTACTGTTCCATGGAGCCAGAGAGGGAGAATGAAACATGTCTCTCTTGCTCAGAGGAAAGTGCTGAGAAAGAAATTTCTAGTGTTCTCACCTTGAAAGTACCCATGCTTTCTGATGAGCTACAGAAGGGGAGGGTGGGCTAACAGAGATACTCAATGTCCGTTTCGAACGAAAAATGGCAAGACAGTTCTTAGGAAACTTACTAGTAGCTCTGTCCTGTGTACTTATTCCCAGGAAAAACAAAATTCAGTATATTCATCACATTGATGGGAAAGGAACCATTTGCTTAAATTTGCAGTTGGGAATTTAAAAAGAAGTTGTATGTTCTTTGCAACTGAGCACAGACGAAATTCTTGTGCCTTGGTGAGTTTGCGCAAATGTGGAGTTTTATGGCATGCTTTAAAGGATTTTTAGGTACATGTTTAGGGTAATGTTAATGCTGAGCTTTTAAATGGTAGCTGGATGCATTTATGGTGAAAGTAGGACTCGGCGGGAAATAGAATTTCCAATCTTCATACACCTAAGAGCTGGAGGTGTACTGTCATACACTCCTCTTAGGAAACACATTGCAGATCAGCTGATTTTAAAGCCATTAAGTCCCACATGGGAGATTATTGTTAGGAGGGAATCTGCAGAAACATCAGTGGGAATCACTCTCTTGGAGATTTTCATACCCCAAAAGGGTGGGTGTATAAATTACAACTATTTACCTTTAGATAAAAACCACAAGCAGAATCTCCTATTATTCTTTCATTTTCTGTCCCTTTGCATTATGCACTTTTATTTTTTTCTGCTAAAGCATTTTTAGTGTGCCTTAAGCAGGCTCTTGGGAGTTGCTGGTCACAGCCTGTTGAACCATGAGAGAATGGAGCTGTGAGGAGCCAGCCAAATGGGGCCAGTGTACACCAGCTCAGTTGCAGGGAGAGGGTGGGGGTGGGTCATAGCTGTGGACCTGGAAGAATCCATGCTTGAAGGAAAGACCAGAAGTCTGTCTGCTCTGGAGCTCAACACAGCTATGGAAAGAGCATATATCATTAGTCATTCCTGACTCATACTGTTTGAAACAGGGTCCTATTTAATGGTAAAAAAGGAGTATTTTGCACCCAGCAAGATGATCTGTCCTATCCCTGCACTGCTCAGCAAATGAACTCAGCCAATGCTAACTCCAAACCGTGAGAATTTCATTAATTGTTTTATACCCTCCGTTTCTGGGCAACTGTTCCCCAGTTGCACTGCACACAGTCTCTGGCCCTGGTGTAATGTAACGCAGATATTCTGAGCAGATTGGCCAGCACAACTCTCCAGGCACAAAGATTTCTCAATAGTTCTAGAAGAAAATACTGGGTTTAGTCACAAGGCACACATACAACAAAATGAGACTATAGATGAACACCTTAGAAATTTCCTTTCTGAACGAATCAGTCTTTTGCAGTCCCTAAGAAAGGACCTGCTCATAATTTCTCATAACATCATAAAGCAGGTGATATATTTTATCATCCCTTCACCTCTGTAACTAATTTGAACATTAACAAAACAAAAATGTTGAGAGAAAATGCAGCTGGTGGGTATTATTATAACTGTTATCTGGAGAGTCTCAAGTCCCTCACAGGCACTGCTTTTCTCCCTCGATGAAATGGCTGTTTCATGAGGAACAGGATGATGCCCACAGACCAAGCAGCTTATATTAGTGTTCATAGAACAAAGGGTTTCCTATCTCCTGAGCCTGTTGGGGCTCACTGAGGTGCACCCACTTTCTCTCCATAATATTCTTATCCTTCTAAACCCATTGCAATTCAGTAAATGCTGGTTGATACAGTATCACAGGAGGACTGTTGAAAACATTGTTCCTCTCAAACAGCAGGGAGAAAGCACTTAGGAGTTACTTCAGGCAAGATGACTGATTAACCATTTGATCCCAAACTTAAAATGCATCTAGCTTAGTCTGTGGCATCAAGTTCTTATAAAGCAACAACTTCTGATACGGTTTCTCTTCTGTACACAGTGGAAAGAACATTGTTTTGTTCTTTCCACTGGCTATATTATTTCTTACTCTCCCTTTGTCTCACCATAAGCTTAACTTGCTGTTTGCTTCTGCATGTTCTGTTTCCTGATGTTTCAAAAGTCAGTTTTGATCTTTTCCTCAAGACTCTTCTGAGTGTTTCTTTCTCTCCAGTAAAAGATGGTTGTGCTTTTCAAACTTTGTTGCAGAGCAAACTGAACAGGTTGAATTAATGCAAGTGGGAGAGACCTCAAGGCTGCTGGTTTAGACTGCAGAGGATGGTCTGACAGCTGCCCAAGAGGTTGACTCACAGATACCATCTTAAGAAATCAGTGAAGCAGAGGATATCACTCAACTAAAAATCATAAGAGATATGCAGTGACTAAAAGAAGATAAGACATTAAAAATGGGAAAGGAAAGGAAAGGAAAGGAAAGGAAAGGAAAGGAAAGGAAAGGAAAGGAAAGGAAAGGAAAGGAAAGGAAAGGAAAGGAAAGGAAAGGAAAGGAAAGGAAAGGAAAGGAAAGGAAAGGAAAGGAAAGGAAAGGAAAGGAAAGGAAAGGAAAGGAAAGGAAAGGAAAGGAAAGGAAAGGAAAGGAAAGGAAAGGAAAGGAAAGGAAAGGAAAGGAAAGGGAAAAGGCATTGAATTTATATGAGGGAGACAAGTCTGGGTCAAACTTCAGACAAAGTCTGAAGTTCTTAATGCATATAGACTGGGGCATTTGCACTTTGGGATCAGAGAAACTTGTTAAGCAGTTTACCTGCTTTGTTTCTTTCTGTACAAAGACATGCTGGGGGACTAGTCTTACTGAAATCAGGATAGCTCTGAATCATAGACTCATCAGTGTTGGAAGAGACATTCAAGATCATCCACTCCAACTGTCAACCCAGCACTACTACTGTAATCCGTAAACCACTACACATCACTCACCACTAGATCCAGACGCCTCTTGAACACCTCCAGGGATGGTGATTCCATCACCTCCCTGGGCAACCTGTTCCAGTGCCTAACCACCCTGAGAGAGGAAAAATTGATTCTCATATCTAATCTGAATATCCCCTGTCCAGTTTAAGGCCATTTCCTCCTGTCCTCTCACTGTAGGCACAGTAGAAGAGACTGGACCCCACCTTACTAACAACCTCCTTTCAGGCAGTTGTAGAGGGCAATGAAAATTCATTCCCCTGAGCCACCACTTCTCCAGGATAAACACTCCCAGCTCCCTCAGGTGTTCCTCATAAGACTTTAGATGCTTCATGAGCCTTGCTGTCCTCTGGACACAGCCCAGCATTTCAAAGTCTTTTTCGAAGTGAAGGGCTCAGAACCAGCAGCCTCACCAGTGCTGAGTACAGGGGGACAATCCCTGCTCTGGTCCTGCTGGCCACACTATTGCTGATCCCAGCCAGGATGCCATTGGCCTTCTTGGCCACCTGGGCACACTCTGGCTCATGTGTAGCTGCTGTCAACCAGCACCCCCAGATCCCTTGCTGCTGAGCAGCTCTCTTAGCCACTCCTCTCCAAGACTGTAGGGCTGCATGGGGTTTGAAAACATTTGTTCCAACCACAAATGCACTTTTTAAAGTGCTCTAAGATACTTGAAAAATAACATTCACCACATTGTTTTCCACCTAGGTGACCTTTTCCTGTTTTCTTGCAAAGCACGTACAAGTGTGAACTCCTTGTCTTACTGCTGAAAGGGCAGGAACCAGAGTTTCTCATGACTGCACACTGTCTCCCTCTCTCAATTAGTACTGCTCTTCTTGAAGTTTCTGTAAGTACCATACATCTAGCCAGAAGCACCACCACCAAGGAGCCCTGATTTTTTAAAAATAGGTATGTTTTATGCAAGTGTGTATTGGAGGATTTCCTTCATCTGACTTATCAATTCGGTATTATTTGGAATGCTGATCATGACTCCCTGTCGCTGCTTGACAGATAAGTGAAAATTGTCCATGTCTCTTTAAGTCAGGAGTTTGCTGATTCTATGCATCTTAAAGCTGTCATCTAAGGCTAACAGTAATGAGATAATTAACAAAAAATCAGGAAGCTTCTAGTGGCAGAATCTCTGCCATGAGAATCTAAATATATAAACCAGACAAGGGAGAGGTAATATTTTTCATAAACTTGAGCTGACATATCTAAAAAAAGAGACAGTTCTTTAGCACACCAGCCCTTCTGAAAGTCCAAAATAGAAGCAGAAACTTTTGAAGCTAAATTCAGACTTCGATAGGAGAAACCTCACAGTTCACTGTGAAGGTCACTGCTACACATTCACTAAAGGAAGTGATCTGCTGTACTTGAAATGAGAGCTAAAATTAGCTCAGACCCATCACAAAAATCCAATAATCTATGCTGTAGGCCAAGCTATCACATCCTGTTTCTAAACTTGTATTTGCAATATTTCACTTCCTTTCCAAAGGCTCACCCAGATGCCAAAGCTTCTCTTTGCATTGCACAGCTGCCATAACTACTTCGTGTTCTTGTTTTTAACTTGTTGTAAGTTCTGTTGAGTGTTATCTTTCTGCATTATTTTGCTCTGGGGCACTACTATGCACTTCAGACATGGAAGTGTGGTGTATGTGTTACATGATAAATGTGCTATGGTTGATCTGTGCCAATAATAACTGCTTTCAAAACTTAAAAACAACTGCTTCATGTCAAGTAATACAGAACATTAAAGGCCAACTGAGAAACCACAACCAAAACCTGCATAAACCATCAATTTGAAATAGAATTAAAGATTTGATAGAACTAAAATTTTCCCCAAATGCCCCCTGTGTTGGAAAAAAACGGTTGTGTCAGTCTGTAGCTCTGGAAATGAATTTTTGTGTTCCCTTTGGGTAGTCCTAACTCTCTCCTCTCAGCACAGATGTGCAGAAAAGCATCTGCTGTGGTGCTGGGAGGTATACAGATGTTTTACTCCACAGTGTGTGTCTAGTCTGTCATGGCAGTGGCATGCCTGGAGGGCAATATTTACCCTTCTGACTAGTGTATTTATCATTTTGCCAGTAGGTTTTTTCTCATAGTTCTGGCTTTGTTTGCATTAGTCAAAAACATTTGCCTGTAGGTTTTTTCCCACCAATGAGTAGCTTTACTCAAGGTACTGGCTTCCCTAGTTTAAAAAGTAGATGTCCAATAGCTGTCTAAGATTTTTGGTCATTGGTGGACCATACAGCTAAATTCAGGAAAAGGAAAGTATGGCACTGGCCATACACCCACCTTCCCTGGATGGCTGATGTTAACAATAGCTTTAATCAGAAAGGCATGCTGGAACACAAGGATCAAAGTGAGTTGCTGAAAAAAATCTAGTGGGGATTTTCACTTTCACATCTAGCTATTTAGGGCATCCTTTTTGTTCATCTTTTCTTTTATCCATTCTGTCTTAAATATCACTTGCTCTCATTTCTATTCTTAAAGAGGCCAGCAGACCAGATTTTATATGTCTCTGTTTCCTAGGTGTCTTAGCTTTCTTTAGAGGCCATTGATCAGTGTGTGATCTATTTTCATTTGGTACACTGACTTTACTAATTACATGCTCCAACTCTTCAGATCAGCAGTCAGGACAAGCGTAACTCCAATAAACTAAATTTAGTGCCAGCCACTTTTAAATATTTACATAAATGTAGAAAGTACTTTTACCTGTAAAAACTGTAGATATCAATATAAAACACAAGGTAAGAAACACTTAGAAAAGCTTCTGATGTATGTAAAACAGAAAAGAGCTTATTGAAAAGTGTGGTTAGCTCTCCACAGAATCTCTGAATACATGACTCTGTCATGTCAAGACTTCGATGGTAACATATGGTATTAAGTCTCCTTACTACATGCTTTTTTTAATTTTACAGTTTTTATGTTAGAGTGGTGTATAGAAGAAACCTAGGAAAGATAATAATTGTTAATTAGGTTTAATATAAACCCAGTGAGAAAGAGAGGACAGGATGTCCTTCTTTCACAGACAAGTTTGTTGCTTCACTTGCCTCTGACAACGGCAGCTTTCAGCCCACTTTTTCTTCCATAGACTCTCTATTCTGCTCTATTCAGGATTGCTTCTGGCACATCTTGCTTTGGTAGCAATGAGCTCCTCTTGTACCTACAGTGGAGATAGGAAGTGTTGGCTTATATCCAATTATGCAGTAACTCATTTTCCTGTAGTCCCTCAACTCTCCTACCTTCAACTCTTACTCCCCAGAGTTTCTCCATATCCAAGCATTCTTAAGACATTCATCCCTATCTTGCTCTGTTTGAATATTAGCTGCAACTGTTGAGGATTAGGAATAATGACTTGTACTCCTGTTTGCCAGAACATTTGGTTCTTTGTATCTGTTTTATTCTACAATCCTAGTTGGTTAAAGATAAGACAACAAACGTTTACAATCTCCTAACTGTTCTCCTCTTGTGCTTCATGTTTATAATACATAGTCAGAAGTGGCCTGTACACGTCTAGTTACTGGCAGTACATGCATAAAAAACAGATATGGTTGTTCTTGACAAAAGAGAGTGTCACGGAGACAGATAACCTATGACATAGGCTCTTACATCATATATCTCATAACTCTCTTCCTGTGTTGTCTGTGTTATCTGAGCATTAGTAACATTGACTTCTGCCCTTAGGATTCAGGAAGCTGCTATTCTATCCATAGAAAGAAAATAAGAACTTAGCCAAATTGGCAAGCAGCTGTCCTGTCCTGTATCCTGCAGTACTTGAAGACTGAAAGGGTAAGGGAGATCAGAAAGGGAAACATACTGACTGAAGTACTGACCTCTTTGTTCTGTTTAGAGGATTTTGACTACCCTTTGGCATTATTTCCTTTAACAAGGAGGTTTTATGTGTAAGATATTTGGGCATTGAGAAGGGCTAAATAAAAAAAAAGCCAACACAAAAGATTCTAGACAGTTCTTTTAGGGCATAAAACACTACTCCGATTGTTCCTCAGGTTTGAAGCTAAGTGTCTCTAATACTGGGCATGAAGCTTTACCATCACACAGATCTTTGTTCCTTCTGCATGATCAATGCAGTTGCATAATGGGCCTAGCAGTCATTTATACAGGAGGCAGGCTAATTCTGGCCATAACAACTGTATCACCAGCACGGGGTATCTCAAGTCCTGGACTCACAAAGTTTCAAGCACCTTAAATGGGATACCAAAAATCATCAGAAGCAGTGGCAGGTCCTGAAAAAAATGCTGATGGCAGATCAGGTGGACACAGTGCCAGGATATCTCCCTAAATATCTTGTGGACAGATCCTCTTTAACTAAGTGAGCACTTAGGAAGGTTCACATTGCAGAAAAAGGCAGAATTATTGTGATTCCTACAGGACACTAAACGAAATATTTGCATGTGTTTGTGCTCATTAGGTTTAACAGTTTCTTATGGATAGGTAATACAGTTTGCACTCTTGTTTCTGCTCAGTGCATTTAAAGGTGGAAAATAGTGGACATAGAGAATTTCATTGAAGGAAATTATGTATCTGACAGTACGCTCTTTTAAAACCTTTAAAGGCAAAAGCTTTAGAGTCTACTTTTGCAGCTTTGAGGTTAGTATAATCTTTGTTTTGGTCTGGCATATGCAAGAAAAACAAGTCAAGCTGTGAAAAAAATGAGAAAAATAACACAATGTGCAAACCTCTGGTCTGACTTCACTTTTAGAAGTAGATACTGTATGAAGGTGTTACTGCACTTTCTGAGGGCAGGGGCTAGTGCCTGAAATAAAGCTGTGTGACATTATTCAACCCAAGCAGCACAGGGAAAGAATGAGAGAGTAGTGAGGGTTAAGAGGAAGGTGAGTCTCTTTGACATTGTCTTCACTTGACACTGACACTTGGCTGGAGCTATATTATTTTCATACTCCATCACTGCACTGGGGGAACACCTGTCAGAGCCATCCATCCATCCCTCCTGACCATGTAAGTATGCATTAAATTCAAAAAAATAGAGTTCTGTGTCTTTGGGGACCAAATATGGGATCCTATAACTACCACAACTGCAAGCCTTTCTTCCTGCCAGCCCCAAGGAGCTTACGCTGAACAGGCAGGGAGGGAACAGACCTTGGCACCACTCCAGAAGGAACTAAAATCTAGCACAGCCTGTGTGACCACTGCCCTAAACACCCTCCTTTTTTTTGGGAGATCTTTCTGGGAAAACATATGATTGCCTTAAGCTCTTGGTAGTCTGCCTGCTTTTTAATTAGTAGATCAGTTCAAATGAAACAGCAAAAGAATTTAGGTCTTTGGAAATGTTGCCAAGCTTCAAACAAAGAAAATTAAAATACATGAATTATAGCAGAAACAAGTGCTTTGCACTAGCTCTGCAATGATTTAAGGAGAACAAATGGTATCATACCTGTGTGTAAGGACAATCTATGACAATAAAATCCAGCAAAGGAAGTGACACACTGAAACTGCATGGCAGCATCAGAGCAAATGTTTAATTTTATACCTAGTTCAACTTTCATGTGTTTTATACTTTATTTGTTAAGGATGCCTATGCTAGAAACTCTAGAAAATAATACTTTACTGGAAACAGAACAAGTGCCCTGGAGAACAGGGGATGTGTGGAAAACAAAAGCAGAGAATGCAGAGACCCATATGGGGTGGTGAGAAAAGGCTGGTGTGGAACTGAAATTTAAGAGGATAAGTTAGGGAATAAGCCAAGAAGAGAAAGAAGACTTAGTCAATCAATAAAGACTAAATTGCAGTAGGATTAGCAATAGTTTCTCAAGACAAGTCACAAAGGACCATGAAGAACTTTGTGTAAAAGCCCCGATTTTAATAACACATTTTCTATATGGTGATGTTCTAGAAGGAAGCTGCTTATATATGTTGATACATATATCCAGTGAAGATGCTATTCAATGAACACGTTAGTTTGTCCCATCTTTAACTAGAATACACTTCTTTTAGGAAAGACTGCCATAACCTCTCCTCAGCAGCTGAGGGCACTCCATGACCAGCTAAATGAAAAACATAGTTCTAACAAAAGCTAAGCTGAGGCAGGAGAACTATCAGCTAACCTGATAGCAGAAAGCAAATGATGAGGCCAGCCAGGTAAAAGGTCAGGGCTGCCTGCCAAACCAGCCTGGGCTGCCACCTGAGCCCAGTAGGAATTGTGTCTTCACCTGTAGGAGCTGAATTTACTGAATTGGCTCAGATTAGCACACTGGGGAGGCAAAATTATATTAGTGGCACCAAATATTCAGAAAGTTCAGTTGAGAGTCAGTCTGGAGCCACGTAGCTGATGTTGGTCCTGATTTCATATAAAGCTTTTGTTTCCCTGGCAAAATCATGGCCATGAACACAATGACAAAGCTCTGTAGTATTCATGAAGTTTGACATCCAGGATTTAACTTTTTTTTGTTAAATTTGGAAAGTTAAGGCTCTGAACACCTTACTTTCAGAATGTTAGGGTAAGAACAAGCAGTTCCTGAACAAACCTTCCCACAAGCCTGGTTAATCAGGCAGTTTCTGACTCTGTCAAATTCCCATTCCTCATCTGAACTACAGATTTATGCACACCCAGTCTTCCCAGACCCTCGGTAATTTGGCTTTTATGAACAGCTGTATACTTGTGTCAAAACGGAGTTGTAGGAATAAGTGATTACTTTTTTTCTAGAGACAGAAGGCATGCCTGAGGCCTGAGTTTGGGCTAGGTTTGCCCTGTTTCTTGGCAGGGAAAATGTAATGCTGCATACTGATTTGGCTACAGAGCTGCTGCTATCTTAGCCAGCTTGCAAATAAGCTTCGCATGCAGTCTGCAGGTACACTTGAGCATTCTGCTACTGTAACTTGGAAGAAAAAGTGGGAGATTACAGAGCGCAGGCTAGGATGGCTTTCCCTTGCAAGATGTAAGAAGGTCAGTTTCAAACATTTACTGTAATGTTATTTTATCCAAGAGAGAACCTTTAGAAGAAAGCAAGTTTGCTTTGTAAAACCTCACAATAAATAGTATGTTAAACTTGGCACTTTGAGATAAGTATTAGGTAAATGTTCCCTATGCAAAAGTGAGAGAATTGATCTTCAAGTAACTGCTGCATGGGACAGTCCAGCAGCTTCACGGCCTTTTGCAACTCAGAAGGAACACAGCTTAAATACCTTGTTTCAGCAAAGTAGGTGAGAAGAAATACTGCCAGTCCTGCTTATCAGAACACTTTGTGTACTTAGCTTTAACCATGTGCTTTTGTCCTCTTAAAATCAAGCTTAACAATCTTCCCTAAACCTTTACCAGACAAAGCTTACTTTTCTTACATTTGCTTTTTACCATGTGCAGTACCACTTCTTTCCAGCGGAGGGAAAACGTGTACTTCTATTCTGCCTATTTTCCCTTTTCCCCATAAGCCTTTCAGCGCAGCAGACCAAAGCAATGTACTGACACTAAACAAAGCATACAGAAATCACGCTTATATTAAGTAACTTATTTTGCAAAAACAGGTACTAATTTGGAGAAAGGCAAAGTTATGTGAGGGTAAGAATATTTGTCTAGGAAGTCAATGCCTGTAAGACTAAGGGCTGAGGGGGCACACGACTGAACAGTGTCTGTGTATACCAATTTTTCCTTCTTATTTTTACCTCTACCCCTACGGTTAATAACTAGTAACACTAATGTGACTTGACGAGGCTTTGCAGAGTGAGTTAGGAAGGCACCTGAATGCAGCAGCATATGCCCATTAAAAAACTGCAGATGGGCAGAAGAAGAGTATACACAATACAGTATATTTAACACTTGAGCACTGTTACCTTCCTAATGCAATACCTATGGAGAGAAACAAGTAACAAATATTGTTGTTCTACACTTTTGGTGGTTTTGGCTGGGGGGACTTTGTGTGTTAAGGCATGCATCCTGCTGTTGACAGTCTAAAATAAGTACATTCTGTTATTTTAAGATGTGAAGTGAGAGATTTTCAGGGACTGACACTGAAATAACTTACACAGTTACATGCTCTGAAAGTTGTTCCTACTAAATCAACTAGTCTTTGATTTTTACCAGCAATGAAAGTATTCTGTCTGCCAACAAGAAAATACTACTTCAGAAATGTGTAACACACTAAGAAAATAATGAATTTTGGCACTTTTGCATCTTCAGAATGGAGAAATGCAAAACTGTTTCACATTTCAATATTTTTCTCCCAGACCATGCTCACTCTTTAACAATTGTCTGTACACAAGCACTTAGATCAGAGGTCCTATACTACAATTGCCTTCCAACTTGATTTATTTGCTGCTTATGAAGATATTTTAGAGCTGACTCTTGTCAGACAGCTGTGGGGAGTGTCCCTAGGCATGGGCTCTCCTTACAAAGCGAGGGACAGGGTAGCCCTTCAGAAGTGGGGGGCATTCACACCAGTGATTTGCACCATCTGAACAAGCCCATGGGCCTCAGCTCCATGCTGGCCCCGTCTCTCCTCTGTGGTGGAGCTGCTTTGGCATAGGCGGGACAAACTCCTTCCCTTCCTCGCATGCAACAACAGGCACGCTGCTCCTACAGGCTACAGCTCAGATCGTCCATCGCCAACCCCCACTGCCCCGCACGCAGCAATCCTCGAGTGAGGAAAACACATCTTAGGCTGAAGCCCTCTTTCTCGAGCTCCCACACAGGACTGTAGCGGCCAGAGGAGCCTCTGTCGCTGCAGGAAGACAAGAGAGTGGTTCAGCCCCGTTCGCTCCGCCGCTCCGCTCCGGCCACACGGCTCGGGAAAGGAGGGCAGAACAAGCCAGCCCTGCGCTGCCCAACACCGCTCCGTCCGTCCCGAGGTGGGGCGGGGAGGGGCCCGGCCAAGCCGGGCGGGAGGAGTGGAGTCCAGGCAGGGACCGCCCCTCAGAGGTGGGGGCGGAGCCGCCACCCGCTATATAAGGGGCGAACGGGGGCGCTGCCCCGCGTTGAGACCGGAGCGGGTGGGGTGTGCAGGGTGCCTGGAGCGAGGCCGAGAAGGACAGGCAGGACGGAGCCGGCGGGGTGCGGTGATGGAGCTGCTACGGACTATCGCCCACCCATCGGGCGGCGGCGGTGCCAAGTGCTGCGAGGCAGCGGCGGGCAGAGCGGGCGGCGGCGAGTCGCGCAGGAAGAAGGCGGAGGAGCCGCCGCACCAGCAGCCGCACCAGCACGGCCACCCCGCAGCCGAGGTCTCCCGGGTTATAACCGACCCCACGACGGGGAAGCGCTACTGCCGCGGCAAGGTGCTCGGAAAGGTAATGGCCGCGGCGAGCCCCGTGCCCTCCCGAGGCGACGGCCGGTGTGCCCGGCTCGCCGCCCTTCTCGGCGGGGCGATCGGCGGGCGCTGCCCCTGCGGGGCTGCGTTCCCCCGGAGAGCGGAGTGCGCCGCGCTGCCGCCCGCGACCTGCCCTGCGCCGCCCGGGCCCGGTGCGATAGGTCCGAGCGCCCTTCCTGCCCCGGAGTCGTGCCTTCGGCTCGGGCGAGCACGCGGGAGCGACTTGGATGGTGCATGCGGGGAGTGGGGAGCGCGAGCCTTCTGACAGACGATGAACCCAGAACCTGTTCTTAGAAAATTGCCCTTTGCTGAGGAAGTTGCGCTTCTTGACTAATACATGAGCTGGTGAATGACTAAGTGCGGGACTGCATTTTATACCCGCTCTAATTGCATTTTTTGTCCTGTGTCTCTCTAGGGTGGATTTGCCAAGTGTTACGAGATGACAGATTTGACATCAAATAAAGTTTATGCTGCAAAAATCATTCCTCACAGCAGAGTAGCAAAACCTCATCAAAGGGAGAAGGTATGTATGCAGGAATGGTTTTGGTTTTTTTTTTTCTTCTCAAACTCTTTGTGTGCTGGATTGCCTAGCCCTTTTCCTGAAATGGTTCTGACAGAGCTGTCTGCTCAACCTTGTGGAAGTAAGGCTAACAACACCTTTTTTCTTTCCCACTATCTTGTCTTTTCAGATTGATAAAGAGATTGAGCTGCACAGAATGCTTAATCATAGACATGTTGTGCAGTTTTACCACTACTTTGAAGACAGAGAGAATATTTACATTCTTCTGGAATACTGCAGTAGAAGGGTGAGCATCAACTGGGAGAAATCCAGTATTTACTTACCTGGAATCTGCAACTAATTTATGTGTCTGATGTGTAAAAGGTATTTTTGTGGCTTTAGTTGTTGTTTCTCTATGTACTCATTTACTTTTGCTTGGGTGAATCTTGTGCATGAATGGTCAGTGACATTTCTGCCTTTGTTCTTCCTCTGCAGTCAATGGCTCACATCTTAAAAGCAAGGAAGGTATTGACAGAACCAGAAGTACGATACTACCTCAGGCAAATTGTGTCAGGGCTAAAGTATCTTCATGAACAGGAAATCTTACACAGGGATCTTAAACTAGGTAAGTTCTCCAGATCACCAACTTCAAAACACACTCCTCCAGCCCTGTCAGTATTGTACCACTTTATCCTTGTATGGCGACAGCTTGTTTAGTAGAATCAGCTTAGTCTATCTTTACAGTGGAAACTCATAGTGCTTAAGGGATGACATTAAACATTCCTAATTTAAAAAAAAAAAGTCTTGGCTAGCTTCTGGCTTTGAACAAAGTATGACTCAGCACCTGTGGCAAATGCATTCCTGTCTTGCCGGAGATGGCCTAACTGGAATTTCTTTGTCTGCCAGGTAACTTCTTCATCAATGAGAACATGGAACTGAAACTGGGTGACTTTGGCTTGGCAGCTAGGCTGGAACCACTGGAGCACAGGAGGAGGTAGGAGCATCAAAAAATGTATAGTCTAGTAGTAAATGAAACCAAATTGATATGAAACTGAGAAATCACGTTCTACAGCAAAAGCCAATACTGCTGATAGTGCTTCTCCTATATCATGAAGACAAAATGAAAAAACATCTATGTTATCAAAGTTCCTACAGCTCCTCTTTAGGTGTCTCAAATTCTTGTCTGAACTGGAGAGGAAAACCTGACCCATGAAAAATAGCTCCTTCCCCTTTCTGTTTGAAATACTGACCAGCTCTATGGTGTTTTTGATTTTTCAGAACAATATGTGGCACACCAAATTACCTCTCTCCAGAAGTCCTCAACAAACAAGGGCACGGCTGTGAATCTGATATATGGGCCTTAGGCTGTGTAATGTAAGTACTTTACTGCCTTTGAAATATAATATGTCTATCACTGGTGTAGGCTTTTGAGGGTTCAAAGGGGATGCAGTACTGCATCCATTTACAGCCCTTTGTGCATGTGTAGCTCAAATGCAGAACTGCTTAGTGTTGGGAGATAAAGCCTTTTTTTGTAGTTGTACACACAAGTACAGAGAGTGTGTAAAATAAAATAGTTTTCCTTTGCCTTTGAACAGGTATACAATGCTGTTGGGAAGACCCCCATTTGAGACTACAAATCTTAAAGAAACATACAGATGTATAAGGGAAGCAAGATACAGCCTGCCTTCATCTCTCTTGGCACCTGCAAAGCACTTAATAGCTAGCATGTTGTCAAAAAACCCTGAAGATCGGCCCAGTTTAGATGAAATAATTCGACATGAATTTTTCTTACAGGTTTGTACTGTCTACTATCACTATTGTAGTGGGAAAAAATCCACACAAAAATGGCCTCTGTGGTCTAAAAACTTCTTGTATTGCATTTCCACAGGGCTTTACACCTGATAGACTTTCTGCAAGCTGTTGTCACACTGTCCCTGATTTCCATTTATCAAGTCCTGCTAAAAATTTCTTCAAAAAAGCAGCTGCTGCTCTCTTTGGGGGTAAAAAGGATAAGGCCAGATACTTCGACACACACAGTAAGTTTCAAGCCTTGCTACAGTCCACCTTTGTCTGTTGCATCTGTGTCGTATTGGTGTACATTTGTGAGATAGCAGCAGAACACTTACACTTGTGCTTCCCTGGGTTGGTTTTGTCCTCTTTCTTGAGAAGTGTAGATGGTAGCCTGACCACCTATGCCAGCTTTCATACGTGAATGCTTCTTACAGCATCCGTATCTATACTGGTCATCTGTTAGTTTGTAATATCTACTGAAATTTAGTCTCATAAGTGATTTGTATATAATGGCATCACTGCTCCGGGAGACTACGGCAGGCTTAGAAGAAGCTACTGGAGAGAGACAATGTGTTTTCTGCAGCTAACTTGTTATGCTTTCTATAGTTGAATAGCACTTCCAGATTGAGTTAAGTATTTTTTTCCTGTATTGCAGACAGGCTAGCTAAAGAAGATGAAGAAATCTACAAGCTCAGGCATGATTTGAAGAAGACATCAATAACCCAGCAGGCCCCCAAACACAAGACAGATGAGGTATATGCAAGTGCAGTTCAATTTAAATCCAGCAACAGTTGGGTGGAGTAGCTTTAATTAAATTATATTTGACTTGGCTATCAGAACTGGGGCTGTACACAGCATAATCAAGCTTAAATGATTAGCAGAGTTGCTTTAAGATGGCTTAACCAAGCATCACCAAGGTATGGTAGCCTTTGTAGGGAGACTATAAATTTTGGCTTTTGAGTAATTATAGTATCTGCATAGACTCCACTGTTGCCTGTGTGTTAACTTGTCTGCCAGGTGCTATTTCTCAATATTGCAAATACAGGGCTTCAGTTCATGATTAACTAGGGCATTTTAAAAGAATAAATTGCTGAAATCTATCTCTTACCATTTGGTGTTCAGACCTGCACACAGCTGCTCCCTTGCTAGGTCAGGAGAGCAGAGAACTGATTAATAGTCTGTGAGATGCAAATTGAAGATCTGAAGAATGGAAAGACCTGGTGTGCTGCTCTAAGCTCAGTCTACCAGCAGCTCTTTGTACTTTGTGCTCTTTGTACATGAATACCAGTTTGCCTAGAATTTATCATTTGTTGAGAAACAGGAGAGCCATGCAAAACTTATGTATAAGCCTTGTCTTGTGTTGTGTTTGATGTTTGTCTGACATCTCTTCTAGGAGATTCAGCCTCTTATCACAACAGTGGCAAAGCCGGGAGCATTGCCAGAAACTAAGCAGATTGGAGACTCCATTCGGATGATAGTCAGAGGAACTTTGGGAAGCTGCAGCAGTAGCAGTGAATGTAAGTGCAGCAAAATGTAATCTCTAAGTCTGAATCCCACCTTTATTTTCTTCATATCTTAAAAGCTTGAAACAAATGTCTGCTTTTATCCTCTTATTTCTTGATGTTGTAAAATCCAATATTTTTGAAAGATTTAAATTAGAAAGTCATTTAGGCTAAATTTCTTAATCTAGGTAACTGAAAGGTTTAGAATGACAATCTGCTCTCTCTCTCTGGTCTTGTCAGTCTAATAATCCTTCCTTTTCAGGTTTGGAAGACAGTACAATGGGAAGTGTTGCTGATACAGTTGCAAGAGTATTGAGAGGATGTCTGGAGAACATGCCAGAAGCAGACAGCAATCCCAAAGAACTGCTGTCAGCATCCTTCCAGTGGGTTACAAAATGGGTGGACTACTCCAACAAGTATGGCTTTGGGTACCAGCTGTCAGATCACACTGTTGGTGTCCTCTTCAACAATGGGGCGCATATGAGCCTTCTGCCAGACAAAAAGTAAGAATCATTACAAAACCAACAACTCACTAAGGCAGTTTAAACATGAAATATGTTTCTCATCACTAACCTTATTTTCTTTTTTTCTCTTTCAGGACAGTGCACTACTATGCTGAGCTTGGCCAATGCTCTGTCTTCTCAGCCACAGAGGCTCCTGAACAGTTCATTAGCCAAGTAACAGTACTGAAGTATTTCTCTCACTATATGGAGGAGAATCTCATGGATGTAAGTTCAGCACCTTCAGAGTCTTGAGCTGTAAAAATAAACTAAATGTGAACTGAGTGCTTAACATAGTCTGTTCCCTTTCCTAGGGAGGAGACTTGCCCAGCCTAACAGATGTACGCAGGCCCAGGCTTTACCTCTTACAGTGGCTCAAATCTGATAAAGCATTAATGATGCTCTTCAATGACGGCACGTTTCAAGTAAGTGTGGTAGCATCACCAGAGGAAATGTCTTAAAATACTTTATTGCAATAAAACTAGCTAAGTCTCAGAAACTAAGAGGAGAAAGTAGACAAACAGCAACTCACTTCTCTTTTACAGGTGAACTTCTATCATGATCACACAAAAGTCATAATTTGCAATCAGAGTGAGGAGTATCTCCTTACCTACATAAATGAAGACAGGATATCCACAACGTTTCGTCTGACAACTCTTCTGGTTTCTGGATGTTCATTGGAACTAAAACACAGAATGGAATATGCTCTGAACATGCTGCTGCAGCGATGTAACTGAAGGAACTGACTCTGTTAAACCAAATGGACTCTCTTGCTCACTGTGAATTTACAGTGGAGATGGTGGAGCAACTAGTATGTTGATGATGGATGTGTGGTGGTACGAAAATGTGACTGTCCTAGTGTGCTGGGCACACATCTATTAGAAGCCTAAATCTACTGTTGGACTAAAATGTTGTGACAAGGAGTTCCTCGGATCATAGTTTTCCTTGCTTCATGTGTGTTAAAGATATATTTGACTTGAACTCGGAGCGGAATGTGTCTGCTTGCTCTGTAAGAGAGCACCTCTGATGGAGTTAAACTGTGAATACAGATCTGGAAAGGGAGGGATGGGAGAGCTCCGTTGTTGGGGATAATTGTAACAAGCAGCTTCTGGTTGCTTAACTGTGAACTATGGCCATACTGTTTTTTTCCTTATTTTTCAAAAATACCCACACTTGTGGCTGGCAAAGTGCATTCCTTGTTAATTTTTTTTAATTTATTACAGCCTAAAGTGAAGTATTTATTACATTTTTTTTTGACCTTGGCATTTTAAATATAAATCTGTTGGCAATAAAGAGAATGGAAATCTGAAACATCATTCCCTACTTTTTCTCGAATATAATTCAACATGCTGTACTTTGCACTACAAAATATCTTGCAGGTCTTCTTTATGCTATTTTTAAAAAGTCTGGTACAGGTCTGGATCTGAATGGCAGGCAGGTTTGTCTGTGTCTATGCCCACTTGCAGTCACAAACACCAACGTGGCTGTTGTTAATTCTAGCTGCAATCCTAAAACAACTGCTGATGGAGCCTACAGATTAATGATGTAGGCCTTGACACTTAGTTATTGTCTTAAGGGCTTAAACCAAAAGTATGGATCTCTTCACGATCCTGCATCACAAAATTGGTGTTTTACACTGGCTGAAAGGAACTCCTTACTTCTGGATAATACTTAGGGGACTGTAGAATAAGGAGCTGTGTAAGCTCTCCTCTTCTTGTTGTGGTAGCATTGCTCTTATCAAGGGCCTGAGTATCCTGATACCTCAACAGCAGAATGACTTGATCATACCTATCACTCCCCCTCTACCGTCCTTTTTGTGTCTTTCTACCATTGGTTAAATGGTAACTCCAGTAAAGTAAAATCAAAAGGGTGAAAAAATTAAAGGGTGACTTAGTGTCAACTTTGGACTTACTCTGCCCAACTGATAACAGTGAGCAACCACCAGCCTTACTAAGACTAATTACTATTTATTGTGTGCACTAAGTTTTCTGTAAAGTAGCTCAGGACAGCTGAGACTGACATAGGGATGGCCTCCTGCTTTCTGCAATCCTACTGTTTCTGAACATCCACTTATGTGAGTAATTGCTTTTCAAAATTGAAGGCAGTGCCATTTGTCAGCTAAAACTATGCAAATAGGTGCAGTTACAGAGAAATCATGGACTCCAGGCAGGGGGAAATTGTCTCACTTGTGGACTGGGCTTGTTTCTCTTAGATATTACGTAGCACCTGGATCTGTATAAACACATAGCTGTCTTCAAGTAACTGTTCTGATGCAACAGCAAGCAGTTCAGTTGCTTACTTGACCTATTGTTCCTGTAACTGAATGAGGCCTGTTCTGAAAAACATCAATTGCCATCAGTGTATCAATCACAGCAGCTGAATGCAAGGAACAGGCAGAGTAACAAAATGCAGACTAGACAAAGTACAGATGTCAATCTGAAACAGCAAGCAGAGGAGTTATTGCTGGCTTGCTTAATCTTGCAGCAAGTGTGTATAAATGTGATTGGGTTTGTTATATTGAATACCATGCATTAAGTAATATTTATTTACTTCTCAAGTCTAGACAGGAAGACCCAATTGAGTTCTTCAGATGGATTCATTAATGTAACTCTAGGCAGTTCAGTGAAGTTAAATATATACTTGCTATAGTGAGCAGAATTCAGCTTCCCAGCTGTCTACTTTCTTCAAGGGATAATGGCTAATTTTATTTATAACTCATGAGAGGCCATGACTTACCTAACTCCATTGCACACCTACGGCTGCTGTTGCGTTCTTTTCCCTAAGGAAGTAAAATCTCTCTTTTTGTTTATGACACCAGTAAACATACAGTTTGTGTGCATTTCAAACACAAAATTTACTAGAGCTATAGTATTTCACATGATAAAACCACTTTTTGTTCGACTGTGTGTTAGAGAAAGTGCAAACATTTACTTCAGCTGCTATGATTTCTTCGGGTACAAAAATCATGCTTGCATGGCTGTAATTCAGGTTTGTGTAAGCAAATAAACTAACTTTTAATGTAGAATATTTAAAAGTGTATGTAAAGACCCTAGGATGCTAGTTGTTTGTGGATGGATGGTTGAAATATACCTCACTAAAATAAGTTAAGTGAATCAGCTTTTTATATGCATTGTTTTATATGTTTGGTGGTTTCTAAATCCTTATGTATCTTTCTGCTTAGTGCAGCTTCTGCTCTGTATCTTCACCTCACTTTTTATTTTCACATCGTAAAAGAAGGAAGATGTTTAGATCAGGTTAAGGAGAAATATGTTTTTCAAGGTACCTTTGTCCTGGTCTCTGAGCCCAAGGAGGGAAAGCCGCTTCAAAGTTCTTGGTGTAAGAATTTGCACCAGGAACAAAAGTTCTGAAATTCTTTCTCAGGGTGGATCCTGTCTTAAATAAGACACTGTAGTGCACTACTTGGCCTTCTTTACTTAAACACATGATGCCCCTCTTGTAATTCTGCATATTGGAAGATAAATATTAGAAAGTTGCTGGTCTATATCCTCTGCATAACAGATGTCTAGCCTTCTCTTGAAAGATGTGGTCTGCATTTTATGCTGGTCCGGCAATTGTTCTAATCTCTTATATTGAAACTAAGAGAAAACAGCATAAAATTTAGTTTGGGAGTGTATGTACTTGAAAGGAAATGTGGGGATTAAAAGATTATGTGACAGCACAAAGATTTCTCAGGTATGAATGCTGGACACAATGAAATGACATTGACAAGAAAGAAAGAAGTCATTTGTAGTCTTATCCAAACATCCTTATGAAGTTTGAAAATATATTTTTGCAAATATACACACATATTTATATGACCAAGTGCACTAATAAGCTCGCAGCAAACAAGTCAAGAAAATTATTCAAATAGGTCATGCTTCAGCACTAACAAAATGTATTACCCACTGATGCCATTAGTAACTCAAGTATTCTAGGGCATTCTGTAGTCCTTTTCAGGGTTCTGATATTATTCCTTTTCATTAAGCTGCTGTATATAATACATATGAGTAAAAAGAAAGCAGTTTAGGTATATGCTACTTTGCAATATTGAATAAAGTTTCCAACATTCTCCAGGTTACTTGGGAAACTAGAAAAATACTCTGTTACTTTAAAGCTTTTTCATTACTTTTCCAAATAGTCATATCAGAGAATGATCCTTCAGCTGCCCATCAGTAACAGATAATTTTGTGCCCAATTAAATGCATTCTAAATGTAAATTTGAATTTTAAAAAAAATTATAGGTTTTTATAGGTAATTGTGAACCCCCAACTACGTGCATACCCAAGGAATCAACTAGAATCATGCATAGCATAGACCATAGCTTTTTTTGGTTTGGTCTGGTTTTATACTCTTTATGCCTTCTGAACATCAATAGTGGCAGAAATATCTTTGATTGAATTGCCACAATGTTAGACTAGCACATATAAATTAAGAGGTTAAACTCCATTTATACATATATTTGGAAACAAATATCATGGATCATCATGACATCTGGAAATTAGGATAATAGAAAGTAAAGATTCAGCCTCTGAGATTTATGCATGTAAATTAGCTTCAGTATGGGAACAAAACTGATTCAAAAGATTCTGTTGCACTGACAACACTTGAAACCATTGCACTTTTTTTTCTCTACTGTGAAATCATAGGGAAAAAAGCCACTTTCTGTTGTCCATAACAAGTAGATGTGATCTGAAGAAGAGTAAGGTATTATCCTGACAGTTTTAATACCCTTTCCTGCTTACTATTGGAAGAAACACCTTAACCCTCATGATGAAAACATAAAAGGGTTAATGAAATCAACAGTACCATACACAAAGCACTATTACTACTGAACCAGTCCAGCTAAAGTGTTACTAAACACTTTTTCTTCAGAGGTTAAAATGCAATAAGGTATTTTACAGTTACCTCCACTAAGGATTCTGAGTGGAAGAACTGAATGAACTGACCCAGCACTTTGGCAGTTTCTGGGCTGGTGTCTTTTGTAACAGGCCAGAAATGAAGGCTAATCCCCACTCTGCATCCCTTACATACATTGAATTATCCTGAAAATGACTGCTCATTTTCTGCTGACAGTTCCAAAAGTTAGATAAAGGAAAAGGTGAAACAAGCATTATCCATGAGTGAGTGGATGGGTGCATGGGTGTCTCTCCATATACTGAGAATCTTAGGCAGAGGTGGACTTTTTTTTGTCTCATTCCCCACCCTGAGGAATAAATAGCAGCTCACTTAAATTGCTTACCTGGATTTGAGATCTTCGGGGCTGATAACCTATCACACAAGTAGGTATTCCTAGACAAAGCGCTCCGAAGTGCTAAAGTAATACAATTACCCTTTAGAACCTGGTCATCTAGGACACCATTCTTGTGGACCTTTCTTCTGAAGGGTTCAGTTCACAGTATTTCACATCAAACGACCACAACAGCAGTGGTGTTAACGCCACAAATAAAAGAATCTCTGAAGTCACATTTTCAATCTTACTGCCAACTCCAGAAGACCTCACCTGCTCTTGGTCACATTTCACTGGTTTCACAGACACAAGCATTAGAATCAAATTAATCATAAATGCTGACAATTCATGAAAATTCTACACATGAGATTTTCTGCTCATAAAGTAGCCTCTGTATCATAGCTTATTATTACAAGATTTTTTTCCTTATTTATTATAAATAATAAGGTTTCATGTAGTTTTATTGTTTTGGAATAGCCTTCACTGGAGGAGTGAAAGTAACAAGGCTTTTGTAGTGGGATTCTGGATCCAGTGGATTAAGAGTGCTGGTTCTGATGGGAGAAATGGGAAGCATAATGCATTATAAAGCAGACAGTGGCAGAGAAGGAAAATCAATGAGAGCAGAAGAAAGGAAACAAGGTTATGCCATCAAAGCAAATTTAATCTTCTGTAGAAAGAAAGAGGAGCAATTTGTGTATCATCCTCAAGGCCAGCTTCTCATGCCTGCCATCGCATTAAGTCATGGATAGCTGCAGTAAAAGATGCATGAGAGGTACAATAAGTGGGCAGAACAGGAAAGGCTGGACTTTTTAGTACAGGGAAATCCAAGGCAGCTGAGACAAGCTCATGGTAATTTAAATGCCTTTTATTATATGTTAGGTCAGGCTGCAACAGTTATGTTTGATGTTGCATTACATAGAAAATTTTAAAAGCTAGCCTGATTTTCAGATGCCCTAACCTCTGTTGATAATGAGTACCTGTGGAAATGAAAGTGGGTGGCCTCTGCTTCCAATCAAGGTTAGATATCTCATAAAAGGACACAGAGCACAATAGTGTCAGGCAGTGGTTATAAAAGTAGCAGAAAGAGGAATGTACACAGAATGATTATGGGATTATTCAGTCATATATGATGCTGTTTCTGTCTCTCTAAGCATTTGCACTGAACTCATCCTCACATCTGATCATCTCCACTTAATGTCAGTTCCTTCTTGTTAATTACAAATAATTAGAAGGTTAGGTAGGGAGGGTGAGTCATGGCACAAGAGGGTATATGGGAACATGGGTTTACAGTGGGATTCTGGAAAAAGTGAGTGAGCTCATAACACCAGGAGGAAGGAAAGGTGCTGGAGAGCCCTGAGTCAGGGGAGGGAGACCTGGAATGGAAACATGAGGGAGGGCTGGCTGGGGCAGCCGGTGGAGAGGATATTCTGGGAGGCAGAGGCCCCATTTTGAACTCTCCCCTGGAGCAAACATGTTGTGGAGGAGGTGATGGCAGCGAGACAGGAGGCAGCCGGACGGATGAGGCGTGGTGGGTCAGTGGCTGGCAGGGCCAAGGCAGGGCCAAGGCAGGCCTGGAGGAACCCAGGAGCTGCCTGAGGATGGCTCTGGCTGCAGGAACCAGCCCCAGGCAGGGCCAGGGCAGGCCCCAGGTGCCCTCGCAACAGGACCTGCAGCAGAGACCTTCCCTTCCACTCACCTTTGTCACATGGACAGGGGGCATCACAAAACTGGGGCGGGGAACAGACTGGTCTTTGAGGGAGAAAATAATAGCAACTAGAAGCCACAGAGGATTATTGATCCATGATAATAAAAGAGGAGTAAGTGAGAGCTCACATTTTCGGAGCAGGAGAGTGAGCTCCAGTGTTACCTCATGAGTTGTGTCAAGGAGAGCTGTTTGAGGGGATTCAAGGCAGCAGAGGAGATGGCCAGCATGCTCTGCTAGTGGTAAAAGCAGGTATGGACCAGAAGTGAAATGCTAAGTGTTGTGACCAGAGAAAAGACAATAACAGAAATCAAGACACAACAGGCAATGAGTCAAGTGCAGAAATTCAAAATCACAGAAAAAATAAAATCTGGCCACATTAAATGGAGCTGAGAAGAGAAGGGATACAATTTAACTTACATATTAGCAGCCTTCGCACACCTGTTGCCAGGAGAGTCCAGAGAGCAGTGACCAAGTGGGTTAAATGGAGGATTAGCAGTGTGAAAGTGAAGGCAGTCGAAGCAGGTGTCATACTTGCAGGAGGAGACAGGAGTGGACCTGGACAGGTGAAAACAAAAGGCATGCTGAGAGAGTGAATTCCCCTCCAAGTAATAGAGAAAGTGCTCTGTCAAGAGTCAACACACTTATGAGACATAACACGCATCTCTGAGGGAATTAAATGTGAAGTAAGTGTTTAGAGAATTTTCACATTCTCAGTAAAACAAAGGATTAGCAATGATCTGATCCAGTTAGATTAGTGGTGCTAGCACTGGGGACCAGTATTACAAGACAATGCATTAGCCTTCTGAGTCACTGGTTTCGTTCTCACATGGGCCTTTATTAACTGCAAATCTTTACCTCCTGATGGTTGCCTCATGTGAAATGAGTTGGTGGCTCATTCCTGTTCATACTGAGAAGGTATCCACATTACAAAAATCATCACTGTTAATTACAAGCCATTTGCATTAATTGGTATCCTCGCTGGAAGTCTTCACAGGGAAGAAGTCTAATGACTAAACAACAGGCATGGCAGCTAAAACACCCCATTTCCATGAAGTTGCTCCTGACTTGTCAGGGATTGTGTGGGATATTTGGGGTAGGTGACCAGAAATATGGGAGGTGTTGCCTGAGATGTGTGATATATGGGTGGCCTTTTTAGAACCAACTGATTTTCTGAGCCTAAACTTTCAGCAGTGATGGTGATTTATGATTTTGTGTGCTGTACCTGTTCTGGACTACTACTTGCAATGGAAAGAGCTTCCCATGTCCTAGTACTTTACCATGGTTTATTTTCTGACTTTTTTGCCATTACTGTTTCCACTTGATTGCCCATCATCTACATAATGACAAAGCAAACTTCTGTTTTCTAATTTATCCACAACAAGTGAAATTAGTATCTTCTTAATAGATTACTTCTTTTGTCTCAGGTTTACCTTTTCATAATTTCAGATGTAGAAGTGCAGTAGAAAGTTCCATTCTTCAATGAGACAAACTAAAATGAAGAAGAAAACAGTACGGGTACTGTACTGAGCACAGATAATCCTAAACATTTTGAACAGACAAGTAGCTGGTGGCCTAAATACTTTTCAGGGAGGTGTGTGAACATTGGAAATAGGGTTACCTTAAAAGGGTAACAACTCAACAACATGAAACAGGGATCTTGCCCAAAATTAGAGCCTGTAGCATCATTGTCTCTGTGTCTTGTTCCCCTTCTTAAATGTTGTATCTATCCAACTCATATGTGAAGTGCTGTAGGTCCCATGGGGTATCTCTTTAGTACTTAGGTGTTCTTCTGCAGGGTTTTCCATTTCAAATTATTCCTGGACACTAACACATTGGATGTTATGTGGAATACAGTTGTGAGGTAAACAGCATTAGTACATCCATTTTACAAAAGTAAGACAGAGCACAGAGGGAACTTGTTTATCAGCTTAAGATCTTTTTCTCCAGTGTTTCCAAACATTCAGAGTTTTTACTGGTGCCAAGTCTTCCTCATCAGGAGGAATGCTCAACATTTCTCCTTGTCAGGTGTTGGGGTCTCAAAGTAGGAACTTGGAGAGGAGGGAACTAGTGATGACCTTTCTTTTGGATGAAGAAAAGAAAAAAGCAACCAAAGCCATGGAGGGATCCTACAGAGACACATGGCATTTACTACTTAACACTGATTCTTTCCACAAACAATGGATTTATGCTGTGGACTTATTGAAACCAGGATCTTGGAAAAACAAAGAGTGATCTTGTAATTGTGTATCCAGTTTATGGTGTATAAATAACCTTTGGACAATACTCTCAGGTGCATGGTGTGACTCTTGGGGATGGTGCTGTGCAGAGCCAGGATTTGGACTCAATGCTCCTTGTGGATCCTTTCCAACTCAGCATTTTCTGTTAATTCTGTGATTTCCCATGGCTGAGTACTGTAAATTGCAATTCTAGTTGTGTGCAATAGTAGTGCTTTGTAAATGCTGTTTTTATCTAATTTGGACTGTTTTAAACTAAAAAATAGATGGTCGTGTATGTAATCAATGCATTACCTGGCACTTAAAAGGTCTTTAGATATTTTGTTAAATTAATTCTGTCTTTAATAGTCTTAAAGAGACCATTTTCATGTTTGTAATTTCAATAAGGCTTATAAAAGGCTTTCTGAATTCACTAGAGAGAAGGGATCAGCTATCCAATGTTTTCCACTAGTGAACAGATGTAAAACAACCATAAAACTCTAAGTCCTTTAAATCTCATGCTTTCAAGTATGTTTACAAAGTAAGATTATAGCAGGCTCACATAACAAGTAGAATAATTCTACCTAATATTTTCTTGGGGTGATTAAATCCCTAACATAAATTAAATTTAGAAGAAAACTTACAGTATTCCAGGTACTGCACAGCAAATTGCAATACAGAATTTACTTCTTTTCTGAATGGAGCTATGAAGAAATGTAAAGAAATTTTATAATTTTGGCTGAGTTTGACTTACTGGTCCCATTTTAAGATGGAATCTCCGTCTATGATGGATGCTTCTCAAAAATAAGGGGATGTGAAATCATTACTTAAAATAAATGAAATAGACACACCTCATTAAATTAGGTGCTTATTATGGGTAAATCTTGCTCACCGGGGTTACCTCTAACAGTTCTACTGATACCAGGAGGACTGCACTGAGAAAGGGAAGATGTGTTTGTAGTTAGAGATCTCATTAGGTAAGAGCCTGAGATGGCAGGAATGTGACTAGGGCTGATGATTTCTGGGAGTGGATAAGCATCTTTCTGAAGAGAAAGAACATGACATCCCTTCTCCCTAGGGATTTCCAAACATTTGCCACCAATGGCTGCTGTCCCCTGCAAAACCCTTCTGATTTCAGGAAATGTTCAGACAGGCCCAAGGTGGTGAGTTAGTATCTCTTGTTGCAGCAGCGTGAACTAATTATAGACACAGAATAATTGTTGGGTAGTAAGGAGGTGAGGAATGACAGGAGGAGCAACAATAAGATTATGTGGTCACTTCCCAAGGGATGGTGCTTGGTATAATGCAGCTAAGAGGGCTTGTTTGTTTGTTGTTTTATTCTGATTAGGGTGTATGTCCTATTTGCTAGTATTATTAGTGTATTGTGAAAGAAGTGTTTCTGGGGAATGGACTTAAGAGAATTCAGGACAGTGAACTTGCAGAACGACTCAGGACAGGCACTCAGTGATATGGAGAAAACACAGAGATTGTTGCTGGACTGAGATACAGAGGCTGCTGGCACTAGCAAAGAAGTGAACATAGGCCATTGGGTCACACGCCTGGGTAACAACACCACAGCAAAGTGGTGATATGGCCTGATCTGACACCAATAAAATCAGTGAACCATTAACCTAAATAAAAAGCGTGATCAAATCCAGAGACATCACTTGTGAGAAAATGTTGTCACGGGCAGAAGCAGATGGGCTTGAGCTCATGTTCCTTTTGCTCCAAAACTGTCAAAAACAAGCATTTGTGGTCCTTGTAGCTGTCATCCCGAGTACACCCTGACAAAGGACAGCTTAGTTTTGGCATAGCTATATGGCTTCTGGATGGACCTGGCTTGCACTCAGGCTGCTTGGAATGGGCAGTGATGATCACACCTAGAGTGACCATCAATGTAAAGTTACTGGCTCTGCCACTAACTGAATCTTCAATTTCAGATCTAGAGAGTTTTTATGCAGTGTTTTTCAACAAATGGAAAATTCTAAACATGTCCTCTGCAGTGTGAATTTCCATTCATGCATACCACCTGGGAGCACAATTCAAAGCATGTGCCTCCCCACTCCCATGCCAATAGCATGGCTTGAATATGCAGTGGAATCTGGAGCAAAGATTCAAAAGCTGGCTTGTGAAAATCTGAGAGACGTCCCATAAAACTTTCCATCTCCTGTTAGCCATGGTGCTTACCTTTTTTGAGCTATGGAGACTGATTATAGCTGCTTATACTTGACCTGTTTCATGAATGCTCCTAGTTTTTACTAGTCCTCCTAATTTTGGACTTGCCTTCTGTTTGTTTTTCCCCAGGATGAAAAAGTGATGTGGAGAGCTTACAAAACTCAACAGACAATAGTTGTCTAAAATTCCCAGTGTGAAGTTCTTTCTGATAATATAAATTCTCTCTCAGGTGCAAATTCCTGATAAGTCTTGTTTCCTTTCTGTGCTGGTTCCGGTGCTAGGTCTTCTGATTCTCTCTTCAAAGCCTGCTGGGATATTTTGGTCTTTCTGATATGAAAACACAAGTTATGTAGAAGTTACTCTATTTGAACTTGCCTCCATTTCTTTTTTTCCGCTGAAGGGATGTTATTTTATTCAGACAATTTTAAAAATCTGGTTTAAAATTAGAGAACAATTGTCTTTTTATATCAGAGATGCATAGCTTTTGCAGGTGTTCAAGTGTGAGTCCACTAAGAACAAACATACACTACTGTAATCTGACCCTGATTTATTTTACAGAAAATATAGTTAACTCTCTATTTCTCTGTATCAATTAGGGAAGTGTGGGTACTAAACATTTGGGAAAAATAGGCAGTTACTGTGACATATGAGAAAATCCCTCTGTGGTTTTTGGTCATTTTGTGTGGATTTCTTTTTATTGGTTGGTTGGTTTGGTTTTGGGGGTTTTAAAATTATTATTATTATGCAAATAAAGACCTGGTCATTTAATACATGACAACCTGTTACTGTGTAAGTGACCTGAGAAGCATGGCTGTCATCCATCCTCTTCTGCGCTGCTTTATCAGGTGTTTTCCTTGTCATTTCCAGTGATTCTTACTTTGGTGTTTTATTCTTTAGTTTTTGTAGTTTACCAACAAAGAGATCACATGTCTCTGATCTGACTACACATGCCTTTGGCTTCTCCTTCATCTGAACTTGCTGGGATTCCTCAGAAATCACTGGATTTTTTTGCCTACAACACAATCTTATTCTCTGCTCTGGTTTGCTAGTATTCGAATTAGAATTGGATTAGTGCTGATCCAGGTCACAAATTAAACAATCTTTCCCCGCTAAATCTGGCATCTACATTCTATGCACAACGTTATTCCATGCTGAATTATGAAAGCATCCACAAGTGACCTGCACAGAAGTTCCTGGGTGCTGGCCAGCATGGTTTATTTCTCTTTCTGCCAGTGATATAACATGTTATCCCTTCACAGGCTGGAAATGGTCTTCTCTATTTCCTGTCATGCCTTGTCAAACTTCTCTAGTTATACACTACTCAAGAATTATTAGGTGTGGAGAATTAGACACAGTCCATGCTGGTGGACCATTCTCCACTGAGCTACATATTATTATGAAATATTTTTGCTTATCCAATCCACAGTAGTGCTTGACAGTCCTTTCTGCAAGAGAAGGATAAGATGGTTCTTAGAAAAAGAAGGAAAGTCCTCCCTCAGTAGGTACAAAGTCAGCATCTGAAGGCAGTAAAGAAACTTATGGTAGATGCAAATTTGATACATATCTGGTGTTGAATTTATAGCCAACAGTCTGGCTTTTATTTTTTCATAATTATTCTTTTTTCTGGCTTGTTGAGTTACTGGCACAGAGAGGGAAGATGCTGTCAGAGTTTTGGGAGAAAGGCTGCTGTAGGCAACTAGCTTGAAGTGAAGTCTCTTTGCCTTCAAGAAACCAGAACCACTTCTTTGCAGATTGGGGAAAGCTGTCTATGTCCTTTAGGAGTGCAAAGTTTAACACCTGTCTTTCTCAATGTTTCATTTTGGTGAATTTGAAAAGCTGCTGTGCTTGATAAGAATAGGTTTTTGGAGGTGCCTTGCCCTCTTGCTTACCCTGGGACTGTGGGCCACACTTGTGGTAAACAGCTAAGGCTTGAACGCTTCACTGCTCAGTATTTTAATACTTCAATCTGTTTCAAAGTTTTCACCTCAGACTATTTTGGACCTTTTTTGCTGATTTGAATATTTGAAGAAATTTAAAAGATTGTGTCTAATTTTTGCATTTTAGTGGCTCGAGCTTGAAATAAAAACTCATTTCATGATCAGAATATTAATTAATTTTCCTGCTTGCCACTGACTTTTAAGCTTCTTGCTATGGCAAACAAGTGGATATTTATTCTACTTGATTCTTAGAAATAATAAAATGAGGAATTTCAAAGACTTTTAATAAACATTGCTGTGAGTTTTATAAAAAGCATTGTACTAATAAAACAATATTTCCAAAGTCAAATCTACTGTAATGCCATATTGTCTGTGACGATACAGACAGTTTTCACGTTCTGTCCAGTATATGCATCTGTTATTTAACAGTCTGTATCTTTTGGAATTACTCTGATGTACAAATTAGCATTCTCCAACAGTAATGCTGTGAATATATTGATAATTTTATTCCTACAAAAACTTGGTTTTTTCTTTGTTTTTGTACTAAAATACAGTTATTCATTAAGGTAAACTACTTCATATTTTGCCTTGGCTTTTTAGATCAGATTTACACATTTGAGAGTTTCCCTGTGCCAAACTGACATCAACATGAATGCTGAAGTGTGTCACAGTAAAGTAATTCTTTACAGCAGCAACACCAATACAGTATTTTTCCACCTTACCAGACCCATTTACCACTGTCTTTCCCTGTACCTTTCTGTAGACATAGTTGTGAAATAAATGAATATTGTATGTTATGAAATGCGATGCCGTTTGTAATTTCCTGTAATTTATAGACATTATATTTATTATAATTTATATAGAGATAAACTGACCAATCTTCTGACATAAGTGGTGCAAATTGAGCAAAAGAAACATAATTTTCTATTTGTTGTACTTGATACTGTGATTGTTTCAGGGCTAGGATTACTTTTTCAACATTCTTTATGGACATTAGCTAAAATTGTGGAAAAATCTAAGATTTTAGTCAATCTTTCTCTAGCCAAACTCCTAGTGAGGAACACAGCAGATTCAAAGAGCATGCTACTCCTAGTAGGTATAAACTGTAGAGTTTCAATGTGAATTTAGCACAGTAAGGGATATTTAGTAAGGAAACTTCTTGCTTTTGGATAAGCTGAAACTGTGCCTGTTGCACTGTTAAGCAGGACTGCTGTGACAACTCAAACCAAAAGAAAACAGATCTCATCTGTATTTATGTTGTAAGCATCCTGTCTACTATTGAAGCTATATACATAATAAATAATAACAACATAGATTTGACAAATAAGCCAGCAGCCTGTTTTATTTTGTTGATACATGGAGTTAGTTTCAGAAAAGATTTCGCTTCCAGATACAATATTTTAAAAGACCATGATTAATTTGTTCTGCTTAACACAGGACTTCATAGATGAGTAAACAGAAGGAACACAACTCCTTAAGTCAGCCTATGCTAATCTGAATAGGTTATAAATCACAAAATGGAAAAATTAATGATTTTCTAGATATCTAATGCTTTAAGTAACTGGTACTGAAAGTAAATTGTTAACAAAGGCCGTAGACAGCTGGACTGGAAAAAGAATGTAGCCTATTTATATAATCTGATTTGTTGGGATGAAAAGGCAGTAGCAGGGGCAAAAGGAGAACTAAATACTAACTGCTCTACAAACGTAATTGCTATTTTGCAGAGGCAGTGGAAAACATAAATTTAAATGTACATTTAATCTCAACAGAGCACTGTGGCAAAAGGTTTAGGTTGAAGTGGCAAAGACCTGTGTTTGAGAATTGCCTGTGAGAATTTCATTTCATTTACATTCTTTTATGCATGTTTAATGAATATTTGATCTTATTTAAAGTAAAATGATAAATATGCCATAAGCTTTTCTGTTTTCCCCAAAAGTAATTAAACATCTTATTGCTGTGTTCTGGGCTAACACAATGTGAATATCTAATGCAGGAGTGGATGGATTTTTTTATTTAAACAACAGTCCGGACACTGCTTATTTGGAGTGAAACCAGGCGTGGCACCCAGCAGATCCCTGGTCTTTCTAGTGCTGCACTAGGCACAGTTCTTGGCTAGCTGTATTGGTATGTCAGTTCCTTTACAACACAAAACCCAGTACAGTTACCATGTAGAAGCCATCGGACATCTGAGGCAACTCTAAGTCAATTCATCCATGAGTTGGTAGCAAAGGAAGCATCTTGCAGGTAGAGCTGTAATCTAGGCTATACTCTTATGCTGGGAGATGTTAAGCTCCTGTTCTACACTGCCACTCCAGTCTGTTGGATGCTGTGGCATGGGACCACAAAGAGCAGCCTGGGAACTGCTTTGCTTGATGTTGCTGGTTGAGCTGACTTCTGATTACTTCCCAGAATACAGGAAGAACAAAAACAACAAAAAAGTCAATCTCTCTATTTTAACATTTTGGAATAACTTAGGCTTCTAATTTCAGGTAATTTCAGAATGTTACTAAAGAGGGAGGAAGCAAAGTCCTGTGTCTGTAACGAAGGCTGGCAGATTGTTTCACCTGACTGCTTTACCAGTTCCTCAGGATTAGCAGTCCTTAGTGTATTCTTCTGATTTCTTCTTTCTCTTCTTAAAGCAATAACACAAATTTGAGGCAACAAGTTTCTTTGTCTCATATGTCTGAAATTGAAATAGCTGCTCTAGATAAAGAGTTGGGCAATCAAGTAGTTTATTTAATGTTGTGTCTTGTATTTTTTAAATTGATATTTAAAAATTATCATTGAAAAATTCCTTTTTTAAGAAACACTTCAATTCATATGTGATTTATTTATAAAACACATGGTGTCTCTGCTATAGATTTCAAGCACCATATGGGAATGAACATATTTTCTTTAACTTTTATTCAACAGTATATAGTGACTTTTTTTTCTTATTTTATTGACCTATCTAAAAATATCTTCCAGTATTTTTTCCCTTGATTGCATTATTCTCTTATACCCTTAGCACTGCATTTCTTAGCTGACTGATTTGACAGTTTGTGAAAAGAGTAGAAATTATCAACTGAAACTAACAGGCTCATGTTATTTCACCAGATTTTACTCTCTGTAGAACAATGTGAAAAGGATGACCCATTTTTTCCTCTTCCCAGGATTAAAAGCCAATACATCAAGAATCTGGAAACTATCACTAATTTGCAGTGATTTCTACAGGCCAGAATTGCTTCTGTTTATATGTTGCACTCTTTTCAGTTTGCTACCTCTTTGAAAAAGACTTCCCTACTTTGCTATAAAATGAATTATTGACAAAGACAGGAAAGCCTGATTGAAAGCAAACAAAAAAGTAGTCATTTGTAGACAAATACAAGTTATAAACATGGTCGGCCTGTTTTCAGTCATCCACATGAGGATACACCCTTTGGCTGACAAGGTCAAAGCTCCTTCAACAGTACTTGGCGCAGCACACCATCTTCCACGTCTGTGCAGTTCCTCTTACCTTCCCATTCCCGTATAACATCGATAAAGTCAAACGCTGTGTCTCCATCAGTGCTTCCTGTGCCTCACAGTAGTTTTGTAGGCCATGCTAAGTAGTTTATTAGCACTGCACGTGTTTTCCACGTGAATTTTGATGACAATGTTACCTAGTAGCCTACAGAAAATGTTGGTGGTGGGTCATCTTAACAATTTGTCAATTAGTCTGTAAAGCTGATATTTTGTTTGCTGTGGCCTTTCTTTTAACTGTAAACAAAGTAGTGTAAACTGCCTGATACGTGTATCACTAGCACAGAGCCCAGGAAGACTGCAAGATCCATTTGGAGGATTAGTCTGTTTGAGCTCAATACTTCTGACGCCTAGTAAGAGTAGTACAGCTGCTACCCTTTCAGTAGGAGAGTGTGTGTGAAGTTTGTGAGGGAAATGACACTGGCCTTGTGCTTTTCCTGATCTAACGATTAATGCAGAGGGCGGAAGCTGTGACTTTTGTACTACTCTGAGTTCTGTAGAATTTTCTGAAATATGTAATAATCTGGAATGAAATTTTACCAATCCGTACACATATATGGTGTACCAATAGTACATTACCCTAGCAATGTAAATACCTATTTTAAAACAACCATGCTGAAGTCATGGGTCATATAATCTCCAAACATTCTCAATCTCTATATTAAACTTCACACAATTTTAGATTTCAAATCAGCACTTCATCTGAGCATAAACAAAAGAACAACCAAACCCTTTTAAATACAGAAAATTACAATTCTGTGAAAAGATCTACTTGCTTCCATTTTGATGTACCTTTATCACTATAAAATTTTCACTGGTTGTTTGGACTTTTCTATACTTTCTGCTTTCAAAAACATGAATGAAGCATGACAGAAAGTTTTCTTATTTGCTGGAAGTTTTCAAATACATGTCTCAAAAAGAAAGAAAAAAAAAAAAGAAAGAAAAAGAAAGAAAAGTTGAAGAGACTTCTAGTAATATGAGCTGTCAGCATTTTGAATGTGATTTTTTTCCTGACAGTAGACTATAAACCATTATACACTAAATCTTTGAGTTCTCTATATGGCTCTGTTCATTTTATGCTGATATGAACTAAAAGTGACACAAGTCTCTTTCTTTTTTTTTGTCTGAATGTAAAGGGATGTTTGTTCCCCTTCAGCAGCAACATTAGGACAACACATTTATCTTTACAATGTTATCCTCTCTCCCACTTTGTCCTAGATACATGGGATTTTTGTCCTAGAAGATATCCTTCTTTGTTGATCGAGGCATAGTGTTAGGTTTGACGCTTCAGACACTTATAGGGGAATAGATTAATGCCTACAGCCATAGGGCCTAAATAGGATTGTCCAAGAGGCTCTTAAGAGGTACTACCTGCCAGGGGCCTCCTCCCCTTTGGCATTGTTCTCTGCTGAGGAGCCAGGTACATACTTCCAGCTCTTTATAAACAACATTCACTGAAGACCAGATTCTGATCCTCGTAAATGCCTTATTTCAAAAACTGGTCTGCTGTAGAGAAACTATGCTATGCTGTGAAAAGGATCTAAAGCTGAACTTCTCAGCAACCAGACTTAGCTCCAGAAGACAAGTTTTAGCCTATCATGCTAAATTCCCAGGTAGTATGCTCTCCAAACAGTAGATATTTGTGATTGCATTTCATGGATTCTTATGCTGTTATACTCTTAAGGTTTCTCCAGGTTCTCTACCTGGAGAAATAGTTCCAAAATAGCCGTTCAAAGAGGCACTTGTAAGAATAGAACAGAACAAAACACCTCTTGCAGAAAAGCTGTTTGAGGTAACTTTCCTGTGTCAGCAAATCCTTCAAAGTTTATATCCAAGTATGGGTTGCAGACTTTGCTGTTGTTGTCACCAGTCCTGCAGAGAAGAAAATAAAAGAGCAAGGCTAATGTTCTGGGGTTTTTTGTTCTTAGGCAGAATGTAGAACTGTAATTTTTTTGGAAGGGATTCTCTTTATTTTCCATCTCAAATTGACATTCAAAGATAGACATTGCATGACATGAAGATAGACATTGCATAATATATTCATGTGGACAGAGGCAACATTCTATTACGTCTGATTTTCAATAATTTCTCTTTTATTTCTTTTGAGTGTTAATTATTGTTATTTCTTCCAATTGTTGTTGAGTGGACAACAAAAATAAGACCCAACAACAGATCCCTTTGAGCCTCAATGCAAGATTTCTCACTATATATATAAAAGAAAACCTCAAACCCATCACTTAAAATCTCAAATTCTTTCTAAATTATTACAAATCTAGAGACATCCCCACAGATGGTGCTTATTTTTAAATCTTCTTGATGTGGAGCTACAGGGAGAATGTTACATATCCTAACAAGTATGTGTTGTTGAAACAGCTTCCTTCTAGAGTTTGGAAAATGTCATCCATGCTTAGGCAAGACAACAATACTAGGGAGATGGTAGAGATAGGAATAGTTGAGTGAAAGTAAACTGTGTGGTCCTATTTCCTAATCAAGGAACTTGCCATGGGGGAGAGAATTCAGTGATACTGAAATTGCAGCACAGATTAAAAAGGGAAAAGATTTTCAGCCTGGGAAGCTATTTGCCAAAAGACATAGTGAGGCCAAGACTTGGAGAAAATTCAAAAGCCACTTGGCTGTTCTACAAACATAATAATCCACAATGGTATGTTTTTCAAGGTAGATATAAAGATTGTTCCTCTAGAATGTGAGTCGACTGATAATTGCCTGAGAGTGGAATGAAACTTCCCATTGCAGAAGTTATTCCCCCACTGTCTGTAACAGGGTTTCTCAGACCTCTTTGTTTCAGTGTCTGGTGCTGGCCATGGTCTATGACCGGGCACAGTCTGCATAACTTAATAACTCATCCTTATTACTGACATTTAGGCCAAAAAGAACTCTGGGATGATTACTGAAGTTTTTATACAAACATTGTTGTATGGCAGTCTTACAAAAAGACCTCTTAGATAGTTCATCTAGGTGCCCGCGGTGTGAACGATGCACTGCTGTGTAACAAAGTACAGCTATTTGAAGTGTTTAACAATCTCCACAGGACTGCTCTGTTACTGTGCCACTCCTGTATGATCACAGAATACATAAGTGGCTAAGCCTCTGCAGAGAGCCTCATCTCGTCTGGAATCAAGGACACTTAACATAATCTACTCCAGAAGGACTTTCAATGTCTCTCTTGTCAGGTAAAACAGCCTAGCAGTTGGCACTTTACATTTAAGAGAAGGCTGTGGGTACAGATTGCAGGATGTCATGGGGCCTCTCATGCCACAGTGTCTTTGCTGTTTCCTTTCTGAGAGTGTACGGTGCTTGAAAGAAGACAAGGGCATATCTTACCTACACAACAAAAACTTAGAGTGCTTTTAAGAAGCAAATTGATTAGCAGTTCAGTGGCTGCACCACAGAGCTCAGTTCAGACGGCTCAGCCCTGCTAGATGGGGTAAATACACCTGTCCAGAAGTTTGTGTTCTCACTAGTGGATTGTTGGACTCCTCTATACAATTGATTTAAAAAGTGATAGACTGCAGTCCTAGGCACTGAAACTCCATTGTTCCTACTGTTAGATAATTAGATTTAGGCACACCTTTAACCCAAGCCAGTTATCTCTGTGCCAAACAGTTCCTGAACACGGCAAGGGAATTAGTCAATTGGGATGTGATCATCACATTTGGAGCTGTGAGGGAGATTGGAAGGGAGTTTAGTGGGCTAATTTTAGCTGACAAATTTCAGCCAGTTGACTTCAAGTCTCAGCTGGGAATGACCCAAGGTGTATGAAAGTTAACAGAGTAGTTGCTTTAGAGTTAGTTTGTTTAATGGCGGCTTGGGTGTACACATCTGTGCAGGGGAGACATGCCTAGCATCTTAGTAAAAGTCTAATTAGAGTTAGAGGGAATAAAATTATTACCCTGGTGGTTTGACTACAGAGATAATCCACAGGGGATCCATTGTCTTCAGAGTCTGACCTTCTTTAGGGGAAAGTCTTTCATACGTGACACTCAGGATATAAAATTCTATGTTTCAAAAACACAATCTAAAAGATTTAACCCAAAAGACTTTTGATACAAGTTGGGGGTTTTGGGGTTGTTTGTTTGGGTTTTCTGTTTTGATTTTTTGTGGGGCATTTTTTGGTTTAGTCAGGATGTTTTATCTTGGTACTGGTTATGCTGCCTGGAATATTGGCAGTGGATTGATTAGAGGCGGTGTAAACACTCACTGGGTGTCTTTTTGGACAGACAATGTGTAAAAAGGCCAAAAAGGATACCCTATAAGCTTCAGGAAGATGTGAAAAAGCATCTTCTTCCAACTTCTTTTACTTTTGTAATTAGAACAGTATTGCTGGCCATTTGTGTAAGCAACATTTAGAAGGGTATGAAAGTAGTAGTCTGTTTCATGTTTGTATGTCTTTTCAAAATCCCTGTTTGAATGTAAAAAGGCTCTGATAAAGAACAAAAAGGTCATCTCATATCCGAACTTAAGCATATGATAAGAGCTATGGTGAATTATAACTTAAGAATAGACAGTGCAGAACAGTCTAGCATTGTCTAGAACTTATTTCGCAGGGTGTTCACCTTCCAGCTCAGTTACAGGCAGAGGTATCTAAGCTAACTCCAGACCTGGATGCAGAATTGCTGTGTCAGCACAGCACTACACCCTAATTAATCAGCAGAGAGGAGTTAGGTAAATCAGCTCCAGTAGCACCGTACTAATGCAACTCTATGTCTCCTCAGCCACATGTTATCTGAGTTGTGTTGGATCAGATAAATGTTCCAACTTGTCCAGTACCTGTAACTTTGTCCTAGACTGCATCGTCTAAAATGTCTGTTGGGTGTCTGACTTTGAATGCCAGTATCTTTGGACAAATAGCCTAGGTTTGCAAACAAGCTCAGGAAAAAATAAAGTAAAAGACTTCAGAAGGAGTAATCTTTTAATTATGAAACAGAAAATATTTAGATTTTCTGAAATGAAATTCAGTGATTTTTTTGCATCACAGATTCTGCATTTATGTGTGAATGTGCTTAAGTGTTTCTCCCATGCAAACATTACCCCATTCTATTCAGTTAAAATCCACAACAAAACAGCAACTCTTCATCTGACCAATCTGCATTGCCTGTGGCCAGAGAAAGCACTTTTTTGTCTTTTGTGAATAAATAGACCTTGCTGCCATAGATCATATTAGATGTTAAGGAAATCCAAAATAAGAAACTAGGGAAATTCAAGACCTGGTTGAATTATAGAAGCATTTGATTGTCTAGTGGGAGAAAAACAATTTGAAAGACCTATTGTTACTCTTTTCAACAATTTCACTTTTCATCAAGAGGGTTGATGGGTACTGGAGCATGCTGCCCAAGAAAGTGGTCACAGCAAGCCTGAAAGAGTTCAAGAAGTTTCTGGACCATCCTCTTACGTACATGGTGTTATTCTTGGGGCTGTCCTGGCAGGAAAGGAATTAGACTTTGGTGATTCTTGCAGGTCCCTTCCAACTCGGCATATTCAATGACTCAGTCCTCTAAAACATAAAACTCACCAGACAGAGGTTCAAATTTTTGATTCTTCATAGATGAGAAATCCTGAGACACACTAGGTCAAACTGTATCCTTGATTTTTGATCACCTTATACACTAGCACACTTGGGAGATACATAGACATACTGTACATGAGTTAACATCATAGGTGACTGATGTCTTTGGTGCTTATTAGAACACTGGTTTTGAGTTAATGCACTGAATTATTTTCAATCTTTCAAGCAGCAATTAAAATATTAATTAGGTGTTTTTTCTTATTCCTCATGTTCTCTTTCTTGCCTATGGATATAGGTTCACAATATCTAACCATATGGAAAAATTACAAAGATATTATGATGTTCTAGTCTGAATTCCAAAAGAAGTAGAGCTTGTGTAGTCTGCTTCAATCAACAATTTTGTATATGTTGGCCAACATTTTTTAGTTTTAATAGTGATGTAGAGTATTTAGAGAGACTAAATTCTCCCTTCTCCTACAAGGTAGAGCCTCAAGTATATGTTCAGAGACACTCCTGTTCTCCCACTGGCAGAAGCGCTGCAGTGTTATCATTTCCCAGTTTTGATAGCTGAGAATCAAATGAGCAAAAAATATTTTGAAAGCAAGAAAAGCATCAGCCAGAGCTTGCTTTTTCTTGGAAAGAATCTATCCACATTACAGGAAGTCATATGCGACCACTTTTTTTCCATTCCCTTACCTACAGAACTTGTCTATAAGCTTCAGTATCTTCAGTGCAGAACTATGACTGCAATAATGTTACCACTTGGTTCTCAATGGCTTACAGTCTGACAGTCCCTTGTTAGCTGTGTCTTTGTTATCAACACTTCCAGAGTGAATCAACAATTTCATAGGAAGTTTTGATTTCTAGATGTTGATGAATTTTTGACAGAACTGAAAACTGGAGCTGAGGCACTTGATAATGCATTGTGATGACGGGATATCCTCAGGCACCCATTGTCTATTGAAGCAGGGAATTATTTAAGAGGCTTGCTAGAATTATGATAGTTTGCATCCTGTTGTCCAATTTCTACCAGACAAATTAGTTTTACTTATATTTCTAGAAATTATATTCTTCACTCTTATTGAATTGCTCTGATTAAATTACAATAGAAAGCTGGTTTTTATAGTCCCTTGTGCTACAAAGGTTGGGAAGAAATGCTTGCGGCCCACCCTCTCTCCATTTCCTACTCACATTTCAATAGTTTCTTACAAGTCCTGCTTATCATTTTTTCTGCCAAGGTTTATTACATTGTGATTAAATTGAGAAATTACCCTGTCCTGCAATGTTTGAGACGAGGAGAGCAATACTGAACTTTCATTTAAAACAAAAGGGATAGTCGTGTGTGATGTATCCAGTAAGTATAATCTATAACAAACAGTAATAACATTATTTCATAGGAAAAAAAAGCCTGCAGAACTTCTAGAAAAACATTACTTAGTGAAATTGTATGACCAAAACTGAATCAGGCATATAAGTAGCAGGTTTTGTTTTATCAAGCACATGAGAAAGCATGACCACCTTTTCCTAGTTGGGATATGCATATGCCCATTTCATTTTGCATGTGATATCTGTTGTCTTAACATTGTAGGACTAGTCCTGTGGCAAGTTATATGTTGTTTTGGCACTAAACTGCAGCTAGAGAAAATGCCTTAAAGCAGGGCTCCTTTGAGTACTGGGCACAACTCAGCACTGTGACTTCTCCCTTGCTTTCTGTACTACATGCAAATAATTAGGGAGTCACCCTAATCTGCAGACCATCTGCTTCTGTCACAAGGGATCCTGGACAGAGAAAGCAGCCACAGCACTGTGTTGCATAAATGCAGGTGCTACAGCCTTCACCGTGTGCTTGTCAATTCTCAGGAATGCCAAACAATGGATTGTCTCTGTCTTGCCATTCTGGACAGGCAGGCAACACCAATACAGTCCTAAGAGTAAATCCCAAGTCAATCCGTAATAGAAAGATATTGGGGAGAAAAGTTCAAAACAAAAACTTGCCTAATGATGAGCTTCCTTTTGTTTTCCTTTGAGCTTCTTGATAGTGATTCTGGCATCTTCAGAAAGAAAAGACAATATTACGTGAACTTCTGGAATAGGGAGATACAGGAGTCATTAGCAAAATCTTGCCCAGTACAGGGTTAACAGAGCCTGCTCTTGATGGCCTCGGTTATACAGCTCTCCTCACATATTGCCACTTAGATCCTTTCCCCATGGCATTGTCACAACATATTAAAGCCCCCATCCTGCAAACACTTCACGCCTGTGGGTAGTCAGAGTTAATCACATGCATGAGCGTTTGCAGGACAGCAGCCTGAGAGATTAAAATCTAGAAAAGCAACCATATAAAATGACCTATTTTGAGCAGGAAGAGAAAGGGACTCATCAGAAGTTCTTTGTAGCTTACTTGTATATAACATTGTAAAATATGTCATGTATTACATTTTTACAAAACATCTTTCTCTCCTATAGCACCATATCTAAAAACATAGCAGCAAAAGATGAAATGTGCAACTGGCAGTTTGCCAGCATTTTAAATCTGTTGATGTGGCCATGACACAGAAAGCCAGACACAGGAACAGCTGTCTGGCACAGAAGTGTCCTGGACTTGTTCATTAATAGAATTCCCAAACAGCATTTGTCACAAGTTCTGGAGATTAGGAGTTGTGATTATGGAATTGTAACACAATGAAAAATAAAACAAATGTCAAAAAACAAAGAGAGATCCTGTTACTCGCTAATTGTCATGCACTCAGCAGCTTCAACAGCCTACTTAGCACCTGCCTCTTTAATAGGTTTTAGCAAGAAGGCTGGGACCAGACCCTTTTTTTGTTGCAGCAGTTAGTTCAGTTAGTTTGCAAATCAGCCCTACAGCATTATTTAAAAAAAAAAAAAAAGAAAGAAAAAGTAAAAAAAAAAAAGGAAAAAGTTGTTTATTCTGCGTTCTTTGAATGGTAAATGCTAAACAAATGCCTTCTTTAAACTATTTCTTTCTCTTTATATATATTTATGTGTTTTACTGAAAACCAAGGTACTTTGTGGCCTGCCAGTGCATTTCCTACAGGTTGCTAAATATGTTGCATTTCGTTGCCAGACAAAGAACAATGTTGCAGGAAAGAAATCTGGGGGGTTTTTCCAAGTAATTGCCAACTACTCTTTACTTCCCTGCTATATCATGCCTTTCTGAACAAGGTTTCGTTTTTCACACCTCTTTTAGGCTAATTCAAGCTGACATCTTTAAATCCCATCACTTGACACTGATGTGCAGATGGAAATGCAACACTCATTATGATAGTTAAATATGATGGCTGATATAAATTCATCTACCCCCACTTTTTCTGTCCTCTTTTCGCAACAAAGACACAAAACCAGAGTAATCCACTATCTGAGGATGGACTATGGGGAGACAGAAATCATACTGTTGTCTAAATTTATGCACATTAAAACCAACCACAAATGTTTTATTCCAGCTGTGCAAGTGATTGGGGTCTGTGGATCCATAGGAGTACAGCCTGTTGAGTTTTAACTTAGAAATAGTCTTCTGTGTTTAGGAAGAAAGATAAGTTTAGCCTCTTTGGATGACCTTGCATTAACCACCCTCTACAGCTGCAATGTGGCATACGAGCCAGCTTTACGTAACATTACCTCTACCTGCTCTAGGGGCTGAAAGCACTAATAACTGACGGGCTTCAGGTAATGACTAAACTGCCAAATATTTGGGTTTCTAGAAACTTCCTTAAGATGCTGTAACTTGTAACTGGTTTTAATTCTTAGGAGCACAATCTGAATATTTTTTTTTGTATGAGTTACACCAGAATCAGAAATACTGCAAGAGCAGTATTTTTGTCTTCATCTCACACTTCATCTTGTAGTTGCAGATGGTGAAAAGAGAAGAACAAAAGTATTAAATATGCTTAGCAAACAAGCAAACAAGACCAAGAGTCTAACTAACAGTCCAAAGTTTCGGCAAATTCTTTTCTATGGTATTAATTTTACATCTTGGTTAAATGCTATGAATGCAATTGCCACTGCAGGAATTCCACTGTGGTTAACTTTCATGGGAATCAGTGTTGAAATTTGGATGTAGCACCTGGGCTATCTGTTGCAACTTGCCTTAAAAGAAAGAGCCGTTGAGAAAAATCCCTTTTCCATACACCATGGCTCTTTACGCCTCCACGATGGCATGCAAAGTCTCTATAATGAAACCTAAGGGATTTCTCATTGTGTAAATTGCAGTCTGGACTTGATGTAGTCATTTTATGTTATCCCTCCTCATAGATTTCACAATTAGAGAGATATGGGTGAAACATTGTTAGGCTGGGGTCATTTTTGACTGTAAAACAGCATAGGAGGTCTCTAGGGAGCCACTAGTGAGGTGCAGTTATCTTGCCTTAATGGTGAGTAAATGGGTACAGTTTCTTATGTAAGACTTTTTTCTCAGGCCCTCTTGGGCTAAATTTTCTGTCATGTGTGTCCTAAGCTGTGCAGTGAGAAGTACACATTTATGTTATTCAGCTGTAAAGATGTACTAATAGCAGTATGTGAACATGGTAGAAATTGTGCTGCAAAGAGAAAATCAGACATAACAAACAAATGAATTTTCTATGATAATGATGACTGAAAAAAAGAGAAGCAGTTCTTTTTGAAAATATTTTGTATAAATATACTAATTACAATGGTTTCATTATGGCAACAGTCTCCTTTTAAAAGTTTCAGTTATTTGATTTATTATTGCACAATATTACAGGTGGGCAGCTTCCTAGACAGAGGTGTATTGGATTTTTTCATACCTCAAGAATTATTCTAATTCATGCAAATTCGAGTCGCATCTACACATCAAAAGGAAAACCTGCTTTCAAATGGTCATTGAAATTTAATTTTTTCTGGTACCTCTTTTGCACCAATAAGCAGTGCTATATTCTCTGGAAGCATCTATAATTTCTTCACTTGGATGACCTAATCATAACTCCAGCCATTGAAAATACAGTTATGCTTTCATTCTTTAGCACATGTTGAGGATGCAGGAAGAGCTCTGATGCCCTTCATTTTGTATCCTGGATGGATGCTGAAGATAACCACACTAACTAAAAACTCTAACAGAGGCTACTGCTATCATCCCTAACACTAGTGTAGTCAAATTTGTATCTACTCAAATGTAATGATTTTTTGCGTGATCACTCTGTATTTGCAGCAAAAGTAGCTGCTCTCACAAAAAAAGTCTTAATTGTCAGTAGCATCTCATTTTACTGGAGGTAAGTTACAAGTCTTTAATTGCCATTTGAAAAGACTGCTTGGATAGCTCCAGGGAAATTTCTTTAAAATCTTGCTGCACTACACACACTTTAATTACAATTAATAATTTAGTTTATTTTAAAAAACACAATATGTAAATTGAGTAATAAATTTGCCAAGCATTTTTTCAGGTTCTAACTGAAGTCTTATCCTCTGTAAACTCAGCTCTACTGAGCACATCACACTGCACAGAATGGAGGACTTATCTGAAAACCACGGACGTGATAGAGAGAATCATATTGCAAATGTCCTGCAGAAAGATGAGGCACAAAACCTGAAGCTTTGTTGCTTAAGAAGGTTAAAGCTCAAGAAATTTTTCTATATTCGGTAAACCACTGATCCTTGAATATTTTGCTCTCAACCCCTTATTTTTTGTTATAATTACAGTATGACCAGTCTGGTTGTTATGTTGTCATTTGTTCATGTGTTTTGACCATGATACTTCTGTTTAATTAGTGATGTCTCATTATGAAGTGCCTAAGGATGTTATGGTGGAGATTGTTTTTGAGATGAAGCTGAAGAACGCTCTTCCCATTGATATTGTATTTCATGCAGGCACCCTAGAGTGTATGTGTTTGCAGTAGAATAAGAAGATGAAGGAAGTCTGTCCTCTTCCATCCCCTTGTCAACCTGGTACTGCAAAAGAAATAGACTACCCAGCTAGGAAGGCTTGTGTGACGGGGTCCTTTGTGAGGATGGTGCTGGTGTAGTCACTACCTCTTCCTCTGAAGGTTCTAACACAGGCAGGGAAAAGAAAACCACACAGAAATGACATTTCATGGCATATAATTCAGGGGAAATATCATTAGTAAAGGTAAATTTTTGTGCTACAGTTTTCCAAACTTGAGAAAACTTCAGCCTGTCAGTTAACTTGGTTGTAGATCTGTGTAAGATCTACTTAGATCTGCTAGATCTACTTTACCATTAGGTCTAGTAAAATGAGTGGTCCAGCATCTACTTGCATTTAGCAAGCAGTGAGGAGTCTGAGCTGCAAAGATCAGATTCTCACAGGCACAGATGGAGAATCAAAGCCCAACCCAGTCTCTGTTTCAACCTTAATGCATGAGTACACAATGAGACAGTATTTACACAGGAAGGTGATCTGCTGCAGGACATTATTTCAATGCCTGACTGCTGGATGTGGCATTCAAAATCTAACAGCCTTCTGTGCGAATCCTGCACTTCCTCTCCGAATTCAGTGCAGCACTTTAATATGTTTGCGGTCTTTTGTTTTTTTGGGTTTTTTTTAAAGTTGTTGTTTTAATATTTGGTTTAAATGTGAAGGTGAGACCTGTGGTCAGGCTGACTTTCCCAAATGCTACACAGCAGTGAATTTTTTGAACTGAGATATGAGGCATAAAATGATTTTTAGGAGAAGACTGACACACTGTTGATGAAAGCCGAGCTGGAGAACTCTTACAGATTAGAAACACATCCATATCTGTATGTATTTTTGTAAAGCACCAGAACAGCTTTGCATTGCATGTTCCTTTCCACCTCTTGGAAGAACCAAGGCTCTGTGGTGTGAAAAAGGAATTCTCAGTATTTTAAAAATTATTCAGACATGTCCTGGACCTTCTGTTAGGAAATCATACAGTCAAGTGTTTACTAATACAGAGTGACTAACTCTCCATTGAGCTAACAATGACACAAGCTTTGTGGCAAAGCTTTCACTGTGCAAGCATGACCTATCATAGTTACAAATGCCTGCTGTGAAGTTTTCCCTATCACTGACGTTACTTAATTATTTCCAACCACAATTAAATAGGGCAGTTTTGCTTTCTGGTATGAATATTTCTTTACAGAGCATAATTATTCCATGCCCTGACTGACCTAAATAGAGCTGTGTCTACCAAATGGATAACACTAAAATAAAGAACTAAGAGAGTTGCAGAAGAGGTCCTGTTGTCCTGATACTGTCCTTCTCAGCAAAAGCACTCATATTCTGAAACCATCCCTGGGTTAGAAAGCTGTAGTAGTTAATATGGTGTTAATTGTTTATTGAAGTGTTGCAGTTTCAAAGTTTTTCTATCTCATCGCTTCTTGATAGATACAGCTTTGGATTTGTCCTGTTTTTATCTGAAACCACAGTATTTTGCAAGCCTGGGGGTGTGTCATTTTGAGAACTTAATCTTTTGCAGATTCGGATACCAAAATTCAAGTCTTCACAAACATTCTATTGCTCACAAAAGTGAAAACATACACAGTTACAGAGATATTTATTACCATGAGAAATCTTTCACCTATTCAGATACTCTAATCTCTTAATGAACCTAGAGTTTTGTGGTCATAGAGACATTAATTGAAAAAAGTGACTTAGTCTGACTTCCTTTTCAGCATTGCAATATTTATCTTTCACTCCTGATGCTACAGGGGAATTCAAAGCCTTATGTGCAGTATCAATACTGTGTACATGGAGCTGTAAACTCCTAATGATGATATTCTACTTAGGGTAGAGGTGCAAAAGATCCCTGGAGTACTCTCATGTGAACCAAGACAACAAAAGTATGTCTTAAATCCCATGTGTTTTAATCTTCATTGATGATCTCTGGCATCCCTCCATCCTCCAAGGATCAGAACCTGATAACCTAGAGCATGGTACTTAACCTGATCTTCCAAACCTATTGCTTCAGGAATGCAGCATCATGTTCTAGTCTGTGCATAGGGAAGCAAAATCATGGGGCCCAGGCCTGTTCTCAGGACAGATTGATTTCGTGTTAAACAATCACTGAAAAAAATGTAGAAATTATTTTGGTGACCCAAGGAAGGCACAGTTCACATCTGCTAGGGACAGCAATAATGTCTGCCTACACAGGAGTGTCAGCTTGTATTCTTGTCCAATGAATCTTTTATTCCCTCTGCAGTAGAAAGGCTTCAGTTGGAGTGGGGACTGTCCTTTTCACACAGACTAGCTTGCAGTTTGTTGTAGTGAGACTTATTTTGAAGTGAATTTCATATACTTCTTAACAGTGAACATCCTAACTACTTACTCTCTTCCCCATGTAAAATTTCTGTCCTCAGTGTTGATAGCCAGTGTGACCTTAATATGGGCTCAGAGACCAGAACTCTAGGCTTCTTGTGAGGATTCTGTAACTATAGAAACATGTTTGCAATATAATTTTTAAAGGTAATTCTATGACGCCCACATCAGATGGCATGCTATTAAAAAATCTGGGATCAGTAAAATAAAAAAAATAAAACCACACTGGTCTGATTTTTTTATTAATTTCAATAAAATCTTAACATTTTGTAGCTCTTCTAGAGCTACTATATTATGGCCAATCTCAGTGACTGGAGTGTCAAGGAAATAAATCGTAGAATCATAGGATTATAGAATTGTAGAGTGGCCTAGTTCAGAAGGGACTTAAAGGATCATCTAGTTTCAACCCCACTGCTATGGACAGGTACACCTTATGCTAGACCAGGTTGCTCAGAGCTTCATCCAACCATTTCTAGGGATGAAGTATCCAGAACTTCTGTGGGCAACTTCTTCCAGTCCCTCACTACCCTCACAGTAAAGAACTTCTTCCTAATACCTAATCTAAATTTACTCTCTTTCAGTTTGAATACAACCCTTCCTTGTCCTTTCACTACAAGGCCTTGTAAAAAGTCCCTCTCGATATTCCTTGTAGGCTCCCTTTAGGTACAAAAAGGCTCCAATTAGGTAACCCTGATCCCTTCTCTTTTCCAGGCTGAACAAACCCAGTTCTCTCAGTCTTTCATCACAGACAGATGCTTTTCCCCTCTAGTCAGCTTGGTGGCCTCCTCTGAGCTTGCTCCAGCAGTTCCATGTCCTTCCTGTGCTGGGACCCCAGAGCTGGATGCAGCCCTGCAGGTGAGGTCTCAGCAGAGCAGAGCAGAGGGGCAGAATCCCCTCCCTGGCCCTGCTGGCTGCACTGCTCTGGATGCAGCCCAGGACACGTTTGGCTCTCTGGGCTCTGAGTGCCCATGGCTGGGTCATGTCCAGCCTCTCACCTGCCTCCATGTCCTTTGCTTTTCCTGTAGAAACATGCAGTAAGATTTCTGAAGGAATTGAGAGAACTTAAACACAAGAGAGTGAATGTCATATTTCAAGATGTGTAAACAAATATAAACTGATACTTTTTGAACATGTTATGAAGAAACCATGCTATTAGATCTTTGCAACTGTTTCCTCTTCTCATTTGAATTACTTTCTTGAAGGACTGAACAACTGATTTTCATCATTGTTCAAAGCTCCAGTTCTCCCACTGATTTGCTGTTTGGCTGTGCTGACACGTCCTTAGGTGTCCTTTGCTGATAAATAATTAGATTAGTTAACAATCTCACTCAGTAATGCTGTACTCAAACCAATTGTGAAACATCAAACAACCATATAAAAAATAGATCACTGGACCAAAGAGATTAGAGTAATGGATACATTTTTCATGCCCACCCAAATTTGTTTTCCATCAAAGTAAAATCTGGGGAAAATTTTTTGAGCAAAAGGGCAGATTTTTTATATGATTATCAGTTGATAATTCAGATTTTTATGAGGAGTCTATGTATGCTTGTGGTTAAAATTATTAATTACCTGTTGAAGAGCTGTTGGAAGAGTGCTGACATGCCCTGAACTTAGACAGACTTTTCAGTTCCAAAGGCCCTTGAGACTTCAGGTTGTCTGGGAGGCCTGTGAGACCAAGTGATCAGTGAGCTACAATGGCACCATGAGCCACTGTGACCTTGTCACAAACTCAGGGAAATTATTAGACACTTGACTTTCTCTTAAGGGTGAATTTTACAAGAACAGGTGATTGATTTATGGATATGATTACCCTTCTCTCCATATTACTCCCTCATTTCCTTTAAAATGGACCTCTGTCTCCACCAGCAAGCACACTATTTTTCAGACTTTCTCTACTCTGTGTTTGTACAAATGCTGGACATTTTTTTTTGTTTGTGTGTTTCTCATGCTGTGCACACTGCTAATCGTGATATATCAGTTCTATTTGAGAGAGTTTTGAAACAGATTGAACAAACTCTGTTGAGGAAAAAAGCCCCAAATATCCCAAATACTACCATGAAAAATCTTCAATCTGTCAGAGATGCTAAAACTGACAATTTCACTGTCTTGTTGCTGTGTATGAACAGGTAAAGAGTCTTCTGAGGACTTTTTCCTTTCATGAACTTGTAAATATGAGAGTCTAAACATACTATGCTCAACATACTTTGTAGGAAGCACAAAGGAAACTCTAGGTGCACAAATGTAGCATTGCATGATGCTCTAACACAGGTACATCTCACCTGTCCTGTCATGTATGAGCACACCACCTGGCAGAAATAACTGGAAGACCCGATATTAGTAGCACACAGTTTCTTAGATGTCATGGAGGTTAAAAATGGGGTGAAAGGACTTGCCAGTCCTATGGGTCTGGCATGTACTTAGAGTACCAGACATTCTGCTGATTAAGAGCATCTTTGTTGAGAACATATTTTTTGACAAAGTGGAAACACTCCAACCAAGAAGGCTGTTAGTTTGCATTCTTCCTGTACAATAACAGGTATTGGGAATTGTTCTGTACAGGGGACTGTCTGTATCTTTCTGACACTCTGGTAAAAGCTAGCTGGATTGATGTGATGTGCTGTGAAGTTACCTGTGCTGGGTAGGGTTCAGGGTATTGGTGTGAATTTGGCTTCTGCCAGAGGCTTGTCTCTGATCATTGAGCAACACTGCGATACAAGTCTCTTTGTCAAAGAGGCTGACAAAGGGAGATGAAGGAAAGAGTAGAAGGAAAGGACATAAGTAACCATAGTTGTGCAGAGAGCCATGTGCTGCTGTGCACTGCATGAGACCCAAAATTAACTTGAGGGCTCCTGTCAAATTCAAGTGTGCCAAGAGTGGCTCCTGCTTATAAAGTAGCAGATGGGGTGCAGGGTTTAGGAACGTTGGGAATTTTTATGGTCCTGGTGAAAGGTAAGTGGACTTGACCCATTTTCCCTGTGAGCTCCATCAGTGGTGTAAGGAAATATCCTTTGTTAGAGATTTCTCTGCCAGCTGACTTTGTTGGCTTGTGTGTCCCAGCGGTGCTGTGGGAGAACACATCCCCAAACTGTCAGCTAGTCAGTTTTCTATCTGTCCATTCATTCCTGAAGTTATTCTGTCCTAGTCACATGGGAGGCAGGCACCACAGCCAGTTTTGGTGGCTGGGGTTCAGCTCCCTGCTATGTTTCATCAATGAATGAAGCAAAATGATGTGTTGCACTGATACCTTGCCAGCAGATCAATTGCTCTCATGCTATGTTGCCATTCAGTAGAGACTTAATTGCAACCTTTGACAAAAGAAGGACTAGGGAACATAGCATCTAAAGTCACACAACTGTAAGTGAGAACAGGTTCTGATTTAGCCAAATCATTCACTGCATAAATCCAGGTCTTCCCTTAACAATTTGAGAGCCAAAACATCACCCCAGACCTGATTCCCTTATTTCTAGTCAGCTATAAAATTCATGTAGGTTAGTCTGACAGTAATCACAGTCATGATTTTGTTCTCACATTGTGATGAATTGTAGGGCACAATTATTTATGAGATTTGTACTTCTACATTTTCCTATAAAATCCTGTGATTCATTTGTTGTGTAAGACCTCATGTGCAAGCAAAAATAGCTTTTTCTGGCTAGAGTTACAACATAACATGAAGTATCAACAGGACTTCTTCCACTGTAAGTGCTGAATGAGCTTTCTTTTGTTCTGCAGAGTCTTCTATACCTGTACAATCAAACTGAAGACCTATAGCTATTTCATTGGGCTTGGCTGCACTGGTCTTTCCAAGAAATTTTTTTTTCAGTTACATAAGTCAAACAATCAAAATAAATCAAATTTGGTTCAACTGCTATATGATGGTAGATTTTTTAATTCAGTGACAGCCTGGCCTCTTCAAGATATGTCCTCAAAATGACCCAGAAAATGACTTAAATATTTAATGATATTTCTTTCTGTCCCTGTTTCAATCAGTCAATCTGTCGCCGAGACACATCTTACATTCAATAGTACATGAAAGACAAATGATCTGAAAAGAAATTCATCTCTACCAAAGAAAAGGATTCAGTCTCACAGGTATCATGTTGTCAGCAGCAATTCAGGGTCATTTTTGTGCTTACCCACACTGTCAGCTGAGTTATTTATTTATGTGTTTATTTAAGGATTTGCAGCATTTCTGACATCAACATGTATCCATACTCCTCCCACACTTTTTTCATCATGCTATCAGCATAGGATTGCTGGGGAGCAAATAATATGATTTTCAAGCATGTTGAAGTAACTGTTAAGTTCATTAGTCTCATGAAAAACTTGTCTCTTGCAGACAGAAATTGGGAAGGGAGAGATTAGTAGCTTTTAATGTTTAACAAAGTATATATACTGAAAAGTCTTTGTAACTTGTTCTGAAAACATGGAACAGTAGGGAATACTTAGCTCCCCTGGGTCTCTATTCAAAAACTAATTTCTTCCTTTGTGAGGAAATGGAGTCTCAGAAACTATTCCAGTTTTCTAAAGATTTTTCTGACTCCTGTGTATTTTTTTCCAATATTTTGAAGTCTTACACAAAACAGCTAACAACACTAGTGTACTCTAGTAATGTGTTACTAATGTTCTACATAAGGTAAAACTGTGTAAATCATCTTTTCAATCAAGTTCCTACTTAGGAGCCTCTGATTTTTGTCTTAACTCCTACTTTCTCACTTTTTTTTCTGTCAAAGTGTAGTATTAGTAGCTAATTTATGGCTGTCTTTGGCCTTCAAGTGAGGTTTTATTGCTTTTCTACCAGGATCACTACAGCACCTTCATGAGTAACTTCCAAGACGCAGTCACTCATTCAATGCATGTGGTTTGCACCCATTGCTCCTAAGAACTGTAAGGGATTTTACTTTCAGCTATATATAACGTATTATAATGAATCAGCTTAACTAGCCTTCAAGATTACACTGTGGGACTGTCTTACAAAAAGGGACAGTTGAAGACATTCTAAAATAAATCAATATAATGAACACTAATTGCTTAAGGCAGATGGTATTGTCTACAGAGTTCTAAAAGAACTCACTTGTAAAATTGCTGAACTGCCAACTGTGTTATTTAAATAATCCTTACACTGAATTCTCTGTTACCAGTGAATTAGAAGATGGCTAACACATCACTAATTTTAAAAACATTTCAGGAGTGGTGGAAGGAGCTACAGACCCTATTAACTAAACAGATAAAAATCATGTTGAAATCTAAAATTTAACACATTTATTACTATGATGTGGTGGCAAATAACTACCACTTCTTTTGTGTAGGAACTCATATTTAATAATTATATCAGAATTCTTTGAAGAAACTGTTGATGACATGAATTGGCTGGCAGAAATAATATTTAGTTGGATTTGAAACAATGCTTTTAGCACAGTTCCTCTCCAAAATCTTTTAAGGAAACCATAGTGTTATGGAAGGAGATCTTCTTGTGGACATATGATGGGATATATTAAATTAAGGAGTTAAAAGATAGAAAGAAACTGTGATTTTTCTGGTTGGATGCATTTTCTTGGTATAGTCCATAAAAGGCTGGGATGAATGCTGTGCCATTTTAACATAGTCAAGAATAATTTGGGAACAGGGTGAGTGTGATGATGTGTGGTGATCCAAAGAGTTGCAGTAAAGTTCCATAATGAGTGGCTGCACTGCAAAGCAGCAAATGAAAATAAATGCTGATAAATAGAATGTAATGTGTTAAAGGAAACAATCTTGAGAAACTATGCATAGTAGAAATCTTTGTGTTTACTAATGTCACTTAGAAAATATATATTTTGAGGACATTCTATGCATCTCATTGGGAACTTCAGCTCAGTGTTCGATAGCAATCAAAAACAAAGAAAAAACCTCCATAAATGGATATAAATGTTCAGAAAAGAAATGATCAAACACACACAAAACATCTCTGGTAGCAGTCCATGATGCATATATTCCTTGAAAACTCCCTATAGATCCATCTACCTCCCCCACTGCCCCCAAAATGGTAAAGAGAAATGAAAATACAGAAAACAGCAGGAAAGTAAGCAAGAAATCCTATGTATATATTGTCTAGCAGTATTTCACCTGGGAACAAGACATTTAAAGGAAGATATATGTATTTATAAAGTCATGACTGTCAACAAGATGGCAAGGAGAAAACTGTTAGATGGGACTTTCAGAACAAGAAAAGGACATAGTTGCCCACATAACGTAGTTAATATGTGAAGTATGGCGCTGCAAGACACTGAGATTGTTGAAAGATTCCATGTTTTCAGAAAAAAGTTAGAGAAAACAGAGAAAAAAGTCCATCAGAAGCTATTAATCATGAGGACAAACAGCTCTGAATCAGCAGTCCCTTAAACTGGAACTGGCGAGCACAGCGTGAACTGTCACAGTACATTTACCATATTCTTGTTATGTCTGGTAGGCATTCCCTCTGGGTCACTGCATGAAAAGGGATACAAGATTAGAGCGATATTTGTCGAACCCAAGTCGGTTGTTCTTATGCTACATTTTTAATTAAAACTCTCTGTACCATTCTGTATATTAAGTGCTCCGTTCAAATACATATCAGTGGTTTTTGGGTGTTGCAGTAAGGCATAGAGATCCCTCCCCAAGTAGTGTCTTTCTGGCACTATGAGTAGGATCCTAGCTGTGCCTTTAACACTGAAAAAACAAAATTCTTGATCTGTTCTTTCAATTAAGTATTGCTGAATAGTAATTGAAAGGAGTTGGATATATTTTAAGCTTATATGGGCATACACTTTATTTAGAAAGCTACTGTGCTGCATTTGTAGCTGTTCCATACATTTTTAGAGCTGGAAACAATCCCTGTGAAACCGGTCAGAACCCTCTTAGAGTGCCTAGAGAATTTAATTATCTTTATTTCCATTTGTAAATTCTACTGCAGCTATTTTACAGACAGAAAATTAGCCACTGTCATCTAAATGCATGGACACTGTACTTTATGTCTTCCATCTTTTCCAGCTCCAGGAGAGCCTCTAGATACTGTCTGTGTTTTTCTTTTACACTCACCTGTATGGCATTATGGTGTTGCTTTATGATATTGAGGCTGGGGATATCTGAAACTGCAAATCAAATTTGTTACTGCTTGTTTTCAAAAACCCTCAGTAAAAAAAAGAAAAAAAAAATGTAGACAGGTCTAGTGCTTAATTACAGCAATAAACCAGACCAGGGTGTGTGCAAGCCTGAGGCATCTGTGTATACTCTGGGTGTGTTATGAGACAAAAGACTAATCTGGCCAAATTCTTTTTGTAATTCAGATTCTAAGGGACAATCATAACATTTTTCAATTAGTACTGAAACAGGAAGACAGATCCTTCCACTTAAAAGGAGGGTTTTAGAATGGAATTTCTGTGTATGTATTTGAAGTTATCCCAAATGGGAGCCAGACAAGTTGCTTCTATCATATTGGGTGCATTAGAAGCAAAGAAATGAAAAATCTCTTTTACAAACTTGCAGTACTGGTTTTATGTGGGAATCTGTAAATATCTTCATAAACTAGCTCAGAGCTCAGTGTGATTCACAGTCACCGCAGTGACTGAAGCTAGTGTGAGGGAACTTTAAAAATGGATCTTGCTGCATGGAGAATCTCACATTCTTCTTCTGATCTCACATTGGTCTCTGAAAATATTCACAGCCTGCTCAGGTGTCAGTCACTCTGTGATGTATTTCTATTTGTCAGGCTTGAGGATTGAGACTAAGATTAAACAGATGAATAGTTCCCGTTATTTTTTATTTAGAATAGTTCTGGCAGAAATATCCACATATTTTCTTCCAAATCTTTTATCTACACCCTGAATTCCATGGGTGAATTTCATCTTATTCCAGAAACAAATTGCATGCACTGTGACTGTATTTCCTGCAACTCTGCTTGAAAAACACAGTGATCTCGTTTATACAGGATTTAATAAGGAGGAGTGACCAAATTAAAAAAAAAAAAAAAAAAAAAAAAAAGTTATATGCAAGGCCATAACCTCTATGTGTGATAAGTACACACATACTGCAGTGGAACAAACTCGTGTCAACATCATACACTGCTTTGGGTTAAATAACTGGGATTTTTTCCTACAAGAAGCCTCTCTCTTCTTTTCTGTCACTGATCTCTGATATTGGAGCACTTTCAGGTTTTTGGATTATGGCATGGGAACAGAAACATATGCTGGGCTCCAGAAAAGAAGAGTAGAGCAACTTTAATTGAGGGAGTAGGGATGGAAGGATGTTTGGTTATAAATTTAATTACCAAGCCTGAGTCTGTATTCCAAGACAGATAATCACCTGTCCATGCTCAGAAGGATTTTCACATAGAACATAAATGTATGAAAGGCTAGAGGCAGGTTTATGCAGGTTGAGTTTTCTGACTATATTTCTTTTAGGTCAATAGGATTTGCACTGTTATTATAGCTTCAAGATAGTGTTTCAACCTTCGGAAACTTATTTTTGTATTCCAAGAAACTTAACTGGGGAATGGAGAGTGTTAAGTTTCTCATCTTCATGAAATTCTGTTCTCATGGGTGGGCAATAGCAAAAGAAGCCAACCACACTCTGGGCTTCATCAAAATCAGCATGACCAGCAGCTTAAGGGAAGTGATTCCCCTTGTACTCTATTCTGGTAAGACCCCCACCTAGAGTGCTACATCCAGCTCTGGGGTCTCCAACACATGAAGGACATGGAGCAAGTCCTGAGGAGGGTCACCAAGATGGTTAGAGGGCTAGAGCACCTCTCCTATGAAGAAGGGCTGAGAGACAGCTTGGAGAAGAGAAGGCTCCAAGGAGATTTTATGGCACATTACAGTACCTAAAGGGAGCCTACAAGAAAGCCAGAGAGAAATTTTTTACAAGGATGTGTAGTGATAGGACAAAAGGGAGTGAAACTGAAGGAGTGTAGATTTAGATTAGAATTAGGAAGGAATTCTTTACTATGAGGGTGGTGACGCACTGGAACAGGTTGTCCAGAGAGGTTGTTAATGCTCCCTCCTTGGAAGTGTTCAAGGCCAGCTTGAATGGGACTTTGAGCAACCTGGTCTAGTGGAAGGTGTCCCTGCCTATGGCAGGGAGGTTGGAAAGAGATGATCAGTAAGGTCCCTTCCAACACAGGCCACTCTAGGATTCTGTCATTTCAGTAGGAGGGAAACTGCACACACAGTTTCAGCAGGATGCTGTATACAGGTCCTAAAATCCTGATTTAGATTCGCTTACGTAAATATTTGCTCCCCTTCAAACCTCACTAGGCCTGTTTTGTAACAGTCTTTGGGTAGACTTTCAACTAGGACGCTCATGAATTAATCAAAGATGCAGTTGTGTTGTATGAGAGCTTGAATGAAGAATTGTGTGTCTTATGACACAAGAACTTTCTTGTGATAATACACATGCTGTACAGTATCTAGCAAAAAAATGGAGGGTCCTTAATATATGTTAATGAGAATTACACCATAATTTCACCTGCTACTTCTTTATAGCCTTCAGAATGCAAGTTAATGCATTCCCACTCTGTACTTTCCAAGAGCAAACAACATGGGTAGCAAACACAGACATTTTTGCTTCCTGATTTTGATTCCATTTAATGCATTCCTTGGAGATATTCCCATCAGCTAATTTAACTGTGCATACACACACAGTTCCTACTTGGGTAAAAAGGTGATAAAACAGAAATAATTCCCAAAATATAATTTTGAATACTGTATAACTCAGTAACATCACCATCAGTTTTTCTAAAAATACTTTTCTATGTCTGTTTTTCTTTACTCAAGACTACATTTTTCCCCAGAATATTTTTATTTCTCAAAGATCCTTGACCAGTAATGAAAATGTATTACTCTGTAGGAAGTGGTGTGTTGTGCTTTTTTTTTTCTTCAGCTATGTCTAATTTAAAACACATTCAGAGGTAGTCTCTTTGCTGACACCCTGAAGCAAAATCACAGCTCTGGGCAAAAACTAGCCTAGGGCAATTATACCCAAACTATTTCAGGAAGCAATGAGTAATTTGAGATACTTTTTTTTAATGGAAAAGCTGGCGCAGTCTTTGGCTTGGTCTGCTTTTAAATCTGTTATCCTAACTGACACGGCAGAAGTCCTCGTACAGGCATGGTTGCCATCATTTGTCGGGGTCCCTTCCCCCCTGCCATGGAGCCCTGGCAGAGGGGCCCTGAGGGCACAGACACGGGGTTTCCCTGCCCCTGCTCAGCCTCGTTCCCATGGGTTGGTTTGTGTTCCCTGCGCGGGCAGAAGGACCCTCGGGTCCCGTGACTGAGCAGTTCCTCGGCAGAGCCCCGGCCATGCGGCTGGGGAAATAAACATCTCTGAGACATCTATCAAGAATCGGTCCATATATTTTTATTTTCCACAGGCCTCGTTGTGTGATACACGTGTTGCAGTATCCTCACTGTAACAAATGGTGGGTAATGCATCCCTAAGGACAGCAACTGATTTGTGAGTAAATTCTGGATTTCTCTTCTTGTTCTGTTTTGCCTTTCCATCTCTAAATTATGGAGGAACTGTGGAAAGACTCTTGGCTCTCAGAGCCACATATGGACATTTATCTTAAACTTGAAAAGATTCTTGAACAATGATTTGTAAATTTTAGCTTAATTCAAGCTCAAAAGGAACTGAAACATTTCCTTTCATGGTTGTTTAAGGACTTTTTCTATGTTTCTTGGGATGTGATTCTTACCAAAGACTTCTGGAATACTGTTTGGACACAGTTAATTTCTGAGTCAAAATATATGCCAATGGAAGAATATTGTAGTGAATATTATTTAATTACCAAGACTATTGAACAATGTCAGCTGCATCCTTGTGAAGTTAAAACTGCTTCAGGGACTGTGCGACCCAGGTCACATGGACTGAGCGCTCTCCGAGCAGCAGCGAGGCAGTTCCCGTGTGCAGGCGGAGTGACGTGAGCTGCAGTGTCGGCGGCGGAGCGAGGTGCGGTGGGAGCCCGCCTGGCCCCGTGCAGCGCGTGGTGGAGCGAGCCCCGTGAGAGGAGCAGTGTGTGGGCAGCAGCTGGCGGTGGAGCAGAGCCGTGCATAGCCGAAACACGTGCTGGAGCCAGGTGCTGGGGGGGTCATCACTCAGCGGCCCGGCCGAAATGTGGGCGCAGCCCCAGGCAGTGGCAGCACAGCTGAGAGAAGAGGCAGCAGTGTGCAGGGAGCTGAGTGGTGCAGCCCGGCCCAGCCTGCACAGCCCCAAATGCGGCCCTGGGAAGAGTGTGCAGGCACGAGCAGCCCTGACGGCCCCAGCAGCCCTGGCAGCTCCAACGCGGGAGAGAGTGAAAATGAAAGTGAAGCCAGGAACGCAGCAAGACAGAGGACAGCAGCCACTCAGAAAAAAGAAAAAATCATCATAGCTAAGGTTTTAGGAATAGTAAAATGGTATAGTGTTAAACAAAACTATGGTTTTATAACAAGATATGACAACCAGCAAGACACATCCGTTCCTAGCACTGCTATTAAAAAGAATAACCCTGAAAATATATCCCAAGTTTAGGAGATAGAGAAGTAGTAGAGTTCAAAATTGTGCAAGGTAGAAAAGGATTACAAACAGCAGAGGTCACTGGGCCTGAGGGTGTTTTTGTGAAAGGCAGTATATATGCTAAAAATCATAGTCATGTTAGACAATATCTCCATTATAAGCCCCATCTATAGTCTCCCTTTCCTAATCCCACCTTTCGCTTTTATCCTATATCTTATTATCCCCAGTGTACTCCCAGTCTGTTTTTTCACTTGTGGTTTCCCTCACAAAACCATGCCTTTACCAATTGTTTCCCCAAAAATCCCTTTCCAATGCCGAGTGGGGGATTAAGAGGGGGAGGGAAGAAATTAACTATTGTGGTTTAGAGTTCCAACAGGTACAAATGGAAGAAACCCTCTCCTACCTCAGTTTCCCCACAAAGCATGCTGGGAGAGTCCTGACTCCCTTCTGTCAGACTTAAGATGTTCCACAGAATCTGTTTGGACATTCAAAGACTCAGGAGGGTGGCTTGTTTTGTTTTGAAACTGTTCTTGTTATGTTTATCCAGTTGTTTTCAATGTTAAGTTCTAAATCTCTTTTCGTTAAAAATAAATGAGTGAAATGTTGGGTCCCTCCCCCTGCCATGGAGCCCTGGCAGAGGGGCCCTGAGGGCACAGACACGGGGTTTCCCTGCCCCTGCTCAGCCTCGTTCCCATGGGTTGGTTTGTGTTCCCTGCGCGGGCAGAAGGACCCTCGGGTCCCGTGACTGAGCAGTTCCTCGGCAGAGCCCCGGCCATGCGGCTGGAGAAATAAACATCTCTCTGGAACAGCTATCAAGAATCGGTCCATATAGATTTCTTTTCCACGGGCCTCGCTGTCTGATACACGTGTTGCAGCATCCCCACTGTAACAATCATTAAAGAAAATTTCTTTTTGTCATGAAAGCTTTTCGTTCAGGAAATGAGAGTAACTTATTCCAAGGAGTGGACTGTCCTGCCCATAGACTAGTGTCAACCAGGAGAGACCACCAATGTAATTGCATAGTGGGACAAATTGGCATAAGAATTTTAGAAGAGAGGTTGATACAAGAAGCACATGTGTATAGTACCACATACCTAAAGCTGCTTCCCAGTAAACCTTGAAGAGTAATGGAGGAAAAATATTTGTCTTGTGTTCTCCCCCTCCCTCTTACAAGCTGGTGGTTATACCACAAAGCAGCCTAGTGGGATCTTGATGTGACAATATTAGACTAGGCTATTAAGCGTAACTTCCTTTTATCACGACATAATTTATGATAACCACTATCAGAACAAGAGTTCTTCACTGTTGAATGGTTCACAGTTGTTCAACTGGTTGGATGGGTCCTATCTGAACCTTCTCCAAACATGAACATTTAGGAATAAGAGTACATTTGAACAGAAGGAACATATTGGACATTGTGTTCTTTCCTTTTTTATCACCTAAGAAATAGGTCTCTGTCTTGGCATTATTAAGGTTGTTGGACTGTACTCTTTGTGGGGAAAGTTTGAAAATACCTTCTGCTTCCCAGTCTGAAAAAGGAATAAAAACCTTATTTATCAGAGAGATAAAAGTAGTGTCCCTGGAGCTATTACAGAATTTGGAGCATAGATCAGATTGCTAAAGAAATTAACTGATACTTGTATGATGTTTGAAAAATTTGGGGTTTTATTTCAAAGTTCTGTATATGCTGTGGCCTAAAGGACACAAATCTAAGTCCCACTGGGGTAAGCATCCTACATAGTACAAGAATTTTCTATTTAGGAACTTCATGTGAAGAGTTTACAATAATGTCACTGACAGCTTTTGGAAAAAGAAATTAAACAGCAAATTCTGCTTTCCATTCCAAGTTAATACTAAGGCAGAGCTACACCACTACTGATTGTGCACAGTTAGGGCAGATGACTTGTCTTCTGTAATGAGTTCTTGCAGCTATAAAAATTTGCAACTGCTTTTGTTGTCCAGTAAGCTGGAGGAATGAACAAGCCCAGTTGTATTAGCAAAACTAGAGAGTGCAGATGACTGCACTTTATTTCCATTTTCTTAATAAGTGCATAGTCATGAATTTTCTAACATTTTGTGTCTCACCTCAACAAATGTAATTTCTAGATATATTCGTATTTAAAAGCTCACCTATTGGAGATCTCAGCATCTGTACCATAAAAAATGGGCACAAATACTGGGGCTACTTGCTGGGAAGTCTGTAGGCCTGTGCTTAGTTGTTGAGGTGTAAAGTCAGGTATAAGTGTGGGGCAGGGCTTACTCCATGGTAGAGCCCTCTACAACTCTAAATGTGAGAAGTGTGAACAGAAGTTGACAGAGCTTTTATGTTTTGTAAGAACAGATGACAATCAATACATGTTTGTGCAAGCCTTCCCAGGCTGCAATTAGAAAATCAGCACAGAACAATGTTACCACACAGAAGTTTTCCATTTTCTTTTAGAAATACCAACAATAAAAGAAATAATCATAGTTGTTAGGTCAGTCTCAGGCATAATAACATTTTTGAAACATGCTCACTTAAAATCTGATGATGCATTTCATCATGCTTCATAAAAAGCATTTATGAATGCTGTAAATGAAAAGCTTGTCACAGTCCATAATCTCCACATCGAAAAGTTGAGCTCATTCCTTTGTACTGAGTGCAGTGAACACACTGGCACACAGCAACTTTCATCTTTGGTGAAGAAGAGATTAGATATTGAACTTGGCTGAAAGCAGCTCTTCAACCTGTGCCCTGATAACACAGTGACCTTGTTGCCTAAGTACCCAAAGGCAGAGTTCACTAGCCTCAAAGACGCAGGTGTAACATGGCTCACATCCATAGGCTTAAAATCCCCTAGACTTCAAAATAAGGTTTCTTCATTCAAACTGCCTTTGGAGAATGATGCTTGGTTTTCACCTCTTTGGAAGGTTGCTGCTTGGTCTCAGTCAAAATCGTGCCAGAAGCTGTCCCCCTAAAATAACGCTATGGATATGCCTGTGTGAGTACTCCTACTGTGGTCATTTTTCATGAACAGTGACAAAGTCAGAATGGCAAGGACTGTGGAAAACTGTGTGGTGGAATTCATCTGCCAAAAATCAGACATATATGAGGGAGAAATATACACCACTGTTAGTTTTTGTGAGATTACAGCCTGTGAAAAGAAACAGGCATTTTCAATGCATGATTCAGTTTTTGTTAAAGTATGTGTGTAAAATAGATCAGATGAATCGTCCCTTAAAATATTTAAATGCATTCCCCTCCTGTCACTACAAAGAAAGTCTGCTCACTTGGAGACAGATCTCTACATTGTTGACACCAAAAGTTAGGGAAGTTTAGAGGTATGAAATTTTCAAGGATGTTGTTAAAATATGTTACTCCTAAGGCCTCATCTACATAAACATGGAACACCAGGAGAGTTTAGTAGTTTTAATAAACTTACTAAATAAATATATAATAACATATATATAATTATATGTAATAAATACCATAGAATTCCACAGAATGACTACTGTTTTCCTAATATAATAATGCTTTATTTCAATGTATGATTATTGTTTCCATTCTTGGTCTAAAATAAAAGACGTGAGCTTTTTATATTGAGATAATTGCAAATATCCTTAGGTGGTTGTATTGCTTAAGCTATCCTTGCCTAGATGAAGGATTACAATTCTTCAAAGTAGAGAAGGGAACACTGATTTCCTCACAGAGTTTGCACAATATTTCAGTAGGTTAACTACATTTAAACACATAGTCAAAAAATATTTGCAATTAATAAACTTCAGAAGCACTTTAAAACATTACATTAGAATGAAATAAAAAAATATTATAGCATGAACTGCTGTGTACAAAGGTCTCTGTCATAATAAAGGATGGATGGTATTCACTTCATCTTCAGAAATCTACAGTGTAGTTATGTTTGAGATCTCACAGCTCTTCTAGCAAATGAAGAAAAATAAATGCATGCAGAGAGTGATTCATCTCATTCTAAAAGAGATGCCTAAAATAAGCAAGACTTTGTTTCAAAAGCCCCTGTTTCTTTCCTCCCACTTCACAGGGAGTCCAGATGACTAGCTCTGATGTAGGTGGCTACAGTGTAGACATTTATTGTGGGGAAATTAATCCTGTTCCACATTTCTTGAAGGGGTGGCCAAAAATGGGTGACCAAATTAGGAATAGGATGCTGCCAGAGCTATTCCACACGTACTCATGGAGTGCTTCCAAACTAACATAAAACTTTTCCTTTTGTTGTAACAAATAAGAAACCAGGTTTTGAGAAAAGGTCAGGCCAGGTTTGTCATTTGATAGTCCCCAGGGCTAAAGAGAGCACAAGACTCAATTAGTTTTAAATTAAACAGTTCATTAATGTTATATATGTATTATATTACGTAAGAGGGAGGTGCTTATGTGTCAGAGGGAATGGTTAAGTAAAGATCTGGCTTTCCCACGCTGATGGGTGAGAAGAGAATTGTGTAATGGCTATTCCACTCAGCTCTCTGAGAATTAAAAAAAACTGTCTCCTGTTTCTTTTCCCCATCTCTTAGGGAAAAGCTTATGTCTAGGGCTGCCAGAACTGCTCTTTATTGCTAAAAACTTCAGCTGCAGTAAGAGGGCATGTATTGAGAAAGCGTCTGGTAGCTCTGCTCTTTCTCCACTGTTAATGAGGAATTCTGTGTGGCTTAGAGAAGGTCCCAAGTTATTGCAGCAACTATTGATTATCACTTAACCCAAAACTGGCTAAGAGAGAGGCTGTTTAAAAGGAGGTCAGACTAGAAGACATTTTCTAAAAGATCTTTTAATAATCATGCTTTCTTCACCAACAACATCAAAAAAGAGAAATGACACTACAGCTTATGTTATCTTTCGCTCCTGTGTCCACAGGCACCCTTCTTAAAAAATCACAATTTCTAATTCCTACAGAACTTCATTTGAAAACAGAAATTCTGAAACATGCACAGAAGAACAAAGCTGTTTAAATTCTACCTTATGCAACAGCCTGAACTGATGACATACCGCTAGTAGAGATTTACTATTTATTAATAATACTAATTTAGTAAAAACTTTAATTTAACAAATAGTAGAGATTTACTTTTTAGTATAGTTTGAGGAGTTGGAAGTAGCAGAGATTTGTGCTGTAGGGATGGTTGTATGTGAAGGTATTGCTTTCTCTTCCCCGTTATAGGATCCAGACTACACATCAGGCAGTGCTGCAACCATACACAGCAGACCTCCCCCAAAAGAAATCCTCCAGTTCAGGAAGATATTACATGAAAATAACGATTGCCTGGAGCAAAATTATTAAAACATATTTGATCATTCTAAATTTATATCAATAACATAGACAACCATTAAACTTCTTTCTTTTCTTTTCCCTTCCCTTCCCTTCCCTTCCCTTCCCTTCCCTTCCCTTC